>NW_028327193.1:648368-972553 GCF_987537825.1 Furipterus horrens | reverse complement strand
AACAGAATACTCACCGAGCCTGGGTTTTAACAAAATACTAACTCAGCAAGTGTTCTAACAGGATATTGACTCAGATTATTTTGAAAGAATACTCACTGAGCCAGTGTTCTACCAGAATATGGATTCAGATTATTTTCAAAGAATACTCACACAGCCTGTGTTCTAACAGAATATGGACTCAGTCTAGGTTTAAAGAATACTCACTCAGCCTGTGTTCTAACAGAATACTCACTCAGCGAGAGTTCTACCAGAATATGGATTCAGATTATTTTAAAATAATACTCACTCCGCCTGTGTTCTAACAGAATATGGACTCATTCTATGTTTAAAAAATACTCACTCAGCCTGTGTTCTAACAGAATACTAATTCAGCCTGTGTTTTAACAGAATGTGGACTCAGATTTTATTAAAAGAATACTCACTCAGTCTGTGTTATAAAGAATATGGACTCAGTTTATTTTTAAATAATACCCACTCAGCCTGTGTTCTAACAGAATACTCACTCAGCCTGGGTTTTAACAAAATACTAACTCAGCAAGTTTTCTAACAGGATGTTGACTCATATTATTTTCAAAGAATACTCACTCAGCCAGTGTTCTACCAGAATATGGATTCAGATTATTTTCAAAGTATACTCACTCATGCTGTGTTCGAACAAAATATGGACTCAGTTTATTTTTATATAATACCCACTCAGGCTGTGTTTTAACAGAATGTGGACTCAGATATTGATCAAAAATTACTAACTCAGTCTGTGTTCTAACAGAATTTGGACACAGTCTATGCTTAGAGAATACTCACTCAGCCTGTGTTCTAATAGAATACGCAATCAGCCTGGTTTTTAATAAAATATTCATGCCGCCAGTGTACTAACAGGATATTGACTCCGAGTATTTTCAAAGAATATTCAATGAGCCTGTTTACTAACAGAATACTCACTCAGCCTGTGTTCTAACAGAATACTCACTGAGCGAGAGTTCTACCAGAATATGGATTCTGATTATTTGAAAATAATACTCACTAAGCCTGTGTTCTAACAGAATGTGGACTCAGTCTATGTTTAAAAAATACTCACTCAGTTCACTGTTTTAACAGAACACGCACTTAGCCTGTGTTCTAACAGAATACTAACTCAGCATGTATTCTAACAGAATGTCGACTCAGATTTTATTTAAAGAATACTAACTCAGTCTGTGTTCTAAATAATATGGACTCAGTTGATTTTTAATAATAACCACTAAGCCGGTGTTCTAACAGAATACTCACCGAGCTTGGGTTTTAACAAAATACTAACTCAGCAAGTGTTCTAACAGGATATTGACTCATATTATTTTCAAAGAATACTCACTGAGCCAGTGTTCTACCAGAATATGGATTCAGATTATTTTCAAAGAATACTCAGCCTGTGTTCTAACAGAATATGGACTCAGTCTATATTTAAAGAATACTCACTCACCTCAGTGTTCTAACAGCACACTCACTCAGCCTGTGTTCTAACAGAATACTAACTCAGCCTGCGTTCTAACAGAATGTGGATTCAGATCAAAAATTACTAACTCAGTCTGTGTTCTAACAGAATGTGGACTCAGCCTGTGTTCTAACAGAATACTCACCCAGCCTGTGTTCTAACAGAATACTCACTCAGCCAGTGTTTTAAGAGAATATGGATTCAGATTATTTTCAAAGCATACTCACTCAGCCTGTGTTCGAACAAAATATGGACTCAGTTTATTTTTATATATTACCCACTCAGGCTGTTTTTTAACAGAATGTGGACTCAGATTTTGATCAAAAGTTACTAACTCAGTCTGTGTTCTAACAGAATTTGGACGCAGTCTATGTTAAAAAATACTCACTCAGCCTGTGTTCTAAAAGAATGCGCAATGAGCCTGGTTTTTAATAAAATATTCACACAGCCAGTGTACTAACAGGATATTGACTCAGAGTATTTTCAAAGAATATTCAATGAGCCTGTTTACTAACAGAATACTCACTCAGCCTGTGTTCTAACAGAATACTCACTGAGCGACAGTTCTACCAGAATATGGATTCTGATTATTTGAAAATAATACTCACTCAGCCTGTGTTCTAACAGAATGTGGACTCAGTCTATGTTTAAAGAATACTCACTCAGTTCACTGTTTTAACAGAACACGCACTTAGCCTGTGTTCTAACAGAATACTAACTCAGCATGTGTTCTAACAGAATGTCGACTCAGATTTTATTTAAAGAATACTCACTCAGTCTGTGTTCTAAATAATATGGACTCAGTTTATTTTTAATAATAACCAATCAGCCTGTGTTCTAACAGAATACTCACCGAGCCTGGGTTTTAACAAAATACTAACTCAGCAAGTGTTCTAACAGGATATTGACTCAGATTATTTTGAAAGAATACTCACTGAGCCAGTGTTCTACCAGAATATGGATTCAGATTATTTTCAATGAATACTCACACAGCCTGTGTTCTAACAGAATATGGACTCAGTCTAGGTTTAAAGAATACTCACTCAGCCTGTGTTCTAACAGAATACTCACTCAGCGAGAGTTCTACCAGAATATGGATTCAGATTATTTTAAAATAATACTCACTCCGCCTGTGTTCTAACAGAATATGGACTCATTCTATGTTTAAAAAATACTCACTCAGCCTGTGTTCTAACAGAATACTAATTCAGCCTGTGTTTTAACAGAATGTGGACTCAGATTTTATTAAAAGAATACTCACTCAGTCTGTGTTATAAAGAATATGGACTCAGTTTATTTTTAAATAATACCCACTCAGCCTGTGTTCTAACAGAATACTCACTCAGCCTGGGTTTTAACAAAATACTAACTCAGCAAGTTTTCTAACAGGATGTTGACTCATATTATTTTCAAAGAATACTCACTCAGCCAGTGTTCTACCAGAATATGGATTCAGATTATTTTCAAAGTATACTCACTCATGCTGTGTTCGAACAAAATATGGACTCAGTTTATTTTTATATAATACCCACTCAGGCTGTGTTTTAACAGAATGTGGACTCAGATATTGATCAAAAATTACTAACTCAGTCTGTGTTCTAACAGAATTTGGACACAGTCTATGCTTAGAGAATACTCACTCAGCCTGTGTTCTAATAGAATACGCAATCAGCCTGGTTTTTAATAAAATATTCATGCCACCAGTGTACTAACAGGATATTGACTCCGAGTATTTTCAAAGAATATTCAATGAGCCTGTTTACTAACAGAATACTCACTCAGCCTGTGTTCTAACAGAATACTCACTGAGCGAGAGTTCTACCAGAATATGGATTCTGATTATTTGAAAATAATACTCACTAAGCCTGTGTTCTAACAGAATGTGGACTCAGTCTATGTTTAAAAAATACTCACTCAGTTCACTGTTTTAACAGAACACGCACTTAGCCTGTGTTCTAACAGAATACTAACTCAGCATGTGTTCTAACAGAATGTCGACTCAGATTTTATTTAAAGAATACTAACTCAGTCTGTGTTCTAAATAATATGAACTCAGTTGATTTTTAATAATAACCACTAAGCCGGTGTTCTAACAGAATACTCACCGAGCTTGGGTTTTAACAAAATACTAACTCAGCAAGTGTTCTAACAGGATATTGACTCAGATTATTTTCAAAGAATACTCACTGAGCCAGTGTTCTACCAGAATATGGATTCAGATTATTTTCAAAGAATACTCAGCCTGTGTTCTAACAGAATATGGACTCAGTCTATATTTAAAGAATACTCACTCACCTCAGTGTTCTAACAGCACACTCACTCAGCCTGTGTTCTAACAGAATACTAACTCAGCCTGCGTTCTAACAGAATGTGGATTCAGATCAAAAATTACTAACTCAGTCTGTGTTCTAACAGAATGTGGACTCAGCCTGTGTTCTAACAGAATACTCACCCAGCCTGTGTTCTAACAGAATACTCACTCAGCCAGTGTTTTAAGAGAATATGGATTCAGATTATTTTCAAAGCATACTCACTCAGCCTGTGTTCGAACAAAATATGGACTCAGTTTATTTTTATATATTACCCACTCAGGCTGTGTTTTAACAGAATGTGGACTCAGATTTTGATCAAAAATTATTAACTCAGTCTGTTTTCTAACAGAATATGGACGCAGTCTATGTTTAAAGAATACTCACTCAGCCTGTGTTCTAATAGAATACACACTCAGCCTGGTTTTTAATAAAATACTCACGCAGCCAGTGTACTAACAGGATATTGACTCAGATTATTTTCAAAGAATACTCAATGAGCCTGTTTACTAACAGAATACTCACTCAGCCTGTGTTCTAACAGAATATGGAGTCTTCTCTGTTTAATGAATACTCACTCAGCTCAGTGTTCTAACAGAACACTCACTTCGCCTGTGTTCTAACAGAATGAGGACTCAGATATTGATCAAAAATTACTAACTCAGTCTGTGTTCTAACAGAATTTGGACGCAGACTATGTTAAAAAATACTCACTCAGCCTGTGTTCTAATAGAATACGCACTCAGCCTGGTTTTTAATAAAATATTCACGCAGCCAGTGTACTAACAGGACATTGACTCAGAGTATTTTCAAAGAATATTCAATGAGCCTGTTTACTAACAGAATACTCACTCAGCCTGTGTTCTAACAGAATACTCACTGAGCGACAGTTCTACCAGAATATGGATTCTGATTATTTGAAAATAATACTCACTCAGCCTGTGTTCTAACAGAATGTGGACTCAGTCTATGTTTAAAGAATACTCACTCAGTTCACTTTTTTAACAGAACACGCACTTAGCCTGTGTTCTAACAGAATACTAACTCAGCATGTGTTCTAACAGAATGTCGACTCAGATTTTATTTAAAGAATACTAACTCAGTCTGTGTTCTAAATAATATGGACTCAGTTGATTTTTAATAATAACCACTCAGCCGGTGTTCTAACAGAATACTCACCGAGCTTGGGTTTTAACAAAATACTAACTCAGCAAGTGTTCTAACAGGATATTGACTCAGATTATTTTGAAAGAATACTCACTGAGCCAGTGTTCTACCAGAATATGGATTCAGATTATTTTCAAAGAATACTCAGCCTGTGTTCTAACAGAATATGGACTCAGTCTATATTTAAAGAATACTCACTCACCTCAGTGTTCTAACAGAACACTCACTCAGCCTGTGTTCTAACAGAATACTAACTCAGCCTGCGTTCTAACAGAATGTGGATTCAGATCAAAAATTACTAACTCAGTCTGTGTTCTAACAGAATGTGGACTCAGCCTGTGTTCTAACAGAATACTCACCCAGCCTGTGTTCTAACAGAATACTCACTCAGCCAGTGTTTTAAGAGAATATGGATTCAGATTATTTTCAAAGCATACTCACTCAGCCTGTGTTCGAACAAAATATGGACTCAGTTTATTTTTATATATTACCCACTCAGGCTGTGTTTTAACAGAATGTGGACTCAGATTTTGATCAAAAATTATTAACTCAGTCTGTTTTCTAACAGAATATGGACGCAGTCTATGTTTAAAGAATACTCACTCAGCCTGTGTTCTAATAGAATACACACTCAGCCTGGTTTTTAATAAAATACTCACGCAGCCAGTGTACTAACAGGATATTGACTCAGATTATTTTCAAAGAATACTCAATGAGCCTGTTTACTAACAGAATACTCACTCAGCCTGTGTTCTAACAGAATATGGAGTCTTCTCTATTTAATGAATACTCACTCAGCTCAGTGTTCTAACAGAACACTCACTTCGCCTGTGTTCTAACAGAATGAGGACTCAGATATTGATCAAAAATTACTAACTCAGTCTGTGTTCTAACTGAATTTGGACGCAGTCTATGTTAAAAAATACTCACTCAGCCTGTGTTCTAAAAGAATGCGCAATCAGCCTGGTTTTTAATAAAATATTCACGCAGCCAGTGTACTAACAGGATATTGACTCAGAGTATTTTCAAAGAATATTCAATGAGCCTGTTTACTAACAGAATACTCACTCAGCCTGTGTTCTAACAGAATACTCACTGAGCGAGAGTTCTACCAGAATATGGATTCTGATTATTTGAAAATAATACTCACTCAGCCTGTGTTCTAACAGAATGTGGACTCAGTCTATGTTTAAAGAATATTCACTCAGTTCACTGTTTTAACAGAACACGCACTTAGCCTGTGTTCTAACAGAATACTTACTCAGCATGTATTCTAACAGAATGTCGACTCAGATTTTATTTAAAGAATACTAACTCAGTCTGTGTTCTAAATAATATGGACTCAGTTGATTTTTAATAATAACCACTCAGCCGGTGTTCTAACAGAATACTCACCGAGCTTGGGTTTTAACAAAATACTAACTCAGCAAGTGTTCTAACAGGATATTGACTCAGATTATTTTGAAAGAATACTCACTGAGCCAGTGTTCTACCAGAATATGGATTCAGATTATTTTCAAAGAATACTCAGCCTGTGTTCTAACAGAATATGGACTCAGTCTATATTTAAAGAATACTCACTCACCTCAGTGTTCTAACAGCACACTCACTCAGCCTGTGTTCTAACAGAATACTAACTCAGCCTGCGTTCTAACAGAATGTGGATTCAGATCAAAAATTACTAACTCAGTCTGTGTTCTAACAGAATGTGGACTCAGCCTGTGTTCTAACAGAATACTCACCCAGCCTGTGTTCTAACAGAATACTCACTCAGCCAGTGTTTTAAGAGAATATGGATTCAGATTATTTTCAAAGCATAGTCACTCAGCCTGTGTTCGAACAAAATATGGACTCAGTTTATTTTTATATATTACCCACTCAGGCTGTGTTTTAACAGAATGTGGACTCAGATTTTGATCAAAAATTATTAACTCAGTCTGTTTTCTAATAGAATATGGACGCAGTCAATGTTTAAAGAATACTCACTCAGCCTGTGTTCTAATAGAATACACACTCAGCCTGGTTTTTAATAAAATACTCACACAGCCAGTGTACTAACAGGATATTGACTCAGATTATTTTCAAAGAATACTCAATGAGCCTGTTTACTAACAGAATACTCACTCAGCCTGTGTTCTAACAGAATATGGAGTCTTCTCTGTTTAATGAATACTCACTCAGCTCAGTGTTCTAACAGAACACTCACTTCGCCTGTGTTCTAACAGAATGAGGACTCAGATATTGATCAAAAATTACTAACTCAGTCTGTGTTCTAACAGAATTTGGACGCAGTCTATGTTAAAAAATACTCACTCAGCCTGTGTTCTAATAGAATACGCACTCAGCCTGGTTTTTAATAAAATATTCACGCAGCCAGTGTACTAACAGGACATTGACTCAGAGTATTTTCAAAGAATATTCAATGAGCCTGTTTACTAACAGAATACTCACTCAGCCTGTGTTCTAACAGAATACTCACTGAGTGAGAGTTCTACCAGAATATGGATTCTGATTATTTGAAAATAATACTCACTCAGCCTGTGTTCTAACAGAATGTGGACTCAGTCTATGTTTAAAGAATACTCACTCAGTTCACTTTTTTAACAGAACACGCACTTAGCCTGTGTTCTAACAGAATACTAACTCAGCATGTGTTCTAACAGAATGTCGACTCAGATTTTATTTAAAGAATACTAACTCAGTCTGTGTTCTAAATAATATGGACTCAGTTGATTTTTAATAATAACCACTCAGCCGGTGTTCTAACAGAATACTCACCGAGCTTGGGTTTTAACAAAATACTAACTCAGCAAGTGTTCTAACAGGATATTGACTCAGATTATTTTGAAAGAATACTCACTGAGCCAGTGTTCTACCAGAATATGGATTCAGATTATTTTCAAAGAATACTCAGCCTGTGTTCTAACAGAATATGGACTCAGTCTATATTTAAAGAATACTCAGTCACCTCAGTGTTCTAACAGAACACTCACTCAGCCTGTGTTCTAACAGAATACTAACAAAGCCTGCGTTCTAACAGAATGTGGATTCAGATCAAAAATTACTAACTCAGTCTGTGTTCTAACAGAATGTGGACTCAGCCTGTGTTCTAACAGAATACTCACCCAGCCTGTGTTCTAACAGAATACTCACTCAGCCAGTGTTTTAAGAGAATATGGATTCAGATTATTTTCAAAGCATACTCACTCAGCCTGTGTTCGAACAAAATATGGACTCAGTTTATTTTTATATATTACCCACTCAGGCTGTGTTTTAACAGAATGTGGACTCAGATTTTGATCAAAAATTATTAACTCAGTCTGTTTTCTAACAGAATATGGACGCAGTCTATGTTTAAAGAATACTCACTCAGCCTGTGTTCTAATAGAATACACACTCAGCCTGGTTTTTAATAAAATACTCACGCAGCCAGTGTACTAACAGGATATTGACTCAGATTATTTTCAAAGAATACTCAATGAGCCTGTTTACTAACAGAATACTCACTCAGCCTGTGTTCTAACAGAATATGGAGTCTTCTCTATTTAATGAATACTCACTCAGCTCAGTGTTCTAACAGAACACTCACTTCGCCTGTGTTCTAACAGAATGAGGACTCAGATATTGATCAAAAATTACTAACTCAGTCTGTGTTCTAACAGAATTTGGACGCAGTCTATGTTAAAAAATACTCACTCAGCCTGTGTTCTAAAAGAATGCGCAATCAGCCTGGTTTTTAATAAAATATTCACGCAGCCAGTGTACTAACAGGATATTGACTCAGAGTATTTTCAAAGAATATTCAATGAGCCTGTTTACTAACAGAATACTCACTCAGCCTGTGTTCTAACAGAATACTCACTGAGCGAGAGTTCTACCAGAATATGGATTCTGATTATTTGAAAATAATACTCACTCAGCCTGTGTTCTACAGAATGTGGACTCAGTCTATGTTTAAAGAATACTCACTCAGTTCACTGTTTTAACAGAACACGCACTTAGCCTGTGTTCTAACAGAATACTAACTCAGCATGTGTTCTAACAGAATGTCGACTCAGATTTTATTTAAAGAATACTCACTCAGTCTGTGTTCTAAATAATATGGACTCAGTTTATTTTTAATAATAACCACTCAGCCTGTGTTCTAACAGAATACTCACCGAGCCTGGGTTTTAACAAAATACTAACTCAGCAAGTGTTCTAACAGGATATTGACTCAGATTATTTTGAAAGAATACTCACTGAGCCAGTGTTCTACCAGAATATGGATTCAGATTATTTTCAAAGAATACTCACTCAGCCTGTGTTCTAACAGAATATGGACTCAGTCTATATTTAAAGAATACTCACTCATCTCAGTGTTCTAACAGAACACTCACTCAGCCTGTGTTCTAACAGAATACTAACTCAGCCTGCGTTCTAACAGAATGTGGATTCAGATCAAAAATTACTAACTCAGTCTGTGTTCTAACAGAATGTGGACTCAGATTTCGTTCAAAAATTACTCTGTCTGTATTCTAACAGAATATGGACTCAGCCTGTGTTCTAACAGAATACTCACCCAGCCTGTGTTCTAACAGAATACTCACTCAGCCAGTGTTTTAAGAGAATATGGATTCAGATTATTTTCAAAGAATACTCACTCAGCCTGCGTTCGAACAAAATATGGACTCAGTTTATTTTTATATATTACCCACTCAGGCTGTGTTTTAACAGAATGAGGACTCAGATTTTGATCAAAAATTATTAACTCAGTCTGTTTTATAACAGAATATGGACGCAATCTATGTTTAAAGAATACTCACTCAGCCTGTGTTCTAATAGAATACACACTCAGCCTGGTTTTTAATAAAATACTCACGCAGCCAGTGTACTAACAGGATATTGACTCAGATTATTTTCAAAGAATAATCAATGAGCCTGTTTACTAACAGAATACTCACTCAGCCTGGGTTCTAACAGAATACTCACTCAGCGAGAGTTCTAGCAGAATATGGATTCAGACTATTTTAAAATAATACTCACACAGCCTGTGTTCTAACAGAATATGGACTCAGTCTATGTTTCAAGAATACTCACTCAGCCTGTGTTCTAACAGAATACTCACTCAGCGAGAGTTCTACCAGAATATGGATTCAGATTATTTTAAAATAATACTCACTCCGCCTGTTTTCTAACAGAATATGCACTCATTCTATGTTTAAAAAATACTCACTCAGCCTGTGTTCTAACAGAATACTAATTCAGCCTGTGTTTTAACAGAATGTGGACTCAGATTTTATTAAAAGAATACTCACTCAGTCTGTGTTATAAAGAATATGGACTCAGTTTATTTTTAAATAATACCCACTCAGCCTGTGTTCTAACAGAATACTCACTCAGCCTGGGTTTTAACAAAATACTAACTCAGCAAGTGTTCTAACAGGATGTTGACTCAGATTATTTTCAAAGAATACTCACTCAGCCAGTGTTCTACCAGAATATGGATTCAGATTATTTTCAAAGTATACTCACTCATGCTGTGTTCGAACAAAATATGGACTCAGTTTATTTTTATATAATACCCACTCAGGCTGTGTTTTAACAGAATGTGGACTCAGAATTTGATCAAAAATTATTAACTCAGTCTGTTTTCTAACAGAATATGGACTCAGTCTATGTTTAAAGAATACTCACTCAGTCTGTGTGCTAACAGAATATGGAGTCTGTCTCTGTTTAAAGAATACTCACTCAGCTCAGTGTTCTAACAGAACACTCACTTTGCCTGTGTTCTATCAGAATGAGGACTCAGATATTGATCAAAAATTACTAACTCAGTCTGTGTTCTAACAGAATTTGGACGCAGTCTATGTTTAAAGAATACTCACTCAGCCTGTGTTCTAATAGAATACGCACTCAGCCTGGTTTTTAATAAAATACTCACCCAGCCAGTGTACTAACAGGATATTGACTCAGAGTATTTTCAAAGCATATTCAATGAGCCTGTTTACCAACAGAATACTCACTCAGCCTGGGTTCTAACAGAATACTCACTCAGCGAGAGTTCTAGCAGAATATGGATTCAGACTATTTTAAAATAATACTCACTCAGCCTGTGTTCTAACAGAATGTGGACTCAGTCTATGTTTACAGAATACTCACTCAGTTCACTTTTAACTGAACACGCACTTATCCTGTGTTCTAACAGAATACTAACTCAGCATGTATTCTAACAGAATGTCCACTCAGATTTTATTTAAAGAATACTCACTCAGTCTGTGTTCTTAATAATATGGACTCAGTTTATTTTTAATAATAACCACTCAGCCCGTGTTCTAACAGAATACTCACCGAGCCTGGGTTTTAACAAAATACTAACTCAGCAAGTGTTCTAACAGGATATTGACTCAGATTATTTTCAAAGAATACTCACTGAGCCAGTGTTCTACCAGAATATGGATTCAGATTATTTTCAAAGAATACTCACTCAGCCTGTGTTCTAACAGAATATGGACTCAGTCTATATTTAAAGAATACTCCCTCACATCAGTGTTCTAACAGAACACTCACTCAGCCTGTGTTCTAACAGAATACTAACTCAGCCTGCGTTCTAACAGAATGAGGATTCAGATCAAAAATTACTAACTCAGTCTGTGTTCTAACAGAATGTGGACTCAGATTTCGTTCAAAAATTACTCTGTCTGTGTTCTAACAGAATATGGACTCAGCCTGTGTTCTAACAGAATACTCACCCAGCCTGTGTTCTAACAGAGTAGTCACTCAGCCAGTGTTTTAAGAGAATATGGATTCAGATTATTTTCAAAGAATACTCACTCAGCCTGTGTTCGAAAAATATATGGACTCAGTTTATTTTTATATATTACCCACTCAGGCTGTGTTTTAACAGAATGTGGACTCAGATTTTGATCAAAAATTATTAACTCAGTCTGTTTTCTAACAGAATATGGACGCAGTCTATGTTTAAAGAATACTCACTCAGCCTGTGTTCTAATAGAATACACACTCAGCCTGGTTTTTAATAAAATATTCACGCAGCCAGTGTACTAACAGGATATTGACTCAGATTATGTTCAAATAATAATCAATGAGCCTGTTTACTAACAGAATACTCACTCAGCCTGGGTTCTAACAGAATACTCACTCAGCGAGAGTTCTAGCAGAATATGGATTCAGACTATTTTAAAATAATACTCACACAGCCTGTGTTCTAACACAATATGGACTCAGTCTATGTTTAAAGAATACCCACTCAGCCTGTGTTCTAACAGAATACTCACTCAGCCTGGGTTTTAACAAAATACTAACTCAGCAAGAGTTCTAACAGGATGTTGACTCAGATTATTTTCAAAGAATACTCACTCAGCCAGTGTTCTACCAGAATATGGATTCAGATTATTTTCAAAGTATACTCACTCATGCTGTGTTCGAACAAAATATGGACTCAGTTTATTTTTATATAATACCCACTCAGGCTGTGTTTTAACAGAATGTGGACTCAGATTTTGATCAAAAATTACTAACTCAGTCTGTGTTCTAACAGAATGTGGACTCAGTCTATGTTTAAAGAATACTCACTCAGTTCACTGTTTTAACAGAACACGCACTTAGCCTGTGTTCTAACAGAATACTAACTCAGCATGTGTTCTAACAGAATGTCGACTCAGATTTTATTTAAAGAATACTCACTCAGTCTGTGTTCTAAATAAGATGGACTCAGTTTATTTTTAATAATAACCACTCAGCCTGTGTTCTAACAGTATACTCACCGAGCCTGGGTTTTAACAAAATACTAACTCAGCAAGTGTTCTAACAGGATATTGACTCAGATTATTTTCAAAGAATACTCACTGAGCCAGTGTTCTACCAGAATATGGATTCAGATTATTTTCAAAGAATACTCACTCAGCCTGTGTTCTAACAGAATATGGACTCAGTCTATATTTAAAGAATACTCACTCATCTCAGAGTTCTAACAGAACACTCACTCAGCCTGTGTTCTAACAGAATACTAACTCAGCCTGCGTTCTAACAGAATGTGGATTCAGATCAAAAATTACTAACTCAGTATGTGTTCTAACAGAATGTGGACTCAGATTTCGTTCAAAAATTACTCTGTCTGTGTTCTAACAGAATATGGACTCAGTCTGTGTTCTAACAGAATACTCACTGAGCGAGAGTTCTACCAGAATATGGATTCTGATTATTTGAAAATAATACTCACTAAGCCTGTGTTCTAACAGAATGTGGACTCAGTCCATGTTTAAAGAATACTCACTCAGTTCACTGTTTTAACAGAACACGCACTTAGCCTGTGTTCTAACAGAATACTAACTCAGCATGTATTCTAACAGAATGTCGACTCAGATTTTATTTAAAGAATACTCACTCAGTCTGTGTTCTAAATAATATGGACTCAGTTTATTTTTATATATTACCCACTCAGGCTGTGTTTTAACAGAATGTGGACTCAGATTTTGATCAAAAATTATTAACTCAGTCTGTTTTCTAACAGAATATGGACGCAGTCTATGTTTAAAGAATACTCACTCAGCCTGTGTTCTAATAGAATACACACTCAGCCTGGTTTTTAATAAAATACTCACGCAGCCAGTGTACTAACAGGATATTGACTCAGATTATGTTCAAAGAATAATCAATGAGCCTGTTTACTAACAGAATACTCACTCAGCCTGGGTTCTAACAGAATACTCACTCAGCGAGAGTTCTAGCAGAATATGGCTTCAGATTATTTTAAAATAATACACAGCCTGTGTTCTAACACAATATGGACTCAGTCTATGTTTAAAGAATACTCACTCAGCCTGTGTTCTAACAGAATACTCACTCAGCGAGAGTTCTACCAGAATATGGATTCAGATTATTTTAAAATAATACTCACTCCGCCTGTTTTCTAACAGAATATGGACTCATTCTATGTTTAAAAAATACTCACACAGCCTGTGTTCTAACAGAATACTAATTCAGCCTGTGTTTCAACAGAATGTGGACTCAGATTTTATTAAAAGAATACTCACTCAGTCTGTGTTATAAAGAATATGGACTCAGTTTATTTTTAAATAATACCCACTCAGCCTGTGTTCTAACAGAATACTCACTCAGCCTGGGTTTTAACAAAATACTAACTCAGCAAGTGTTCTAACAGGATGTTGACTCAGATTATTTTCAAAGAATACTCACTCAGCCAGTGTTCTACCAGAATATGGATTCAGATTATTTTCAAAGTATACTCACTCATGCTGTGTTCGAACAAAATATGGACTCAGTTTATTTTTATATAATACCCACTCAGGCTGTGTTTTAACAGAATGTGGACTCAGAATTTGATCAAAAATTATTAACTCAGTCTGTTTTCTAACAGAATATGGACTCAGTCTATGTTTAAAGAATACTCACTCAGCCTGTGTGCTAACAGAATATGGAGTCTGTCTCTGTTTAAAGAATACTCACTCAGCTCAGTGTTCTAACAGAACACTCACTTTGCCTGTGTTCTATCAGAATGAGGACTCAGATATTGATCAAAAATTACTAACTCAGTCTGTGTTCTAACAGAATTTGGACGCAGTCTATGTTTAAAAAATACTCACTCAGCCTGTGTTCTAATAGAATACGCACTCAGCCTGGTTTTTAATAAAATATTCACGCAGCCAGTGTACTAACAGGATATTTACTCAGAGTATTTTCAAAGAATATTCAATGAGCCTGTTTACTAACAGAATACTCACTCAGCCTGTGTTCTAACAGAATACTCACTTAGCGAGAGTTCTACCAGAATATGGATTCTGATTATTTGAAAATAATACTCACTCAGCCTGTGTTCTACAGAATATGGACTCAGTCTATGTTTAAAGAATACTCACTCAGTTCACTGTTTTAACAGAACACGCACTTAGCCTGTGTTCTAACAGAATACTAACTCAGCATGTGTTCTAACAGAATGTCGACTCAGATTTTATTTAAAGAATATTCACTCAGTCTGTGTTCTAAATAATATGGACTCAGTTTATTTTTAATAATAACCACTCAGCCTGTGTTCTAACAGTATACTCACCGAGCCTGGGTTTTAACAAAATACTAACTCAGCAAGTGTTCTAACAGGATATTGACTCAGATTATTTTCAAAGAATACTCACTGAGCCAGTGTTCTACCAGAATATGGATTCAGATTATTTTCAAAGAATACTCACTCAGCCTGTGTTCTAACAGAATATGGACTCAGTCTATATTTAAAGAATACTCACTCATCTCAGAGTTCTAACAGAACACTCACTCAGCCTGTGTTCTAACAGAATACTAACTCAGCCTGCGTTCTAACAGAATGTGGATTCAGATCAAAAATTACTAACTCAGTATGTGTTCTAACAGAATGTGGACTCAGATTTCGTTCAAAAATTACTCTGTCTGTGTTCTAACAGAATATGGACTCAGCCTGTGTTCTAACAGAATACTCACCCAGCCTGTGTTCTAACAGAATACTCACTCAGCCAGTGTTTTAAGAGAATATGGATTCAGATTATTTTCAAAGAACACTCACTCAGCCTGTGTTCGAACAAAATATGGACTCAGTTTATTTTTATATATTACCCACTCAGGCTGTGTTTTAACAGAATGTGGACTCAGATTTTGATCAAAAATTATTAACTCAGTCTGTTTTCTAACAGAATATGGACGCAGTCTATGTTTAAAGAATACTCACTCAGCCTGTGTTCTAATAGAATACACACTCAGCCTGGTTTTTAATAAAATACTCACGCAGCCAGTGTACTAACAGGATATTGACTCAGATTATGTTCAAAGAATAATCAATGAGCCTGTTTACTAACAGAATACTCACTCAGCCTGGGTTCTAACAGAATACTCACTCAGCGAGAGTTCTAGCAGAATATGGATTCAGACTATTTTAAAATAATACTCACACAGCCTGTGTTCTAACACAATATGGACTCAGTCTATGTTTAAAGAATACTCACTCAGCCTGTGTTCTAACAGAATACTCACTCAGCGAGAGTTCTACCAGAATATGGATTCAGATTATTTTAAAATAATACTCACTCCGCCTGTGTTCTAACAGAATATGGACTCATTCTATGTTTAAAAAATACTCACTCAGCCTGTGTTCTAACAGAATACTAATTCAGCCTGTGTTTTAACAGAATGTGGACTCAGATTTTATTAAAAGAATACTCACTCAGTCTGTGTTATAAAGAATATGGACTCAGTTTATTTTTAAATAATACCCACTCAGCCTGTGTTCTAACAGAATACTCACTCAGCCTGGGTTTTAACAAAATACTAACTCAGCAAGAGTTCTAACAGGATGTTGACTCAGATTATTTTCAAAGAATACTCACTCAGCCAGTGTTCTACCAGAATATGGATTCAGATTATTTTCAAAGTATACTCACTCATGCTGTGTTCGAACAAAATATGGACTCAGTTTATTTTTATATAATACCCACTCAGGCTGTGTTTTAACAGAATGTGGACTCAGATTTTGATCAAAAATTACTAACTCAGTCTGTGTTCTAACAGAATTTGGACGCAGTCTATGTTTAAAAAATACTCACTCAGCCTGTGTTCTAATAGAATACGCACTCAGCCTGGTTTTTAATAAAATATTCACGCAGCCAGTGTACTAACAGGATATTGACTCAGAGTATTTTCAAAGAATATTCAATGAGCCTGTATACTAACAGAATACTCACTCAGCCTGTGTTCTAACAGAATACTCACTTAGCGAGAGTTCTACCAGAATATGGATTCTGATTATTTGAAAATAATACTCACTCAGCCTGTGTTCTACAGAATGTGGACTCAGTCTATGTTTAAAGAATACTCACTAAGTTCACTGTTTTAACAGAACACGCACTTAGCCTGTGTTCTAACAGAATACTAACTCAGCATGTGTTCTAACAGAATGTCGACTCAGATTTTATTTAAAGAATACTCACTCAGTCTGTGTTCTAAATCATATGGACTCAGTTTATTTTTAATAATAACCACTCAGCCTGTGTTCTAACAGAATACTCACCGAGCCTGGGTTTTAACAAAATACTAACTCAGCAAGTGTTCTAACAGGATATTGACTCAGATTATTTTCAAAGAATACTCACTGAGCCAGTGTTCTACCAGAATATGGATTCAGATTATTTTCAAAGAATACTCACTCAGCCTGTGTTCTAACAGAATATGGACTCAGTCTATATTTAAAGAATACTCACTCATCTCAGTGTTCTAACAGAACACTCACTCAGCATGTGTTCTAACAGAATACTCACTCAGCCTGGGTTTTAACAAAATACTAACTCAGCAAGTGTTCTAACAGGATGTTGACTCAGATTATTTTCAAAGAATACTCACTCAGCCAGTGTTCTACCAGAATATGGATTCAGATTATTTTCAAAGTATACTCACTCATGCTGTGTTCGAACAAAATATGGACTCAGTTTATTTTTATATAATACCCACTCAGGCTGTGTTTTAACAGAATGTGGACTCAGAATTTGATCAAAAATTATTAACTCAGTCTGTTTTCTAACAGAATATGGACTCAGTCTATGTTTAAAGAATACTCACTCAGCCTGTGTGCTAACAGAATATGGAGTCTGTCTCTGTTTAAAGAATACTCACTCAGCTCAGTGTTCTAACAGAACACTCACTTTGCCTGTGTTCTATCAGAATGAGGACTCAGATATTGATCAAAAATTACTAACTCAGTCTGTGTTCTAACAGAATTTGGACGCAGTCTATGTTTAAAGAATACTCACTCAGCCTGTGTTCTAATAGAATACGCACTCAGCCTGGTTTTTAATAAAATACTCACCCAGCCAGTGTACTAACAGGATATTGACTCAGAGTATTTTCAAAGCATATTCAATGAGCCTGTTTACCAACAGAATACTCACTCAGCCTGGGTTCTAACAGAATACTCACTCAGCGAGAGTTCTAGCAGAATATGGATTCAGACTATTTTAAAATAATACTCACTCAGCCTGTGTTCTAACAGAATGTGGACTCAGTCTATGTTTACAGAATACTCACTCAGTTCACTTTTAACTGAACACGCACTTATCCTGTGTTCTAACAGAATACTAACTCAGCATGTATTCTAACAGAATGTCCACTCAGATTTTATTTAAAGAATACTCACTCAGTCTGTGTTCTTAATAATATGGACTCAGTTTATTTTTAATAATAACCACTCAGCCCGTGTTCTAACAGAATACTCACCGAGCCTGGGTTTTAACAAAATACTAACTCAGCAAGTGTTCTAACAGGATATTGACTCAGATTATTTTCAAAGAATACTCACTGAGCCAGTGTTCTACCAGAATATGGATTCAGATTATTTTCAAAGAATACTCACTCAGCCTGTGTTCTAACAGAATATGGACTCAGTCTATATTTAAAGAATACTCCCTCACATCAGTGTTCTAACAGAACACTCACTCAGCCTGTGTTCTAACAGAATACTAACTCAGCCTGCGTTCTAACAGAATGAGGATTCAGATCAAAAATTACTAACTCAGTCTGTGTTCTAACAGAATGTGGACTCAGATTTCGTTCAAAAATTACTCTGTCTGTGTTCTAACAGAATATGGACTCAGCCTGTGTTCTAACAGAATACTCACCCAGCCTGTGTTCTAACAGAGTAGTCACTCAGCCAGTGTTTTAAGAGTATATGGATTCAGATTATTTTCAAAGAATACTCACTCAGCCTGTGTTCGAAAAATATATGGACTCAGTTTATTTTTATATATTACCCACTCAGGCTGTGTTTTAACAGAATGTGGACTCAGATTTTGATCAAAAATTATTAACTCAGTCTGTTTTCTAACAGAATATGGACGCAGTCTATGTTTAAAGAATACTCACTCAGCCTGTGTTCTAATAGAATACACACTCAGCCTGGTTTTTAATAAAATACTCACGCAGCCAGTGTACTAACAGGATATTGACTCAGATTATGTTCAAAGAATAATCAATGAGCCTGTTTACTAACAGAATACTCACTCAGCCTGGGTTCTAACAGAATACTCACTCAGCGAGAGTTCTAGCAGAATATGGATTCAGACTATTTTAAAATAATACTCACACAGCCTGTGTTCTAACACAATATGGACTCAGTCTATGTTTAAAGAATACCCACTCAGCCTGTGTTCTAACAGAATACTCACTCAGCCTGGGTTTTAACAAAATACTAACTCAGCAAGAGTTCTAACAGGATGTTGACTCAGATTATTTTCAAAGAATACTCACTCAGCCAGTGTTCTACCAGAATATGGATTCAGATTATTTTCAAAGTATACTCACTCATGCTGTGTTCGAACAAAATATGGACTCAGTTTATTTTTATATAATACCCACTCAGGCTGTGTTTTAACAGAATGTGGACTCAGATTTTGATCAAAAATTACTAACTCAGTCTGTGTTCTAACAGAATTTGGACGCAGTCTATGTTTAAAAAATACTCACTCAGCCTGTGTTCTAATAGAATACGCACTCAGCCTGGTTTTTAATAAAATATTCACGCAGCCAGTGTACTAACAGGATATTGACTCAGAGTATTTTCAAAGAATATTCAATGAGCCTGTATACTAACAGAATACTCACTCAGCCTGTGTTCTAACAGAATACTCACTTAGCGAGAGTTCTACCAGAATATGGATTCTGATTATTTGAAAATAATACTCACTCAGCCTGTGTTCTACAGAATGTGGACTCAGTCTATGTTTAAAGAATACTCACTCAGTTCACTGTTTTAACAGAACACGCACTTAGCCTGTGTTCTAACAGAATACTAACTCAGCATGTGTTCTAACAGAATGTCGACTCAGATTTTATTTAAAGAATACTCACTCAGTCTGTGTTCTAAATCATATGGACTCAGTTTATTTTTAATAATAACCACTCAGCCTGTGTTCTAACAGAATACTCACCGAGCCTGGGTTTTAACAAAATACTAACTCAGCAAGTGTTCTAACAGGATATTGACTCAGATTATTTTCAAAGAATACTCACTGAGCCAGTGTTCTACCAGAATATGGATTCAGATTATTTTCAAAGAATACTCACTCAGCCTGTGTTCTAACAGAATATGGACTCAGTCTATATTTAAAGAATACTCACTCATCTCAGTGTTCTAACAGAACACTCACTCAGCCTGTGTTCTAACAGAATACTAACTCAGCCTGCGTTCTAACAGAATGTGGATTCAGATCAAAAATTACTAACTCAGTCTGTGTTCTAACAGAATGTGGACTCAGATTTCGTTCAAAAATTACTCTGTCTGTGTTCTAACAGAATATGGACTCAGCCTGTGTTCTAACAGAATACTCACCCAGCCTGTGTTCTAACAGAATACTCACTCAGCCAGTGTTTAAAGAGAATATGGATTCAGATTATTTTCAAAGAATACTCACTCAGCCTGCGTTCGAACAAAATATGGACTCAGTTTATTTTTATATATTACCCTCTCAGGCTGTGTTTTAACAGAATGAGGACTCAGATTTTGATCAAAAATTATTAACTCAGTCTGTTTTATAACAGAATATGGACGCAGTCTATGTTTAAAGAATACTCACTCAGCCTGTGTTCTAATAGAATACACACTCAGCCTGGTTTTTAATAAAATACTCACGCAGCCAGTGTACTAACAGGATATTGACTCAGATTATGTTCAAAGAATAATCAATGAGCCTGTTTACTAACAGAATACTCACTCAGCCTGGGTTCTAACAGAATACTCACTCAGCGAGAGTTCTAGCAGAATATGGATTCAGACTATTTTAAAATAATACTCACACAGCCTGTGTTCTAACAGAATATGGACTCAGTCTATGTTTAAAGAATACTCACTCAGCCTGTGTTCTAACAGAATACTCACTCAGCGAGAGTTCTACCAGAATATGGATTCAGATTATTTTAAAATAATACTCACTCCGCCTGTTTTCTAACAGAATATGCACTCATTCTATGTTTAAAAAATACTCACTCAGCCTGTGTTCTAACAGAATACTAATTCAGCCTGTGTTTTAACAGAATGTGGACTCAGATTTTATTAAAAGAATACTCACTCAGTCTGTGTTATAAAGAATATGGACTCAGTTTATTTTTAAATAATACCCACTCAGCCTGTGTTCTAACAGAATACTCACTGAGCCTGGGTTTTAACAAAATACTAACTCAGCAAGTGTTCTAACAGGATGTTGACTCAGATTATTTTCAAAGAATACTCACTCAGCCAGTGTTCTACCAGAATATGGATTCAGATTATTTTCAAAGTATACTCACTCATGCTGTGTTCGAACAAAATATGGACTCAGTTTATTTTTATATAATACCCACTCAGGCTGTGTTTTAACAGAATGTGGACTCAGAATTTGATCAAAAATTATTAACTCAGTCTGTTTTCTAACAGAATATGGACTCAGTCTATGTTTAAAGAATACTCACTCAGCCTGTGTGCTAACAGAATATGGAGTCTGTCTCTGTTTAAAGAATACTCACTCAGCTCAGTGTTCTAACAGAACACTCACTTTGCCTGTGTTCTATCAGAATGAGGACTCAGATATTGATCAAAAATTACTAACTCAGTCTGTGTTCTAACAGAATTTGGACGCAGTCTATGTTTAAAGAATACTCACTCAGCCTGTGTTCTAATAGAATACGCACTCAGCCTGGTTTTTAATAAAATACTCACCCAGCCAGTGTACTAACAGGATATTGACTCAGAGTATTTTCAAAGCATATTCAATGAGCCTGTTTAACAACAGAATACTCACTCAGCCTGGGTTCTAACAGAATACTCACTCAGCGAGAGTTCTAGCAGAATATGGATTCAGACTATTTTAAAATAATACTCACTCAGCCTGTGTTCTAACAGAATGTGGACTCAGTCTATGTTTACAGAATACTCACTCAGTTCACTTTTAACTGAACACGCACTTATCCTGTGTTCTAACAGAATACTAACTCAGCATGTATTCTAACAGAATGTCCACTCAGATTTTATTTAAAGAATACTCACTCAGTCTGTGTTCTTAATAATATGGACTCAGTTTATTTTTAATAATAACCACTCAGCCCGTGTTCTAACAGAATACTCACCGAGCCTGGGTTTTAACAAAATACTAACTCAGCAAGTGTTCTAACAGGATATTGACTCAGATTATTTTCAAAGAATACTCACTGAGCCAGTGTTCTACCAGAATATGGATTCAGATTATTTTCAAAGAATACTCACTCAGCCTGTGTTCTAACAGAATATGGACTCAGTCTATATTTAAAGAATACTCCCTCACATCAGTGTTCTAACAGAACACTCACTCAGCCTGTGTTCTAACAGAATACTAACTCAGCCTGCGTTCTAACAGAATGAGGATTCAGATCAAAAATTACTAACTCAGTCTGTGTTCTAACAGAATGTGGACTCAGATTTCGTTCAAAAATTACTCTGTCTGTGTTCTAACAGAATATGGACTCAGCCTGTGTTCTAACAGAATACTCACCCAGCCTGTGTTCTAACAGAGTAGTCACTCAGCCAGTGTTTTAAGAGAATATGGATTCAGATTATTTTCAAAGAATACTCACTCAGCCTGTGTTCGAAAAATATATGGACTCAGTTTATTTTTATATATTACCCACTCAGGCTGTGTTTTAACAGAATGTGGACTCAGATTTTGATCAAAAATTATTAACTCAGTCTGTTTTCTAACAGAATATGGACGCAGTCTATGTTTAAAGAATACTCACTCAGCCTGTGTTCTAATAGAATACACACTCAGCCTGGTTTTAAATAAAATACTCACGCAGCCAGTGTACTAACAGGATATTGACTCAGATTATGTTCAAAGAATAATCAATGAGCCTGTTTACTAACAGAATACTCACTCAGCCTGGGTTCTAACAGAATACTCACTCAGCGAGAGTTCTAGCAGAATATGGATTCAGACTATTTTAAAATAATACACAGCCTGTGTTCTAACAGAATATGGACTCAGTCTATGTTTAAAGAATACTCACTCAGCCTGTGTTCTAACAGAATACTAATTCAGCCTGTTTTTTAACAGAATGTGGACTCAGATTTTATTAAAAGATTACTCACTCAGTCTGTGTTATAAAGAATATGGACTCAGTTTATTTTTAAATAATACCCACTCAGCCTGTGTTCTAACAGAATACTCACTCAGCCTGGGTTTTAACAAAATACTAACGCAGCAAGTGTTCTAACAGGATATTGACTCAGATTATTTTCAAAGAATACTCACTGAGCCAGTGTTCTACCAGAATATGGATTCAGATTATTTTCAAAGAGTACTCACTCAGCCTGTGTTTTAACAGAATATGGACTCAGTCTATATTTAAGGAATACTCACTCACCTCAGTGTTCTAACAGAACACTAACTCAGCCTGCGCTCTAACAGAATGTGGATTCAGATCAAAAATTACTAACTCAGTCTGTGTTCTAACAGAATGTGGACTCAGATTTCGTTCAAAAATTACTCTGTCTGTGTACTAACAGAATATGGACTCAGCCTGTGTTCTAACAGAATACTCACCCAGCCTGTGTTCTAACAGAATACTCACTCAGCCAGTGTTTTAAGAGAATATGGATTCAGATTATTTTCAAAGAATACTCACTCAGCCTGTGTTCGAACAAAATATGGACTCAGTTTATTTTTATATATTACCCACTCAGACGGTGTTTTAACAGAATGTGGACTCAGATTTTGATCAAAAATTATTAACTCAGTCTCTTTGCTAACAGAATATGGACGCAGTCTATGTTTAAAGAATACTCACTCAGCCTGTGTTCTAATAGAATACACACTCAGCCTGGTTTTTAATAAAATACTCACGAAGCCAGTGTACTAACAGGATATTGACTCAGATTATTTTCAAAGAATAATCAATTAGCCCATTTACTAACAGAATACTCACTCAGCTTGTGTTCTAACAGAATACTCACTCAGCGAGAGTTCTAGCAGAATATGGATTCAGACTATTTTAAAATAATACTCACACAGCCTGTGTTCTAACAGAATATGGACTCAGTCAATGTTTAATGAATAATCACTCAGCTCAGTGCTCTAAGAGAACACTCACTTAGCCTGTGTTCTAACAGAATGAGGACTCAAATATTGATCAAAAATTACTAACTCAGTCTGTGTTCTAACAGAATTGGGACGCAGTCTATGTTTAAAGAATACTCACTCAGCCTGTGTTCTAACAGAATACTCACTCAGCGAGAGTTCTACCAGAATATGGATTCAGATTATTTTAAAATAATACTCACTCCACCTGTGTTCTAACAGAATATGGACTCATTCTATGTTTAAAAAATACTCACTCAGCCTGTGTTCTAACAGAATACTAATTCAGTCTGTGTTTTAACAGAATGTGGACTCAGATTTTATTAAAAGAATACTCACTCAGCCTGTGTTCTAATAGAATACACACTCAGCCTGGTTTTTAATAAAATACTCACGCAGCCAGTGTACTAACAGGATATTGACTCAGATTATGTTCAAAGAATAATCAATGAGCCTGTTTACTAACAGAATACTCACTCAGCCTGGGTTCTAACAGAATACTCACTCAGCGAGAGTTCTAGCAGAATATGGATTCAGACTATTTTAAAATAATACTCACACAGCCTGTGTTCTAACAGAATATGGACTCAGTCTATGTTTAAAGAATACTCACTCAGCCTGTGTTCTAACAGAATACTCACTCAGCGAGAGTTCTACCAGAATATGGATTCAGATTATTTTAAAATAATACTCACTCCGCCTGTTTTCTAACAGAATATGCACTCATTCTATGTTTAAAAAATACTCACTCAGCCTGTGTTCTAACAGAATACTAATTCAGCCTGTGTTTTAACAGAATGTGGACTCAGATTTTATTAAAAGAATACTCACTCAGTCTGTGTTATAAAGAATATGGACTCAGTTTATTTTTAAATAATACCCACTCAGCCTGTGTTCTAACAGAATACTCACTGAGCCTGGGTTTTAACAAAATACTAACTCAGCAAGTGTTCTAACAGGATGTTGACTCAGATTATTTTCAAAGAATACTCACTCAGCCAGTGTTCTACCAGAATATGGATTCAGATTATTTTCAAAGTATACTCACTCATGCTGTGTTCGAACAAAATATGGACTCAGTTTATTTTTATATAATACCCACTCAGGCTGTGTTTTAACAGAATGTGGACTCAGAATTTGATCAAAAATTATTAACTCAGTCTGTTTTCTAACAGAATATGGACTCAGTCTATGTTTAAAGAATACTCACTCAGCCTGTGTGCTAACAGAATATGGAGTCTGTCTCTGTTTAAAGAATACTCACTCAGCTCAGTGTTCTAACAGAACACTCACTTTGCCTGTGTTCTATCAGAATGAGGACTCAGATATTGATCAAAAATTACTAACTCAGTCTGTGTTCTAACAGAATTTGGACGCAGTCTATGTTTATTTTTTTTTTTTTTTTTTTTTTTTTTTTTTATTTTGGTTTTTCAATTACAGTTGTCCCCTTTTCCCCCAATTTCTCTCCCCCACCCAGCCCACCCCCTCTCCCGCAATCATATCCCTCCCCGCTGTCCATGTCCATGAGTCCTTCATACAGGCTCTTTAATTAAACCCTTCCCTTACTTATCCCCCTTCTCTCCCTCTCCCCTCCCCCCTATTGACTGCTACTCTGCTTTTTGTTCTATTTAGTTCCTTTGTCTGTGTTGTTCTTTAGTTTCCTGTATTAGGTGATATCATATGGTATTTTTCTTTCTTTGCCTGGCTTATTTCACTAAGCATAATCCTCTCTAGTTCCATCCATGTTGTTGCAAATGGTAGGAGTTCCTTCTTTCTTTCTGCTACATAGTATTCCATTGTGTAAATGTACCACAGTTTTTTGATCCACTCATCTACAGATGGGCACTTAGGTTGTTTCCAGCACTTAGCTATTGTAAACAGTGCTGCTATGAACATAGGGGTGCATAAGTTCTTTTGAATTGGTGTTTCAAGATTCTTCGGGTATAATCCTAGTAGTGGAGTCGCTGGTTCAAAAGGCAGTTCCATTTTTAATCTTTTGAGGTAATTCCATACTGTTCTCCATAGTGGTTGCACCAGTCTGCATTCCCACCAACAGTGCAGTAGGGTTCCCGTTTCTCCACATCCTCGCCAGCACTTGTTGCTTGTTGATTTGTTGATGATGGCCATTCTGACTGGTGTAAGGTGGTATCTCATTGTGGTTTTTATTTGCATCTCCCTGATGGCTAATGATGTTGAGCATTTTTTCATGTGTCTATGGACCTTCTGTATGTCCTCTTCGGAGAAGTGTTTGTTCAGGTCCCTTGTCCATTTTTTAATTGGGTTGTTTGTTTTCTTGATGTTGAGTCGTATCAGCTCTTTATATATTTTGGATATCAGTCCCCTGTCTGTGATGTCATTGGCAAATATGTTTTCCCATATGGTTGGTTTCCTTTTCAATTTGCTGTTGTTTTCTTTTGCTGAGCAGAAACTCTTCAGTTTGATGTAATCCCATTTATTTATTTTTTCCTTTATTTCTCTTGCTTTAGGAGATGTATCCGTGAAGAGATTGTTACGTGAGATATCTGATATTTTCTTGCCTATGTTTTCCTCTAGGACTTTTATGGTGTCACGGCTTACATTTAAGTCTTTGATCCATCTTGAGTTTATTCTCGTGTGTGGTGTAAGTTGGTGGTCTAGTTTCATTTTTTTGCAGGTCCCTATCCAGTTCTCCCAGCACCATTTGTTAAAGAGGCTCTTCTCACTCCATTTTATGTTCCTTCCTCCTTTATCAAAGATTAGTTGACCATAGAGGCCTGGGTTTATTTCTGGACTCTCTATTCTGTTCCACTGATCTATATGTCTGTTCTTATGCCAGTACCATACTGTTTTGATTACAGTGGCTTTGTAGTATTGTTTGATATCTGGTGTTGTGATTCCTCCTGCTGTGTTCTTCTGTCTCAAGATTGCTTTTGCTATTCGGGGTCTTTTTTGGTTCCATATGAATTTATGGAGTATTTGTTCTAGGTCTGTGAAATATGTCATTGGTATTTTAATAGGGATTGCATTGAATTTGTAAATTGCTTTGGGTAGTATGGCCATTTTGATGATGTTGATTCTTCCCATCCAAGAACATGGTATTTGCTTCCATTTATTTGTTTCTTCCTTAATTTCTTTCTTCAATGTTATGTAATTTTCAGAGTACAGGTCTTTTATCTCTTTGGTTAAGTTTACTCCTAGGTACTTTATTTTTCTTGTTGCTATAGTAAATGGTATTTTCTTTTTTGTCTCTGTCTCTGCTATTTTATTGTTGGTGTACAGAAATGCCTTGGATTTCTGTATATTTATTTTGTACCCTGCGATTTTGCCAAATTCACTTATTATATTGAGTAGTCTTTTAGTGGAGTTTATAGGATTTTCTAGGTATACTATCATATCATCTGCATATAATGAAAGTTTCACTTCCTCTTTCCCAATTTGGATTCCTTTTATTTCTTTTTCTTGTCTGATTGCTGTGGCTAGGACTTCCAACACTATGTTGAAAAGGAGTGGAGAGAGTGGACAACCTTGTCTCGTTCCTGAGTTCAGGGGGAATGCTTTCAGTTTTTGTCCATTGAGTATGATGTTGGCCTCAGGCTTCTCATATATAGCCTTAATTATGTTAAGATATGCTCCCTTTATTCCCATTTTGCTGAGTGTTTTCATCATAAATGGGTGTTGAACTTTATCAAATGCTTTTTCTGCATCTATTGATATGATCATGTGATTTTTGTCTTTCATTCTGTTTAGGTGATGTATTATATTTATTGATTTGCGAATATTAAACCATCCTTGCATCCCTGGAATGAAGCCCACTTGATCATGATGTATGATCTTTTTGATGTGTTGCTGGATCCTGTTTGCCAATATTTTATTGAGGATTTTAGCATCGATGTTCATCAGTGATATTGGCCTGTAGTTTTCTTTCTTTGTTGTGTCTTGACCTGGTTTGGGGATTAGGATAATACTGGCTTCATAGAAAGAGTTTGGGATTTTCCCTTCTTCTTGGATTTTTTGGAACAGTTTGAGGAGGATAGGAGTTAGTTCTTCCCTGAATGTTTTGTAGAATTCGCCTGTGAAGCCATCCGGTCCAGGGCTTTTGTGTGCCGGGAGATTTTGGATTACTGTTTCAATTTCCTTCTTTGTTATTGGTCTGTTGAGACTTTCCACTTCTTCTTGATTCAGTTTTGGAAGGTTGTATGTTTCTAGAAATTTGTCCATTTCTTCTAGATTGTCAAATTTCTTGTCATACAGTTGTCTGAAGTAATTTCTAACTATCATTTGTATTTCTGAGGTATCAGTCGTGATTTCTCCTCTTTCATTTCTGATTTTGTTTATTTGTGTCTTCTCTCTTTTTTTCTTGATTAGACTGGCTAGAGGCTTGTCGATTTTGTTGATTTTTTCGAAGAACCAGCTCCTAGTTTCGTTGATCTTTTGGATTGTTTGTTTAGTCTCTATGTCATTTAGTTCTGCTCTGATCTTGATGATTTCATTCCTTCTTCTTGCCCTAGGCTTTGTTTGTTGTTGTTGTTCTAGTTCTTGTAGCATTGTGGTTAGGTTTTTTATTTGAGATTCTTCTAGCCTTTTCAGATATGCCTGTATTGCTATAAACTTCCCTCTCAGGACTGCTTTTGCTGTGTCCCACAGGTTTTGGGTTGTTGTGTGCTCATTATCATTAGTTTCTAGAAATTTCTTGATTGCTTCTTTGATGTCATTGTTAGCCCATTCATTATTTAATAGCATGTTATTCAATCTCCATGAGTTTGGGTGTCTTTGATTTTTTCCTCTGAGGTTGATTTCTAGTTTCAAGGCATTGTGATCTGAAAAGATGCTTGATATGATTTCAATTTTCTTGAATTTGTTGAGGCTTGTTTTGTGACCTATCATGTGGTCTATCTTTGAAAATGTCCCATGTGCACTTGAAAAGAATGTATATTTTGCTTCTTTGGGGTGAAAAGTTCTATATATATCAGTTAGATCCATGTGGTTTAGTGTGTTGTTCAATGCCTGTATATCCTTGGTGTTTCTTTGCTTTGATGATCTGTCTATTGTTGATAATGGAGTGTTGAAGTCCCCTACTATGAGTGTGTTGTTGTTGATATCCTTTTTGTGGTCTTCTAGTATTTGCTTTATGTATTTGGGTGCTCCTATGTTGGGTGCATATATGTTTATCAAAGTCATATCTTCTTGATGGATTGTTCCTTTAAGTATTATGAAATGTCCTTCTTTGTCTCTTTTTATTGTCCTTGCTTTGAAATCCATTTTGTCTGATATGAGAACTGCTACCCCGGCTTTTTTTTCCGGTCCGTTTGCTTGGAATATTTTTTTATATCCCTTTACTTTCAGTCTGTGTAAATCTTTTGTTTTGAGGTGTGTTTCTTGTAGACAGCAAATATGTGGGTCCTGTTTTCTTATCCATTCCGTTACCCTATGTCTTTTAATTGGAGCATTTAATCCATTTACATTTAAGGTTATTATTGACATGTATTTATTCATTTCCCTTTGTACCTCTGTTCCTCTCCTCTCTTGTTTTTTCCTAGAACAGTCCCTTTAGCATCTCTTGCAATGCTGGTTTGGTGGAGATGTATTCTTTCAGTCTTCCTTTGTCTGAGAAACTCCTTATTTCACCTTCTATTTTGAATGAGAGCCTTGCTGGGTAGAGTATTCTTGGTTGTAGGCCTTTGTTTTTCATTGCTTGAAATATTTTTGACCATTCCCTTCTGGCTTGTAATGTTTCTGTTGAGAAATCAGTTGATAGCCTTATCGGAGCTCCCTTGTATGTTATTTGCTGCTTTTCTCTTGCTGCTTTTAGGATTCTCTCTTTGTCTTGGAATGTTGCCATTTTAACTATGATGTGCCTTGGAGTGGGTTTTTGGGGGTTCCTCTTGATTGGAACTCTCAGTGCTTCTTGGACTTGCATAGCTTTTCCTCTCATCAGGTTCGGAAAATTTTCTGTCACTATTTCTCCTATCAGATTTTCAATTCCATGTTCCTTTTCTTCTTCCTCTCGTATTCCGATGATCCTTAAATTATTTTTCCTAATGCTATCCTGTAATTCCCTTACATCTTGTTCATATTTTTTCAATCGTTTTTCATTTTGCTGTATTGTCTGGGAGTTTTTCTCTACATTATCTTCTAACTCACTAATCCGATCTTCTGCTTCGTTTAGTCTGCTTTTGACTGATTCTACTGTGTTTTTCAGTTCAGAGATTGTATTCTTAAGTTCTTCCTGGTTCTTGTTAACGATTTCTATGTCTTTTTTTATGCTGGTGTAGTTCTCTGCCAGTTCCCTGTAATTTTCTTGGAGCTGCTGGTAACTTCCTTGAAGGTTGTCATAGTTGATTTTAAGGATGTCGAGTATATTGAGCTTCTTTACCACCATTGTTTTGAATTCCATGTCTGACATTTGGGCTATGTCTATTTCGTCTATCTCTCTTTCTGAGGATTCCTCTTTTCTTTTCATTGAGGGGTTATTTTTGCGTCTTACCATGTTGGATTCTTTTTGTTTTTATTTATTTATTTATTTATTTATTTATATATTTATTTATTGGGGGGGTAGTCTGCTTTGACTTCCCTCCTTTGTGGTGTAATATTCTTTATTGAAGGTCTGGGAGTTTCAGTGGTGCAGTCTCTTTGATATCCTGAGCCTGATGGTCTTAAGTTACCCTTTATGTCGTTTGTTTATGCTGTTCGGTTATATTTCAGATGTTCTTTGATAGGATCTTCCTTCTGGCTACTTGGTTGAGAGTCACTCTATCTGCTTTGTCTTGAGTTCTTTTGTGGATATGCTGTTAAAGACATAAACACACAGCCCAGGCAGGAGACCCACACCCTCAGAAAGTATCCCCCACTCTATCCTGCTATCGTTAGCCAACTAGCCCGTATTAATATAAATGTAAAGAGATTTGAGCTTTTATACTATAAGAAGAATAGATACGAGTTGTTTTTGGGGAGGAAAAATATAATTTTTGATAGAGGGGTTGATAGATTAATAATAGTTGAGACTGTGCAAGCCAGTTAGTAATATTTACATTGTATGTTAAGAAAAATAGAAGAAAAGGATAGAAAAATACTTAGTATAGTAAGAAAGTGGGATTGTATTGTATTTGGGTTTATATAGTAATTATATTGTATTATTTAAAGTAATAGGGGGGCTAAGCTAGACACACAAACGAATAAACCACTATTAAAGAGAAAGGATGAGAAGGAGAGGTTATATGCAACACGTTAGAGATAAAGTTTGTTATTATTGGAAGAGGTGGAGGAAAAACACTCCCCCAAAAAATCCCCCAAGAAAATAGGAGAAAGAAAAGAAGAAAGAGAGAAAGAGAAGAAAATAAAAAATTTACCACAACCCCCCCCAAAAAACCCCAAAAGTTTAGCAAGAAAGGAACAAAGAAAGATAGAAAAGAAAGAATACAGAAGAAAGAAAAAAGAGAGAGAAAAAAAAAAAATTGAACCAAAAAAAAAATATATATATATATATATATATATATATATATATATACCCCCCAAAACCCCCCCCAAAAAAAACCCCAGGAAAAGAATAAAGAAAGAAGGAAAGAAAAGAAATTATTAAGAAGAAAGAAAGAACAAGGGAGAAAAATTTGGGAGAAAAAATTTGGAGAAAAAAAAAAACGATGTTTTTACTGCGTTTTAGCCTTGGTGTGTTGCCTTCTTTTTCTGGGTCCGCAGCTGGTCTAGTGTGGCAGGTCAGAGGTTCTTGTTCTTTTGCCGGACTGGTGTGCGCACCCGGTTGCCGCTATGGTGCGCGCCCGCGATTGCCGGCGCGGCGCGCTACCTTGCTGCCCGCTGTAGCCAGTTGAGGTGCCCTTGCGCGTAAGCCCCTGCGCGCTCTGACGGCCCGAGAGTTTGCCCCGTGGTTGGAGCCCACTGCTGCCGGGCCGCGGTGGTTCCCCGTTCGTGCCAAGGTGTCTCTGTCCGCGCGGGCGGCCCGAGCGCTTTCCCCGGGATTGGCTCCTTCTTTCGCTGGGGCGCGGCAGTTCCCCGTTCGCGCCGAGGTGACCCTGCCCGCGCGGACGGCCCGAGCGCTTTCCCCGGGATTGGCTCCTTCTTTCGCTGGGGCGCGGCAGTTCCCCGTTCGCGCCGAGGTGACCCTGCCCGCGCGGACGGCCCGAGCGCTTTCCCCGGGATTGGCTCCTTCTTTCGCTGGGCCGCGGCGGTTCCCCGTTTGCGCCAAGGTGACCCTGCCCGCACAGGCGGCCAGAGAGCTCCCACTGACCCCGGGCTGAGGTGCTTTCACGCTCGCACGCTGCCCCGTGCCCTCAGTCCCGCTGAGCCGAGCTCTGGGAGTTGGTCTCTCGCCTCTTAGGGCAGGGCCAGGGACACTTCCGCTCAGTGGAATCGAGCGTCCGTGGGTCGCCGCCTCTCGCTGTTCCCGTGCTGCAGCCGCCCGCCTTCCCTCACCCGTCTGGGCGGGCACAAACAGAGCCTGCGCTAGTGGTCTGCTTTCCGGCCTGGGGCCCTACGCCCACGGGAGCTGTCTAGGGGTGTCTGTGCACAGTCCTCTGCGTGTTCAGTGGGCCCTCCCTGTGCCCGTTGGGGCACTGATCTTATGTCCGTTGGGGAATGTCCGAGGGACGCCTGGACTCACGGCCCCGCGCACCTGGGCCAGTGAATGAGAGCACTTCCCTATGTGCGCCCCCGCGACCCAATGGTAGGGTTGAGGAGTGGATTAGCGCGCCCCTGCGCCTGGGCTCCTCCAGAACGGCCTACCCCACCCAAACTTTCCTCCCGTCTCCACCATCCACTAGAGAAAAATATAAAGGAGAATTATGTTCTCACTTGCCCGGTAGCACGCTGTCTCCTGTCCTTCAGCGCCAATGCCACTTGGTCGAGTCCCGTCTCTGCCAGCGGGCAGAGATCCGCTCTCCGCCTGACTCCTCTCTGGGGTAGCCTGTGGTCGCCAAAAATCCTTTGTGTGCTTCCCGCCACAGCTCGGGCAGCCGCCCCAGTCAGGAATCCCGTTTCGTCCCCTTTTTCTCCGCTATCCTCACTAAACAGGTTGTTCCCAGGTGGATTTTCTCTAATCCAGCAGTGCCTTGGCTCAACTCCCGCCAATGTCCAGCTGCTCACTGAGATGTTCTGTCTGCAATTAGACCAAACTGTAGACGGGTCTCCGGAGCCTAAAACCGCAACCTCTCCTCACTCCTCCGCCATCTTACCTCTCCCCCGCAGTCTATGTTTAAAGAATACTCACTCAGCCTGTGTTCTAATAGAATACGCACTCAGCCTGGTTTTTAATAAAATACTCACCCAGCCAGTGTACTAACAGGATATTGACTCAGAGTATTTTCAAAGCATATTCAATGAGCCTGTTTAACAACAGAATACTCACTCAGCCTGGGTTCTAACAGAATACTCACTCAGCGAGAGTTCTAGCAGAATATGGATTCAGACTATTTTAAAATAATACTCACTCAGCCTGTGTTCTAACAGAATGTGGACTCAGTCTATGTTTACAGAATACTCACTCAGTTCACTTTTAACTGAACACGCACTTATCCTGTGTTCTAACAGAATACTAACTCAGCATGTATTCTAACAGAATGTCCACTCAGATTTTATTTAAAGAATACTCACTCAGTCTGTGTTCTTAATAATATGGACTCAGTTTATTTTTAATAATAACCACTCAGCCCGTGTTCTAACAGAATACTCACCGAGCCTGGGTTTTAACAAAATACTAACTCAGCAAGTGTTCTAACAGGATATTGACTCAGATTATTTTCAAAGAATACTCACTGAGCCAGTGTTCTACCAGAATATGAATTCAGATTATTTTCAAAGAATACTCACTCAGCCTGTGTTCTAACAGAATATGGACTCAGTCTATATTTAAAGAATACTCACTCATCTCAGTGTTCTAACAGAACACTCACTCAGCCTGTGTTCTAACAGAATACTCACTCAGCCTGGGTTTTAACAAAATACTAACTCAGCAAGTGTTCTAACAGGATGTTGACTCAGATTATTTTCAAAGAATACTCACTCAGCCAGTGTTCTACCAGAATATGGATTCAGATTATTTTCAAAGTATACTCACTCATGCTGTGTTCGAACAAAATATGGACTCAGTTTATTTTTATATAATACCCACTCAGGCTGTGTTTTAACAGAATGTGGACTCAGAATTTGATCAAAAATTATTAACTCAGTCTGTTTTCTAACAGAATATGGACTCAGTCTATGTTTAAAGAATACTCACTCAGCCTGTGTGCTAACAGAATATGGAGTCTGTCTCTGTTTAAAGAATACTCACTCAGCTCAGTGTTCTAACAGAACACTCACTTTGCCTGTGTTCTATCAGAATGAGGACTCAGATATTGATCAAAAATTACTAACTCAGTCTGTGTTCTAACAGAATTTGGACGCAGTCTATGTTTAAAGAATACTCACTCAGCCTGTGTTCTAATAGAATACGCACTCAGCCTGGTTTTTAATAAAATACTCACCCAGCCAGTGTACTAACAGGATATTGACTCAGAGTATTTTCAAAGCATATTCAATGAGCCTGTTTAACAACAGAATACTCACTCAGCCTGGGTTCTAACAGAATACTCACTCAGCGAGAGTTCTAGCAGAATATGGATTCAGACTATTTTAAAATAATACTCACTCAGCCTGTGTTCTAACAGAATGTGGACTCAGTCTATGTTTACAGAATACTCACTCAGTTCACTTTTAACTGAACACGCACTTATCCTGTGTTCTAACAGAATACTAACTCAGCATGTATTCTAACAGAATGTCCACTCAGATTTTATTTAAAGAATACTCACTCAGTCTGTGTTCTTAATAATATGGACTCAGTTTATTTTTAATAATAACCACTCAGCCCGTGTTCTAACAGAATACTCACCGAGCCTGGGTTTTAACAAAATACTAACTCAGCAAGTGTTCTAACAGGATATTGACTCAGATTATTTTCAAAGAATACTCACTGAGCCAGTGTTCTACCAGAATATGGATTCAGATTATTTTCAAAGAATACTCACTCAGCCTGTGTTCTAACAGAATATGGACTCAGTCTATATTTAAAGAATACTCCCTCACATCAGTGTTCTAACAGAACACTCACTCAGCCTGTGTTCTAACAGAATACTAACTCAGCCTGCGTTCTAACAGAATGAGGATTCAGATCAAAAATTACTAACTCAGTCTGTGTTCTAACAGAATGTGGACTCAGATTTCGTTCAAAAATTACTCTGTCTGTGTTCTAACAGAATATGGACTCAGCCTGTGTTCTAACAGAATACTCACCCAGCCTGTGTTCTAACAGAGTAGTCACTCAGCCAGTGTTTTAAGAGAATATGGATTCAGATTATTTTCAAAGAATACTCACTCAGCCTGTGTTCGAAAAATATATGGACTCAGTTTATTTTTATATATTACCCACTCAGGCTGTGTTTTAACAGAATGTGGACTCAGATTTTGATCAAAAATTATTAACTCAGTCTGTTTTCTAACAGAATATGGACGCAGTCTATGTTTAAAGAATACTCACTCAGCCTGTGTTCTAATAGAATACACACTCAGCCTGGTTTTTAATAAAATACTCACGCAGCCAGTGTACTAACAGGATACTGACTCAGATTATGTTCAAAGAATAATCAATGAGCCTGTTTACTAACAGAATACTCACTCAGCCTGGGTTCTAACAGAATACTCACTCAGCGAGAGTTCTAGCAGAATATGGATTCAGACTATTTTAAAATAATACTCACACAGCCTGTGTTCTAACACAATATGGACTCAGTCTATGTTTAAAGAATACCCACTCAGCCTGTGTTCTAACAGAATACTCACTCAGCCTGGGTTTTAACAAAATACTAACTCAGCAAGAGTTCTAACAGGATGTTGACTCAGATTATTTTCAAAGAATACTCACTCAGCCAGTGTTCTACCAGAATATGGATTCAGATTATTTTCAAAGTATACTCACTCATGCTGTGTTCGAACAAAATATGGACTCAGTTTATTTTTATATAATACCCACTCAGGCTGTGTTTTAACAGAATGTGTACTCAGATTTTGATCAAAAATTACTAACTCAGTCTGTGTTCTAACAGAATTTGGACGCAGTCTATGTTTAAAAAATACTCACTCAGCCTGTGTTCTAATAGAATACGCACTCAGCCTGGTTTTTAATAAAATATTCACGCAGCCAGTGTACTAACAGGATATTGACTCAGAGTATTTTCAAAGAATATTCAATGAGCCTGTATACTAACAGAATACTCACTCAGCCTGTGTTCTAACAGAATACTCACTTAGCGAGAGTTCTACCAGAATATGGATTCTGATTATTTGAAAATAATACTCACTCAGCCTGTGTTCTACAGAATGTGGACTCAGTCTATGTTTAAAGAATACTCACTCAGTTCACTGTTTTAACCGAACACGCACTTAGCCTGTGTTCTAACAGAATACTAACTCAGCATGTGTTCTAACAGAATGTCGACTCAGATTTTATTTAAAGAATACTCACTCAGTCTGTGTTCTAAATCATATGGACTCAGTTTATTTTTAATAATAACCACTCAGCCTGTGTTCTAACAGAATACTCACCGAGCCTGGGTTTTAACAAAATACTAACTCAGCAAGTGTTCTAACAGGATATTGACTCAGATTATTTTCAAAGAATACTCACTGAGCCAGTGTTCTACCAGAATATGGATTCAGATTATTTTCAAAGAATACTCACTCAGCCTGTGTTCTAACAGAATATGGACTCAGTCTATATTTAAAGAATACTCACTCATCTCAGTGTTCTAACAGAACACTCACTCAGCCTGTGTTCTAACAGAATACTAACTCAGCCTGCGTTCTAACAGAATGTGGATTCAGATCAAAAATTACTAACTCAGTCTGTGTTCTAACAGAATGTGGACTCAGATTTCGTTCAAAAATTACTCTGTCTGTGTTCTAACAGAATATGGACTCAGCCTGTGTTCTAACAGAATACTCACCCAGCCTGTGTTCTAACAGAATACTCACTCAGCCAGTGTTTTAAGAGAATATGGATTCAGATTATTTTCAAAGAATACTCACTCAGCCTGCGTTCGAACAAAATATGGACTCAGTTTATTTTTATATATTACCCACTCAGGCTGTGTTTTAACAGAATGAGGACTCAGATTTCGTTCAAAAATTACTCTGTCTGTGTTCTAACAGAATATGGACTCAGCCTGTGTTCTAACAGAATACTCACCCAGCCTGTGTTCTAACAGAATACTCACTCAGCCAGTGTTTTAAGAGAATATGGATTCAGATAATTTTCAAAGAATACTCACTCAGCCTGTGTTCGAACAAAATATGGACTCAGTTTATTTTTATATATTACCCACTCAGACTGTGTTTTAACAGAATGTGGACTCAGATCTTGATCAAAAATTATTAACTCAGTCTGTTTTCTAACAGAATATGGACGCAGTCTATGTTTAAAGAATACTCACTCAGCCTGTGTTCTAATAGAATACACACTCAGCCTGGTTTTTAACAAAATACTCACGCAGCCAGTGTACTAACAGAATATTGACTCAGATTATGTTCAAAGAATAATCAATGAGCCTGTTTACTAACAGAATACTCACTCAGCCTGGGTTCTAACAGAATACTCACTCAGCGTGAGTTCTAGCAGAATATGGATTCAGACTATTTTAAAATAATACTCACACAGCCTGTGTTCTAACAGAATATGGACTCAGTCTATGTTTAAAGAATACCCACTCAGCCTGTGTTCTAACAGAATACTCACTCAGCCTGGGTTTTAACAAAATACTAACTCAGCAAGAGTTCTAACAGGATGTTGACTCAGATTATTTTCAAAGAATACTCACTCAGCCAGTGTTCTACCAGAATATGGATTCAGATTATTTTCAAAGTATACTCACTCATGCTGTGTTCGAACAAAATATGGACTCAGTTTATTTTTATATAATACCCACTCAGGCTGTGTTTTAACAGAATGTGGACTCAGATTTTGATCAAAAATTACTAACTCAGTCTGTGTTCTAACAGAATTTGGACGCAGTCTATGTTTAAAAAATACTCACTCAGCCTGTGTTCTAATAGAATACGCACTCAGCCTGGTTTTTAATAAAATATTCACGCAGCCAGTGTACTAACAGGATATTGACTCAGAGTATTTTCAAAGAATATTCAATGAGCCTGTATACTAACAGAATACTCACTCAGCCTGTGTTCTAACAGAATACTCACTTAGCGAGAGTTCTACCAGAATATGGATTCTGATTATTTGAAAATAATACTCACTCAGCCTGTGTTCTACAGAATGTGGACTCAGTCTATGTTTAAAGAATACTCACTCAGTTCACTGTTTTAACAGAACACGCACTTAGCCTGTGTTCTAACAGAATACTAACTCAGCATGTGTTCTAACAGAATGTCGACTCAGATTTTATTTAAAGAATACTCACTCAGTCTGTGTTCTAAATCATATGGACTCAGTTTATTTTTAATAATAACCACTCAGCCTGTGTTCTAACAGAATACTCACCGAGCCTGGGTTTTAACAAAATACTAACTCAGCAAGTGTTCTAACAGGATATTGACTCAGATTATTTTCAAAGAATACTCACTGAGCCAGTGTTCTACCAGAATATGAATTCAGATTATTTTCAAAGAATACTCACTCAGCCTGTGTTCTAACAGAATATGGACTCAGTCTATATTTAAAGAATACTCACTCATCTCAGTGTTCTAACAGAACACTCACTCAGCCTGTGTTCTAACAGAATACTCACTCAGCCTGGGTTTTAACAAAATACTAACTCAGCAAGTGTTCTAACAGGATGTTGACTCAGATTATTTTCAAAGAATACTCACTCAGCCAGTGTTCTACCAGAATATGGATTCAGATTATTTTCAAAGTATACTCACTCATGCTGTGTTCGAACAAAATATGGACTCAGTTTATTTTTATATAATACCCACTCAGGCTGTGTTTTAACAGAATGTGGACTCAGAATTTGATCAAAAATTATTAACTCAGTCTGTTTTCTAACAGAATATGGACTCAGTCTATGTTTAAAGAATACTCACTCAGCCTGTGTGCTAACAGAATATGGAGTCTGTCTCTGTTTAAAGAATACTCACTCAGCTCAGTGTTCTAACAGAACACTCACTTTGCCTGTGTTCTATCAGAATGAGGACTCAGATATTGATCAAAAATTACTAACTCAGTCTGTGTTCTAACAGAATTTGGACGCAGTCTATGTTTAAAGAATACTCACTCAGCCTGTGTTCTAATAGAATACGCACTCAGCCTGGTTTTTAATAAAATACTCACCCAGCCAGTGTACTAACAGGATATTGACTCAGAGTATTTTCAAAGCATATTCAATGAGCCTGTTTAACAACAGAATACTCACTCAGCCTGGGTTCTAACAGAATACTCACTCAGCGAGAGTTCTAGCAGAATATGGATTCAGACTATTTTAAAATAATACTCACTCAGCCTGTGTTCTAACAGAATGTGGACTCAGTCTATGTTTACAGAATACTCACTCAGTTCACTTTTAACTGAACACGCACTTATCCTGTGTTCTAACAGAATACTAACTCAGCATGTATTCTAACAGAATGTCCACTCAGATTTTATTTAAAGAATACTCACTCAGTCTGTGTTCTTAATAATATGGACTCAGTTTATTTTTAATAATAACCACTCAGCCCGTGTTCTAACAGAATACTCACCGAGCCTGGGTTTTAACAAAATACTAACTCAGCAAGTGTTCTAACAGGATATTGACTCAGATTATTTTCAAAGAATACTCACTGAGCCAGTGTTCTACCAGAATATGGATTCAGATTATTTTCAAAGAATACTCACTCAGCCTGTGTTCTAACAGAATATGGACTCAGTCTATATTTAAAGAATACTCCCTCACATCAGTGTTCTAACAGAACACTCACTCAGCCTGTGTTCTAACAGAATACTAACTCAGCCTGCGTTCTAACAGAATGAGGATTCAGATCAAAAATTACTAACTCAGTCTGTGTTCTAACAGAATGTGGACTCAGATTTCGTTCAAAAATTACTCTGTCTGTGTTCTAACAGAATATGGACTCAGCCTGTGTTCTAACAGAATACTCACCCAGCCTGTGTTCTAACAGAGTAGTCACTCAGCCAGTGTTTTAAGAGAATATGGATTCAGATTATTTTCAAAGAATACTCACTCAGCCTGTGTTCGAAAAATATATGGACTCAGTTTATTTTTATATATTACCCACTCAGGCTGTGTTTTAACAGAATGTGGACTCAGATTTTGATCAAAAATTATTAACTCAGTCTGTTTTCTAACAGAATATGGACGCAGTCTATGTTTAAAGAATACTCACTCAGCCTGTGTTCTAATAGAATACACACTCAGCCTGGTTTTTAATAAAATACTCACGCAGCCAGTGTACTAACAGGATACTGACTCAGATTATGTTCAAAGAATAATCAATGAGCCTGTTTACTAACAGAATACTCACTCAGCCTGGGTTCTAACAGAATACTCACTCAGCGAGAGTTCTAGCAGAATATGGATTCAGACTATTTTAAAATAATACTCACACAGCCTGTGTTCTAACACAATATGGACTCAGTCTATGTTTAAAGAATACCCACTCAGCCTGTGTTCTAACAGAATACTCACTCAGCCTGGGTTTTAACAAAATACTAACTCAGCAAGAGTTCTAACAGGATGTTGACTCAGATTATTTTCAAAGAATACTCACTCAGCCAGTGTTCTACCAGAATATGGATTCAGATTATTTTCAAAGTATACTCACTCATGCTGTGTTCGAACAAAATATGGACTCAGTTTATTTTTATATAATACCCACTCAGGCTGTGTTTTAACAGAATGTGGACTCAGATTTTGATCAAAAATTACTAACTCAGTCTGTGTTCTAACAGAATTTGGACGCAGTCTATGTTTAAAAAATACTCACTCAGCCTGTGTTCTAATAGAATACGCACTCAGCCTGGTTTTTAATAAAATATTCACGCAGCCAGTGTACTAACAGGATATTGACTCAGAGTATTTTCAAAGAATATTCAATGAGCCTGTATACTAACAGAATACTCACTCAGCCTGTGTTCTAACAGAATACTCACTTAGCGAGAGTTCTACCAGAATATGGATTCTGATTATTTGAAAATAATACTCACTCAGCCTGTGTTCTACAGAATGTGGACTCAGTCTATGTTTAAAGAATACTCACTCAGTTCACTGTTTTAACAGAACACGCACTTAGCCTGTGTTCTAACAGAATACTAACTCAGCATGTGTTCTAACAGAATGTCGACTCAGATTTTATTTAAAGAATACTCACTCAGTCTGTGTTCTAAATCATATGGACTCAGTTTATTTTTAATAATAACCACTCAGCCTGTGTTCTAACAGAATACTCACCGAGCCTGGGTTTTAACAAAATACTAACTCAGCAAGTGTTCTAACAGGATATTGACTCAGATTATTTTCAAAGAATACTCACTGAGCCAGTGTTCTACCAGAATATGGATTCAGATTATTTTCAAAGAATACTCACTCAGCCTGTGTTCTAACAGAATATGGACTCAGTCTATATTTAAAGAATACTCACTCATCTCAGTGTTCTAACAGAACACTCACTCAGCCTGTGTTCTAACAGAATACTAACTCAGCCTGCGTTCTAACAGAATGTGGATTCAGATCAAAAATTACTAACTCAGTCTGTGTTCTAACAGAATGTGGACTCAGATTTCGTTCAAAAATTACTCTGTCTGTGTTCTAACAGAATATGGACTCAGCCTGTGTTCTAACAGAATACTCACCCAGCCTGTGTTCTAACAGAATACTCACTCAGCCAGTGTTTTAAGAGAATATGGATTCAGATTATTTTCAAAGAATACTCACTCAGCCTGCGTTCGAACAAAATATGGACTCAGTTTATTTTTATATATTACCCACTCAGGCTGTGTTTTAACAGAATGAGGACTCAGATTTTGATCAAAAATTATTAACTCAGTCTGTTTTATAACAGAATATGGACGCAGTCTATGTTTAAAGAATACTCACTCAGCCTGTGTTCTAATAGAATACACACTCAGCCTGGTTTTTAATAAAATACTCACGCAGCCAGTGTATTAACAGGATATTGACTCAGATTATGTTCAAAGAATAATCAATGAGCCTGTTTACTAACAGAATACTCACTCAGCCTGGGTTCTAACAGAATACTCACTCAGCGAGAGTTCTAGCAGAATATGGATTCAGACTATTTTAAAATAATACTCACACAGCCTGTGTTCTAACACAATATGGACTCAGTCTATGTTTAAAGAATACTCACTCAGCCTGTGTTCTAACAGAATACTCACTCAGCGAGAGTTCTACCAGAATATGGATTCAGATTATTTTAAAATAATACTCACTCCGCCTGTTTTCTAACAGAATATGCACTCATTCTATGTTTAAAAAATACTCACTCAGCCTGTGTTCTAACAGAATACTAATTCAGCCTGTGTTTTAACAGAATGTGGACTCAGATTTTATTAAAAGAATACTCACTCAGTCTGTGTTATAAAGAATATGGACTCAGTTTATTTTTAAATAATACCCACTCAGCCTGTGTTCTAACAGAATACTCACTGAGCCTGGGTTTTAACAAAATACTAACTCAGCAAGTGTTCTAACAGGATGTTGACTCAGATTATTTTCAAAGAATACTCACTCAGCCAGTGTTCTACCAGAATATGGATTCAGATTATTTTCAAAGTATACTCACTCATGCTGTGTTCGAACAAAATATGGACTCAGTTTATTTTTATATAATACCCACTCAGGCTGTGTTTTAACAGAATGTGGACTCAGAATTTGATCAAAAATTATTAACTCAGTCTGTTTTCTAACAGAATATGGACTCAGTCTATGTTTAAAGAATACTCACTCAGCCTGTGTGCTAACAGAATATGGAGTCTGTCTCTGTTTATAGAATACTCACTCAGCTCAGTGTTCTAACAGAACACTCACTTTGCCTGTGTTCTATCAGAATGAGGACTCAGATATTGATCAAAAATTACTAACTCAGTCTGTGTTCTAACAGAATTTGGACGCAGTCTATGTTTAAAGAATACTCACTCAGCCTGTGTTCTAATAGAATACGCACTCAGCCTGGTTTTTAATAAAATACTCACCCAGCCAGTGTACTAACAGGATATTGACTCAGAGTATTTTCAAAGCATATTCAATGAGCCTGTTTACCAACAGAATACTCACTCAGCCTGGGTTCTAACAGAATACTCACTCAGCGAGAGTTCTAGCAGAATATGGATTCAGACTATTTTAAAATAATACTCACTCAGCCTGTGTTCTAACAGAATGTGGACTCAGTCTATGTTTACAGAATACTCACTCAGTTCACTTTTAACTGAACATGCACTTATCCTGTGTTCTAACAGAATACTAACTCAGCATGTATTCTAACAGAATGTCCACTCAGATTTTATTTAAAGAATACTCACTCAGTCTGTGTTCTTAATAATATGGACTCAGTTTATTTTTAATAATAACCACTCAGCCCGTGTTCTAACAGAATACTCACCGAGCCTGGGTTTTAACAAAATACTAACTCAGCAAGTGTTCTAACAGGATATTGACTCAGATTATTTTCAAAGAATACTCACTGAGCCAGTGTTCTACCAGAATATGGATTCAGATTATTTTCAAAGAATACTCACTCAGCCTGTGTTCTAACAGAATATGGACTCAGTCTATATTTAAAGAATACTCCCTCACATCAGTGTTCTAACAGAACACTCACTCAGCCTGTGTTCTAACAGAATACTAACTCAGCCTGCGTTCTAACAGAATGAGGATTCAGATCAAAAATTACTAACTCAGTCTGTGTTCTAACAGAATGTGGACCCAGATTTCGTTCAAAAATTACTCTGTCTGTGTTCTAACAGAATATGGACTCAGCCTGTGTTCTAACAGAATACTCACCCAGCCTGTGTTCTAACAGAGTAGTCACTCAGCCAGTGTTTTAAGAGAATATGGATTCAGATTATTTTCAAAGAATACTCACTCAGCCTGTGTTCGAAAAATATATGGACTCAGTTTATTTTTATATATTTCCCACTCAGGCTGTGTTTTAACAGAATGTGGACTCAGATTTTGATCAAAAATTATTAACTCAGTCTGTTTTCTAACAGAATATGGACGCAGTCTATGTTTAAAGAATACTCACTCAGCCTGTGTTCTAATAGAATACACACTCAGCCTGGTTTTAAATAAAATACTCACGCAGCCAGTGTACTAACAGGATATTGACTCAGATTATGTTCAAAGAATAATCAATGAGCCTGTTTACTAACAGAATACTCACTCAGCCTGGGTTCTAACAGAATACTCACTCAGCGAGAGTTCTAGCAGAATATGGATTCAGACTATTTTAAAATAATACACAGCCTGTGTTCTAACAGAATATGGACTCAGTCTATGTTTAAAGAATACTCACTCAGCCTGTGTTCTAACAGAATACTAATTCAGCCTGTTTTTTAACAGAATGTGGACTCAGATTTTATTAAAAGATTACTCACTCAGTCTGTGTTATAAAGAATATGGACTCAGTTTATTTTTAAATAATACCCACTCAGCCTGTGTTCTAACAGAATCCTCACTCAGCCTGGGTTTTAACAAAATACTAACGCAGCAAGTGTTCTAACAGGATATTGACTCAGATTATTTTCAAAGAATACTCACTGAGCCAGTGTTCTACCAGAATATGGATTCAGATTATTTTCAAAGAGTACTCACTCAGCCTGTGTTTTAACAGAATATGGACTCAGTCTATATTTAAGGAATACTCACTCACCTCAGTGTTCTAACAGAACACTAACTCAGCCTGCGCTCTAACAGAATGTGGATTCAGATCAAAAATTACTAACTCAGTCTGTGTTCTAACAGAATGTGGACTCAGATTTCGTTCAAAAATTACTCTGTCTGTGTACTAACAGAATATGGACTCAGCCTGTGTTCTAACAGAATACTCACCCAGCCTGTGTTCTAACAGAATACTCACTCAGCCAGTGTTTTAAGAGAATATGGATTCAGATTATTTTCAAAGAATACTCACTCAGCCTGTGTTCGAACAAAATATGGACTCAGTTTATTTTTATATATTACCCACTCAGACTGTGTTTTAACAGAATGTGGACTCAGATTTTGATCAAAAATTATTAACTCAGTCTCTTTGCTAACAGAATATGGACGCAGTCTATGTTTAAAGAATACTCACTCAGCCTGTGTCCTAATAGAATACACACTCAGCCTGGTTTTTAATAAAATACTCACGAAGCCAGTGTACTAACAGGATATTGACTCAGATTATTTTCAAAGAATAATCAATTAGCCCGTTTACTAACAGAATACTCACTCAGCTTGTGTTCTAACAGAATACTCACTCAGCGAGAGTTCTAGCAGAATATGGATTCAGACTATTTTAAAATAATACTCACACAGCCTGTGTTCTAACAGAATATGGACTCAGTCAATGTTTAATGAATAATCACTCAGCTCAGTGTTCTAAGAGAACACTCACTTAGCCTGTGTTCTAACAGAATGAGGACTCAAATATTGATCAAAAATTACTAACTCAGTCTGTGTTCTAACAGAATTGGGACGCAGTCTATGTTTAAAGAATACTCACTCAGCCTGTGTTCTAACAGAATACTCACTCAGCGAGAGTTCTACCAGAATATGGATTCAGATTATTTTAAAATAATACTCACTCCACCTGTGTTCTAACAGAATATGGACTCATTCTATGTTTAAAAAATACTCACTCAGCCTGTGTTCTAACAGAATACTAATTCAGTCTGTGTTTTAACAGAATGTGGACTCAGATTTTATTAAAAGAATACTCACTCAGCCTGTGTTCTAATAGAATACACACTCAGCCTGGTTTTTAATAAAATACTCACGCAGCCAGTGTACTAACAGGATATTGACTCAGATTATGTTCAAAGAATAATCAATGAGCCTGTTTACTAACAGAATACTCACTCAGCCTGGGTTCTAACAGAATACTCACTCAGCGAGAGTTCTAGCAGAATATGGATTCAGACTATTTTAAAATAATACTCACACTGCCTGTGTTCTAACAGAATATGGACTCAGTCTATGTTTAAAGAATACTCACTCAGCCTGTGTTCTAACAGAATACTCACTCAGCGAGAGTTCTACCAGAATATGGATTCAGATTATTTTAAAATAATACTCACTCCGCCTGTTTTCTAACAGAATATGCACTCATTCTATGTTTAAAAAATACTCACTCAGCCTGTGTTCTAACAGAATACTAATTCAGCCTGTGTTTTAACAGAATGTGGACTCAGATTTTATTAAAAGAATACTCACTCAGTCTGTGTTATAAAGAATATGGACTCAGTTTATTTTTAAATAATACCCACTCAGCCTGTGTTCTAACAGAATACTCACTCAGCCTGGGTTTTAACAAAATACTAACTCAGCAAGTGTTCTAACAGGATGTTGACTCAGATTATTTTCAAAGAATACTCACTCAGCCAGTGTTCTACCAGAATATGGATTCAGATTATTTTCAAAGTATACTCACTCATGCTGTGTTCGAACAAAATATGGACTCAGTTTATTTTTATATAATACCCACTCAGGCTGTGTTTTAACAGAATGTGGACTCAGAATTTGATCAAAAATTATTAACTCAGTCTGTTTTCTAACAGAATATGGACTCAGTCTATGTTTAAAGAATACTCACTCAGCCTGTGTGCTAACAGAATATGGAGTCTGTCTCTGTTTAAAGAATACTCACTCAGCTCAGTGTTCTAACAGAACACTCACTTTGCCTGTGTTCTATCAGAATGAGGACTCAGATATTGATCAAAAATTACTAACTCAGTCTGTGTTCTAACAGAATTTGGACGCAGTCTATGTTTAAAGAATACTCACTCAGCCTGTGTTCTAATAGAATACGCACTCAGCCTGGTTTTTAATAAAATACTCACCCAGCCAGTGTACTAACAGGATATTGACTCAGAGTATTTTCAAAGCATATTCAATGAGCCTGTTTACCAACAGAATACTCACTCAGCCTGGGTTCTAACAGAATACTCACTCAGCGAGAGTTCTAGCAGAATATGGATTCAGACTATTTTAAAATAATACTCACTCAGCCTGTGTTCTAACAGAATGTGGACTCAGTCTATGTTTACAGAATACTCACTCAGTTCACTTTTAACTGAACACGCACTTATCCTGTGTTCTAACAGAATACTAACTCAGCATGTATTCTAACAGAATGTCCACTCAGATTTTATTTAAAGAATACTCACTCAGTCTGTGTTCTTAATAATATGGACTCAGTTTATTTTTAATAATAACCACTCAGCCCGTGTTCTAACAGAATACTCACCGAGCCTGGGTTTTAACAAAATACTAACTCAGCAAGTGTTCTAACAGGATATTGACTCAGATTATTTTCAAAGAATACTCACTGAGCCAGTGTTCTACCAGAATATGGATTCAGATTATTTTCAAAGAATACTCACTCAGCCTGTGTTCTAACAGAATATGGACTCAGTCTATATTTAAAGAATACTCCCTCACATCAGTGTTCTAACAGAACACTCACTCAGCCTGTGTTCTAACAGAATACTAACTCAGCCTGCGTTCTAACAGAATGAGGATTCAGATCAAAAATTACTAACTCAGTCTGTGTTCTAACAGAATGTGGACTCAGATTTCATTCAAAAATTACTCTGTCTGTGTTCTAACAGAATATGGACTCAGCCTGTGTTCTAACAGAATACTCACCCAGCCTGTGTTCTAACAGAGTAGTCACTCAGCCAGTGTTTTAAGAGAATATGGATTCAGATTATTTTCAAAGAATACTCACTCAGCCTGTGTTCGAAAAATATATGGACTCAGTTTATTTTTATATATTACCCACTCAGGCTGTGTTTTAACAGAATGTGGACTCAGATTTTGATCAAAAATTATTAACTCAGTCTGTTTTCTAACAGAATATGGACGCAGTCTATGTTTAAAGAATACTCACTCAGCCTGTGTTCTAATAGAATACACACTCAGCCTGGTTTTTAATAAAATACTCACGCAGCCAGTGTACTAACAGGATACTGACTCAGATTATGTTCAAAGAATAATCAATGAGCCTGTTTACTAACAGAATACTCACTCAGCCTGGGTTCTAACAGAATACTCACTCAGCGAGAGTTCTAGCAGAATATGGATTCAGACTATTTTAAAATAATACTCACACAGCCTGTGTTCTAACACAATATGGACTCAGTCTATGTTTAAAGAATACCCACTCAGCCTGTGTTCTAACAGAATACTCACTCAGCCTGGGTTTTAACAAAATACTAACTCAGCAAGAGTTCTAACAGGATGTTGACTCAGATTATTTTCAAAGAATACTCACTCAGCCAGTGTTCTACCAGAATATGGATTCAGATTATTTTCAAAGTATACTCACTCATGCTGTGTTCGAACAAAATATGGACTCAGTTTATTTTTATATAATACCCACTCAGGCTGTGTTTTAACAGAATGTGGACTCAGATTTTGATCAAAAATTACTAACTCAGTCTGTGTTCTAACAGAATTTGGACGCAGTCTATGTTTAAAAAATACTCACTCAGCCTGTGTTCTAATAGAATACGCACTCAGCCTGGTTTTTAATAAAATATTCACGCAGCCAGTGTACTAACAGGATATTGACTCAGAGTATTTTCAAAGAATATTCAATGAGCCTGTATACTAACAGAATACTCACTCAGCCTGTGTTCTAACAGAATGTGGACTCAGTCTATGTTTAAAGAATACTCACTCAGTTAACTGTTTTAACCGAACACGCACTTAGCCTGTGTTCTAACAGAATACTAACTCAGCATGTGTTCTAACAGAATGTCGACTCAGATTTTATTTAAAGAATACTCACTCAGTCTGTGTTCTAAATCATATGGACTCAGTTTATTTTTAATAATAACCACTCAGCCTGTGTTCTAACAGAATACTCACCGAGCCTGGGTTTTAACAAAATACTAACTCAGCAAGTGTTCTAACAGGATATTGACTCAGATTATTTTCAAAGAATACTCACTGAGCCAGTGTTCTACCAGAATATGGATTCAGATTATTTTCAAAGAATACTCACTCAGCCTGTGTTCTAACAGAATATGGACTCAGTCTATATTTAAAGAATACTCACTCATCTCAGTGTTCTAACAGAACACTCACTCAGCCTGTGTTCTAACAGAATACTAACTCAGCCTGCGTTCTAACAGAATGTGGATTCAGATCAAAAATTACTAACTCAGTCTGTGTTCTAACAGAATGTGGACTCAGATTTCGTTCAAAAATTACTCTGTCTGTGTTCTAACAGAATATGGACTCAGCCTGTGTTCTAACAGAATACTCACCCAGCCTGTGTTCTAACAGAATACTCACTCAGCCAGTGTTTTAAGAGAATATGGATTCAGATTATTTTCAAAGAATACTCACTCAGCCTGCGTTCGAACAAAATATGGACTCAGTTTATTTTTATATATTACCCACTCAGGCTGTGTTTTAACAGAATGAGGACTCAGATTTTGATCAAAAATTATTAACTCAGTCTGTTTTCTAACAGAATATGGACGCAGTCTATGTTTAAAGAATACTCACTCAGCCTGTGTTCTAATAGAATACACACTCAGCCTGGTTTTTAATAAAATACTCACGCAGCCAGTGTATTAACAGGATATTGACTCAGATTATGTTCAAAGAATAATCAATGAGCCTGTTTACTAACAGAATACTCACTCAGCCTGGGTTCTAACAGAATACTCACTCAGCGAGAGTTCTAGCAGAATATGGATTCAGACTATTTTAAAATAATACTCACACAGCCTGTGTTCTAACAGAATATGGACTCAGTCTATGTTTAAAGAATACTCACTCAGCCTGTGTTCTAACAGAATACTCACTCAGCGAGAGTTCTACCAGAATATGGATTCAGATTATTTTAAAATAATACTCACTCCGCCTGTTTTCTAACAGAATATGCACTCATTCTATGTTTAAAAAATACTCACTCAGCCTGTGTTCTAACAGAATACTAATTCAGCCTGTGTTTTAACAGAATGTGGACTCAGATTTTATTAAAAGAATACTCACTCAGTCTGTGTTATAAAGAATATGGACTCAGTTTATTTTTAAATAATACCCACTCAGCCTGTGTTCTAACAGAATACTCACTGAGCCTGGGTTTTAACAAAATACTAACTCAGCAAGTGTTCTAACAGGATGTTGACTCAGATTATTTTCAAAGAATACTCACTCAGCCAGTGTTCTACCAGAATATGGATTCAGATTATTTTCAAAGTATACTCACTCATGCTGTGTTCGAACAAAATATGGACTCAGTTTATTTTTATATAATACCCACTCAGGCTGTGTTTTAACAGAATGTGGACTCAGAATTTGATCAAAAATTATTAACTCAGTCTGTTTTCTAACAGAATATGGACTCAGTCTATGTTTAAAGAATACTCACTCAGCCTGTGTGCTAACAGAATATGGAGTCTGTCTCTGTTTAAAGAATACTCACTCAGCTCAGTGTTCTAACAGAACACTCACTTTGCCTGTGTTCTATCAGAATGAGGACTCAGATATTGATCAAAAATTACTAACTCAGTCTGTGTTCTAACAGAATTTGGACGCAGTCTATGTTTAAAGAATACTCACTCAGCCTGTGTTCTAATAGAATACGCACTCAGCCTGGTTTTTAATAAAATACTCACCCAGCCAGTGTACTAACAGGATATTGACTCAGAGTATTTTCAAAGCATATTCAATGAGCCTGTTTACCAACAGAATACTCACTCAGCCTGGGTTCTAACAGAATACTCACTCAGCGAGAGTTCTAGCAGAATATGGATTCAGACTATTTTAAAATAATACTCACTCAGCCTGTGTTCTAACAGAATGTGGACTCAGTCTATGTTTACAGAATACTCACTCAGTTCACTTTTAACTGAACACGCACTTATCCTGTGTTCTAACAGAATACTAACTCAGCATGTATTCTAACAGAATGTCCACTCAGATTTTATTTAAAGAATACTCACTCAGTCTGTGTTCTTAATAATATGGACTCAGTTTATTTTTAATAATAACCACTCAGCCCGTGTTCTAACAGAATACTCACCGAGCCTGGGTTTTAACAAAATACTAACTCAGCAAGTGTTCTAACAGGATATTGACTCAGATTATTTTCAAAGAATACTCACTGAGCCAGTGTTCTACCAGAATATGGATTCAGATTATTTTCAAAGAATACTCACTCAGCCTGTGTTCTAACAGAATATGGACTCAGTCTATATTTAAAGAATACTCCCTCACATCAGTGTTCTAACAGAACACTCACTCAGCCTGTGTTCTAACAGAATACTAACTCAGCCTGCGTTCTAACAGAATGAGGATTCAGATCAAAAATTACTAACTCAGTCTGTGTTCTAACAGAATGTGGACTCAGATTTCGTTCAAAAATTACTCTGTCTGTGTTCTAACAGAATATGGACTCAGCCTGTGTTCTAACAGAATACTCACCCAGCCTGTGTTCTAACAGAGTAGTCACTCAGCCAGTGTTTTAAGAGAATATGGATTCAGATTATTTTCAAAGAATACTCACTCAGCCTGTGTTCGAAAAATATATGGACTCAGTTTATTTTTATATATTACCCACTCAGGCTGTGTTTTAACAGAATGTGGACTCAGATTTTGATCAAAAATTATTAACTCAGTCTGTTTTCTAACAGAATATGGACGCAGTCTATGTTTAAAGAATACTCACTCAGCCTGTGTTCTAATAGAATACACACTCAGCCTGGTTTTTAATAAAATACTCACGCAGCCAGTGTACTAACAGGATATTGACTCAGATTATGTTCAAAGAATAATCAATGAGCCTGTTTACTAACAGAATACTCACTCAGCCTGGGTTCTAACAGAATACTCACTCAGCGAGAGTTCTAGCAGAATATGGATTCAGACTATTTTAAAATAATACACAGCCTGTGTTCTAACAGAATATGGACTCAGTCTATGTTTAAAGAATACTCACTCAGCCTGTGTTCTAACAGAATACTAATTCAGCCTGTGTTTTAACAGAATGTGGACTCAGATTTTATTAAAAGATTACTCACTCAGTCTGTGTTATAAAGAATATGGACTCAGTTTATTTTTAAATAATACCCACTCAGCCTGTGTTCTAACAGAATACTCACTCAGCCTGGGTTTTAACAAAATACTAACGCAGCAAGTGTTCTAACAGGATATTGACTCAGATTATTTTCAAAGAATACTCACTGAGCCAGTGTTCTACCAGAATATGGATTCAGATTATTTTCAAAGAGTACTCACTCAGCCTGTGTTTTAACAGAATATGGACTCAGTCTATATTTAAGGAATACTCACTCACCTCAGTGTTCTAACAGAACACTAACTCAGCCTGCGTTCTAACAGAATGTGGATTCAGATCAAAAATTACTAACTCAGTCTGTGTTCTAACAGAATGTGGACTCAGATTTCGTTCAAAAATTACTCTGTCTGTGTTCTAACAGAATATGGACTCAGCCTGTGTTCTAACAGAATACTCACCCAGCCTGTGTTCTAACAGAATACTCACTCAGCCAGTGTTTTAAGAGAATATGGATTCAGATAATTTTCAAAGAATACTCACTCAGCCTGTGTTCGAACAAAATAGGGAATCAGTTTATTTTTATATATTACCCACTCAGACTGTGTTTTAACAGAATGTGGACTCAGATCTTGATCAAAAATTATTAACTCAGTCTGTTTTCTAACAGAATATGGACGCAGTCTATGTTTAAAGAATACTCACTCAGCCAGTGTTCTAATAGAATACACACTCAGCCTGGTTTTTAACAAAATACTCACGCAGCCAGTGTACTAACAGGATATTGACTCAGATTATGTTCAAAGAATAATCAATGAGCCTGTTTACTAACAGAATACTCACTCAGCCTGGGTTCTAACAGAATACTCACTCAGCGAGAGTTCTAGCAGAATATGGATTCAGACTATTTTAAAATAATACTCACACAGCCTGTGTTCTAACACAATATGGACTCAGTCTATGTTTAAAGAATACTCACTCAGCCTGTGTTCTAACAGAATACTCACTTAGCGAGAGTTCTACCAGAATATGGATTCAGATTATTTTAAAATAATACTCACTCCGCCTGTTTTCTAACAGAATATGCACTCATTCTATGTTTAAAAAATACTCACTCAGCCTGTGTTCTAACAGAATACTAATTCAGCCTGTGTTTTAACAGAATGTGGACTCAGATTTTATTAAAAGAATACTCACTCAGTCTGTGTTATAAAGAATATGGACTCAATTTATTTTTAAATAATACCCACTCAGCCTGTGTTCTAACAGAATACTCACTCAGCCTGGGTTTTAACAAAATACTAACTCAGCAAGTGTTCTAACAGGATGTTGACTCAGATTATTTTCAAAGAATACTCACTCAGCCAGTGTTCTACCAGAATATGGATTCAGATTATTTTCAAAGTATACTCACTCATGCTGTGTTCGAACAAAATATGGACTCAGTTTATTTTGATATAATACCCACTCAGGCTGTGTTTGAACAGAATGTGGACTCAGAATTTGATCAAAAATTATTAACTCAGTCTGTTTTCTAACAGAATATGGACTCAGTCTATGTTTAAAGAATACTCACTCAGCCTGTGTGCTAACAGAATATGGAGTCTGTCTCTGTTTAAAGAATACTCACTCAGCTCAGTGTTCTAACAGAACACTCACTTTGCCTGTGTTCTATCAGAATGAGGACTCAGATATTGATCAAAAATTACTAACTCAGTCTGTGTTCTAACAGAATTTGGACGCAGTCTATGTTTAAAGAATACTCACTCAGCCTGTGTTCTAATAGAATACGCACTCAGCCTGGTTTTTAATAAAATACTCACCCAGCCAGTGTACTAACAGGATATTGACTCAGAGTATTTTCAAAGCATATTCAATGAGCCTGTTTACCAACAGAATACTCACTCAGCCTGGGTTCTAACAGAATACTCACTCAGCGAGAGTTCTAGCAGAATATGGATTCAGACTATTTTAAAATAATACTCACTCAGCCTGTGTTCTAACAGAATGTGGACTCAGTCTATGTTTAAAGAATACTCACTCAGCCTGTGTTCTAACAGAATACTCACTCAGCGAGAATTCTACCAGAATATGGATTCAGATTATTTTAAAATAATACTCACTCCGCCTGTGTTCTAACAGAATATGGACTCATTCTATGTTTAAAAAATACTCACTCAGCCTGTGTTCTAACAGAATACTAATTCAGCCTGTGTTTTAACAGAATGTGGACTCAGATTTTATTAAAAGAATACTCACTCAGTCTGTGTTATAAAGAATATGGACTCAGTTTATTTTTAAATAATACCCACTCAGCCTGTGTTCTAACAGAATACTCACTCAGCCTGGGTTTTAACAAAATACTAACGCAGCAAGTGTTCTAACAGGATATTGACTCAGATTATTTTCAAAGAATACTCACTGAGCCAGTGTTCTACCAGAATATGGATTCAGATTATTTTCAAAGAGTACTCACTCAGCCTGTGTTTTAACAGAATATGGACTCAGTCTATATTTAAGGAATACTCACTCACCTCAGTGTTCTAACAGAACACTAACTCAGCCTGCGCTCTAACAGAATGTGGATGCAGATCAAAAATTACTAACTCAGTCTGTGTTCTAACAGAATGTGGACTCAGATTTCGTTCAAAAATTACTCTGTCTGTGTTCTAACAGAATATGGACTCAGCCTGTGTTCTAACAGAATACTCACCCAGCCTGTGTTCTAACAGAATACTCACTCAGCCAGTGTTTTAAGAGAATATGGATTCAGATAATTTTCAAAGAATACTCACTCAGCCTGTGTTCGAACAAAATATGGAATCAGTTTATTTTTATATATTACCCACTCAGACTGTGTTTTAACAGAATGTGGACTCAGATCTTGATCAAAAATTATTAACTCAGTCTGTTTTCTAACAGAATATGGACGCAGTCTATGTTTAAAGAATACTCACTCAGCCTGTGTTCTAATAGAATACACACTCAGCCTGGTTTTTAACAAAATACTCACGCAGCCAGTGTACTAACAGGATATTGACTCAGATTATGTTCAAAGAATAATCAATGAGCCTGTTTAGTAACAGAATACTCACTCAGCCTGTGATCTAACAGAATACTCACTGAGCGAGAGTTCTACCAGAATATGGATTCTGATTATTTGAAAATAATACTCAGCCTGTGTTCTAACAGAATGTGGACTCAGTCTATGTTTAAAGAATACTCACTCAGTTCACTGTTTTAACAGAACACGCACTTAGCCTGTGTTCTAACAGAATACTAACTCAGCATTTGTTCTAACAGAATGTCGACTCAGATTTTATTTAAAGAATACTCACTCAGTCTGTGTTCTAAATAATATGGACTCAGTTTATTTTTAATAATAACCACTCAGCCTGTGTTCTAACAGAATACTCACCGAGCCTGGGTTTTAACAAAATACTAACTCAGCAAGTGTTCTAACAAGATATTGACTCAGATTATTTTCAAAGAATACTCACTGAGCCAGTGTTCTACCAGAATATGGATTCAGATTATTTTCAAAGAATACTCACTCAGCCTGTGTTCTAACAGAATATGGACTCAGTCTATATTTAAAGAATACTCACTCATCTCAGTGTTCTAAAAGAACACTCACTCAGCCTGTGTTCTAACAGAATACTAACTCAGCCTGCGTTCTAACAGAATGTGGATTCAGATCAAAAATTACTAACTCTGTCTGTGTTCTAACAGAATGTGGACTCAGATTTCGTTCAAAAATTACTCTGTCTGTGTTCTAACAGAATATGGACTCAGCCTGTGTTCTAACAGAATACTCACCCAGCCTGTGTTCTAACAGAATACTCACTCAGCCAGTGTTTTAAGAGAATATGGATTCAGATTATTTTCAAAGAATACTCACTCAGCCTGTGTTCAAACAAAATATGGACTCAGTTTATTTTTATATATTACCCACTCAGGCTGTGTTTTAACAGAATGTGGACTCAGATTTTAATCAAATATTATTAACTCAGTCTGTTTTATAACAGAATATGGACGCACTCTATGTTTAAAGAATACTCACTCAGCCTGTGTTCTAATAGAATACACACGCAGCCTGGTTTTTAATAAAATACTCACGCAGCCAGTGTACTAACAGGATATTGACTCAGATAATGTTCAAATAATAATCAATGAGCCTGTTTACTAACAGAATACTCACTCAGCCTGGGTTCTAACAGAATACTCACTCAGCGAGAGTTCTAGCAGAATATGGATTCAGACTATTTTAAAATAATACTCACACAGCCTGTGTTCTAACACAATATGGACTCAGTCTATGTTTAAAGAATACTCACTCAGCCTGTGTTCTAACAGAATACTCACTTAGCGAGAGTTCTACCAGAATATGGATTCAGATTATTTTAAAATAATACTCACTCCGCCTGTTTTCTAACAGAATATGCACTCATTCTATGTTTAAAAAATACTCACTCAGCCTGTGTTCTAACAGAATACTAATTCAGCCTGTGTTTTAACAGAATGTGGACTCAGATTTTATTAAAAGAATACTCACTCAGTCTGTGTTATAAAGAATATGGACTCAGTTTATTTTTAAATAATACCCACTCAGCCTGTGTTCTAACAGAATACTCACTCAGCCTGGGTTTTAACAAAATACTAACTCAGCAAGTGTTCTAACAGGATGTTGACTCAGATTATTTTCAAAGAATACTCACTCAGCCAGTGTTCTACCAGAATATGGATTCAGATTATTTTCAAAGTATACTCACTCATGCTGTGTTCGAACAAAATATGGACTCAGTTTATTTTGATATAATACCCACTCAGGCTGTGTTTGAACAGAATGTGGACTCAGAATTTGATGAAAAATTATTAACTCAGTCTGTTTTCTAACAGAATATGGACTCAGTCTATGTTTAAAGAATACTCACTCAGCCTGTGTGCTAACAGAATATGGAGTCTGTCTCTGTTTAAAGAATACTCACTCAGCTCAGTGTTCTAACAGAACACTCACTTTGCCTGTGTTCTATCAGAATGAGGACTCAGATATTGATCAAAAATTACTAACTCAGTCTGTGTTCTAACAGAATTTGGACGCAGTCTATGTTTAAAGAATACTCACTCAGCCTGTGTTCTAATAGAATACGCACTCAGCCTGGTTTTTAATAAAATACTCACCCAGCCAGTGTACTAACAGGATATTGACTCAGAGTATTTTCAAAGCATATTCAATGAGCCTGTTTACCAACAGAATACTCACTCAGCCTGGGTTCTAACAGAATACTCACTCAGCGAGAGTTCTAGCAGAATATGGATTCAGACTATTTTAAAATAATACTCACTCAGCCTGTGTTCTAACAGAATGTGGACTCAGTCTATGTTTAAAGAATACTCACTCAGCCTGTGTTCTAACAGAATACTCACTCAGCGAGAATTCTACCAGAATATGGATTCAGATTATTTTAAAATAATACTCACTCCGCCTGTGTTCTAACAGAATATGGACTCATTCTATGTTTAAAAAATACTCACTCAGCCTGTGTTCTAACAGAATACTAATTCAGCCTGTGTTTTAACAGAATGTGGACTCAGATTTTATTAAAAGAATACTCACTCAGTCTGTGTTATAAAGAATATGGACTCAGTTTATTTTTAAATAATACCCACTCAGCCTGTGTTCTAACAGAATACTCACTCAGCCTGGGTTTTAACAAAATACTAACGCAGCAAGTGTTCTAACAGGATATTGACTCAGATTATTTTCAAAGAATACTCACTGAGCCAGTGTTCTACCAGAATATGGATTCAGATTATTTTCAAAGAGTACTCACTCAGCCTGTGTTTTAACAGAATATGGACTCAGTCTATATTTAAGGAATACTCACTCACCTCAGTGTTCTAACAGAACACTAACTCAGCCTGCGCTCTAACAGAATGTGGATTCAGATCAAAAATTACTAACTCAGTCTGTGTTCTAACAGAATGTGGACTCAGATTTCGTTCAAAAATTACTCTGTCTGTGTTCTAACAGAATATGGACTCAGCCTGTGTTCTAACAGAATACTCACCCAGCCTGTGTTCTAACAGAATACTCACTCAGCCAGTGTTTTAAGAGAATATGGATTCAGATAATTTTCAAAGAATACTCACTCAGCCTGTGTTCGAACAAAATATGGAATCAGTTTATTTTTATATATTACCCACTCAGACTGTGTTTTAACAGAATGTGGACTCAGATCTTGATCAAAAATTATTAACTCAGTCTGTTTTCTAACAGAATATGGACGCAGTCTATGTTTAAAGAATACTCACTCAGCCTGTGTTCTAATAGAATACACACTCAGCCTGGTTTTTAACAAAATACTCACGCAGCCAGTGTACTAACAGGATATTGACTCAGATTATGTTCAAAGAATAATCAATGAGCCTGTTTAGTAACAGAATACTCACTCAGCCTGTGATCTAACAGAATACTCACTGAGCGAGAGTTCTACCAGAATATGGATTCTGATTATTTGAAAATAATACTCAGCCTGTGTTCTAACAGAATGTGGACTCAGTCTATGTTTAAAGAATACTCACTCAGTTCACTGTTTTAACAGAACACGCACTTAGCCTGTGTTCTAACAGAATACTAACTCAGCATGTGTTCTAACAGAATGTCGACTCAGATTTTATTTAAAGAATACTCACTCAGTCTGTGTTCTAAATAATATGGACTCAGTTTATTTTTAATAATAACCACTCAGCCTGTGTTCTAACAGAATACTCACCGAGCCTGGGTTTTAACAAAATACTAACTCAGCAAGTGTTCTAACAAGATATTGACTCAGATTATTTTCAAAGAATACTCACTGAGCCAGTGTTCTACCAGAATATGGATTCAGATTATTTTCAAAGAATACTCACTCAGCCTGTGTTCTAACAGAATATGGACTCAGTCTATATTTAAAGAATACTCACTCATCTCAGTGTTCTAAAAGAACACTCACTCAGCCTGTGTTCTAACAGAATACTAACTCAGCCTGCGTTCTAACAGAATGTGGATTCAGATCAAAAATTACTAACTCTGTCTGTGTTCTAACAGAATGTGGACTCAGATTTCGTTCAAAAATTACTCTGTCTGTGTTCTAACAGAATATGGACTCAGCCTGTGTTCTAACAGAATACTCACCCAGCCTGTGTTCTAACAGAATACTCACTCAGCCAGTGTTTTAAGAGAATATGGATTCAGATTATTTTCAAAGAATACTCACTCAGCCTGTGTTCAAACAAAATATGGACTCAGTTTATTTTTATATATTACCCACTCAGGCTGTGTTTTAACAGAATGTGGACTCAGATTTTAATCAAATATTATTAACTCAGTCTGTTTTATAACAGAATATGGACGCACTCTATGTTTAAAGAATACTCACTCAGCCTGTGTTCTAATAGAATACACACGCAGCCTGGTTTTTAATAAAATACTCACGCAGCCAGTGTACTAACAGGATATTGACTCAGATAATGTTCAAATAATAATCAATGAGCCTGTTTACTAACAGAATACTCACTCAGCCTGGGTTCTAACAGAATACTCACTCAGCGAGAGTTCTAGCAGAATATGGATTCAGACTATTTTAAAATAATACTCACACAGCCTGTGTTCTAACACAATATGGACTCAGTCTATGTTTAAAGAATACTCACTCAGCCTGTGTTCTAACAGAATACTCACTTAGCGAGAGTTCTACCAGAATATGGATTCAGATTATTTTAAAATAATACTCACTCCGCCTGTTTTCTAACAGAATATGCACTCATTCTATGTTTAAAAAATACTCACTCAGCCTGTGTTCTAACAGAATACTAATTCAGCCTGTGTTTTAACAGAATGTGGACTCAGATTTTATTAAAAGAATACTCACTCAGTCTGTGTTATAAAGAATATGGACTCAGTTTATTTTTAAATAATACCCACTCAGCCTGTGTTCTAACAGAATACTCACTCAGCCTGGGTTTTAACAAAATACTAACTCAGCAAGTGTTCTAACAGGATGTTGACTCAGATTATTTTCAAAGAATACTCACTCAGCCAGTGTTCTACCAGAATATGGATTCAGATTATTTTCAAAGTATACTCACTCATGCTGTGTTCGAACAAAATATGGACTCAGTTTATTTTGATATAATACCCACTCAGGCTGTGTTTGAACAGAATGTGGACTCAGAATTTGATGAAAAATTATTAACTCAGTCTGTTTTCTAACAGAATATGGACTCAGTCTATGTTTAAAGAATACTCACTCAGCCTGTGTGCTAACAGAATATGGAGTCTGTCTCTGTTTAAAGAATACTCACTCAGCTCAGTGTTCTAACAGAACACTCACTTTGCCTGTGTTCTATCAGAATGAGGACTCAGATATTGATCAAAAATTACTAACTCAGTCTGTGTTCTAACAGAATTTGGACGCAGTCTATGTTTAAAGAATACTCACTCAGCCTGTGTTCTAATAGAATACGCACTCAGCCTGGTTTTTAATAAAATACTCACCCAGCCAGTGTACTAACAGGATATTGACTCAGAGTATTTTCAAAGCATATTCAATGAGCCTGTTTACCAACAGAATACTCACTCAGCCTGGGTTCTAACAGAATACTCACTCAGCGAGAGTTCTAGCAGAATATGGATTCAGACTATTTTAAAATAATACTCACTCAGCCTGTGTTCTAACAGAATGTGGACTCAGTCTATGTTTAAAGAATACTCACTCAGCCTGTGTTCTAACAGAATACTCACTCAGCGAGAATTCTACCAGAATATGGATTCAGATTATTTTAAAATAATACTCACTCCGCCTGTGTTCTAACAGAATATGGACTCATTCTATGTTTAAAAAATACTCACTCAGCCTGTGTTCTAACAGAATACTAATTCAGCCTGTGTTTTAACAGAATGTGGACTCAGATTTTATTAAAAGAATACTCACTCAGTCTGTGTTATAAAGAATATGGACTCAGTTTATTTTTAAATAATACCCACTCAGCCTGTGTTCTAACAGAATACTCACTCAGCCTGGGTTTTAACAAAATACTAACGCAGCAAGTGTTCTAACAGGATATTGACTCAGATTATTTTCAAAGAATACTCACTGAGCCAGTGTTCTACCAGAATATGGATTCAGATTATTTTCAAAGAGTACTCACTCAGCCTGTGTTTTAACAGAATATGGACTCAGTCTATATTTAAGGAATACTCACTCACCTCAGTGTTCTAACAGAACACTAACTCAGCCTGCGCTCTAACAGAATGTGGATTCAGATCAAAAATTACTAACTCAGTCTGTGTTCTAACAGAATGTGGACTCAGATTTCGTTCAAAAATTACTCTGTCTGTGTTCTAACAGAATATGGACTCAGCCTGTGTTCTAACAGAATACTCACCCAGCCTGTGTTCTAACAGAATACTCACTCAGCCAGTGTTTTAAGAGAATATGGATTCAGATAATTTTCAAAGAATACTCACTCAGCCTGTGTTCGAACAAAATATGGAATCAGTTTATTTTTATATATTACCCACTCAGACTGTGTTTTAACAGAATGTGGACTCAGATCTTGATCAAAAATTATTAACTCAGTCTGTTTTCTAACAGAATATGGACGCAGTCTATGTTTAAAGAATACTCACTCAGCCTGTGTTCTAATAGAATACACACTCAGCCTGGTTTTTAACAAAATACTCACGCAGCCAGTGTACTAACAGGATATTGACTCAGATTATGTTCAAAGAATAATCAATGAGCCTGTTTAGTAACAGAATACTCACTCAGCCTGTGATCTAACAGAATACTCACTGAGCGAGAGTTCTACCAGAATATGGATTCTGATTATTTGAAAATAATACTCAGCCTGTGTTCTAACAGAATGTGGACTCAGTCTATGTTTAAAGAATACTCACTCAGTTCACTGTTTTAACAGAACACGCACTTAGCCTGTGTTCTAACAGAATACTAACTCAGCATGTGTTCTAACAGAATGTCGACTCAGATTTTATTTAAAGAATACTCACTCAGTCTGTGTTCTAAATAATATGGACTCAGTTTATTTTTAATAATAACCACTCAGCCTGTGTTCTAACAGAATACTCACCGAGCCTGGGTTTTAACAAAATACTAACTCAGCAAGTGTTCTAACAAGATATTGACTCAGATTATTTTCAAAGAATACTCACTGAGCCAGTGTTCTACCAGAATATGGATTCAGATTATTTTCAAAGAATACTCACTCAGCCTGTGTTCTAACAGAATATGGACTCAGTCTATATTTAAAGAATACTCACTCATCTCAGTGTTCTAAAAGAACACTCACTCAGCCTGTGTTCTAACAGAATACTAACTCAGCCTGCGTTCTAACAGAATGTGGATTCAGATCAAAAATTACTAACTCTGTCTGTGTTCTAACAGAATGTGGACTCAGATTTCGTTCAAAAATTACTCTGTCTGTGTTCTAACAGAATATGGACTCAGCCTGTGTTCTAACAGAATACTCACCCAGCCTGTGTTCTAACAGAATACTCACTCAGCCAGTGTTTTAAGAGAATATGGATTCAGATTATTTTCAAAGAATACTCACTCAGCCTGTGTTCAAACAAAATATGGACTCAGTTTATTTTTATATATTACCCACTCAGGCTGTGTTTTAACAGAATGTGGACTCAGATTTTAATCAAATATTATTAACTCAGTCTGTTTTATAACAGAATATGGACGCACTCTATGTTTAAAGAATACTCACTCAGCCTGTGTTCTAATAGAATACACACGCAGCCTGGTTTTTAATAAAATACTCACGCAGCCAGTGTACTAACAGGATATTGACTCAGATAATGTTCAAATAATAATCAATGAGCCTGTTTACTAACAGAATACTCACTCAGCCTGGGTTCTAACAGAATACTCACTCAGCGAGAGTTCTAGCAGAATATGGATTCAGACTATTTTAAAATAATACTCACACAGCCTGTGTTCTAACACAATATGGACTCAGTCTATGTTTAAAGAATACTCACTCAGCCTGTGTTCTAACAGAATACTCACTTAGCGAGAGTTCTACCAGAATATGGATTCAGATTATTTTAAAATAATACTCACTCCGCCTGTTTTCTAACAGAATATGCACTCATTCTATGTTTAAAAAATACTCACTCAGCCTGTGTTCTAACAGAATACTAATTCAGCCTGTGTTTTAACAGAATGTGGACTCAGATTTTATTAAAAGAATACTCACTCAGTCTGTGTTATAAAGAATATGGACTCAGTTTATTTTTAAATAATACCCACTCAGCCTGTGTTCTAACAGAATACTCACTCAGCCTGTGTTCTAACAGAATACTCACTGAGTGAGAGTTCTACCAGAATATGGATTCTGATTATTTCAAAATAATACTCACTCAGCCTGTGTTCTAACAGAATGTGGACTCAGTCTATGTTTAAAGAATACTCACTCAATTCACTGTTTTAACAGAACACGCACTTAGCCTGTGTTCTAACAGAATACTAACTCAGCATGTGTTCTAACAGAATGTCGACTCAGATTTTATTTAAAGAATACTCACTCAGTCTGTGTTCTAAATAATATGGAATCAGTTTATTTTTAATAACCACTCAGCCTGTGTTCTAACAGAATACTCACCGACCCTGGGTTTTAACAAAATACTAACTCAGCAAGTGTTCTAACAGGATATTGACTCAGATTATTTTCAAAGAATACTCACTGAGCCAGTGTTCTACCAGAATATGGATTCAGATTATTTTCAAAGAATACTCACTCAGCCTGTGTTCTAACAGAATATGGACTCAGTCTATATTTAAAGAATACTCACTCACCTCAGTGTTCTAAGAGAACACTCACTCAGCCTGTGTTCTAACAGAATACTAACTCAGCCTGCGTTCTAACAGAATGTGGATTCAGATCAAAAATTACTAACTCAGTCTGTGTTCTAACAGAATGTGGACTCAGATTTCGTTCAAAAATTACTCTGTCTGTGTTCTAACAGAATATGGACTCAGCCTGTGTTCTAACAGAATACTCACCCAGCCTGTGTTCTAACAGAATACTCACTCAGCCAGTGTTTTAAGAGAATATGGATTCAGATAATTTTCAAAGAATACTCACTCAGCCTGTGTTCGAACAAAATATGGACTCAGTTTATTTTTATATATTACCCACTCAGGCTGTGTTTTAACAGAATGTGGACTCAGATTTTGATCAAAAATTATTAACTCAGTCTGTTTTCTAACAGAATATGGACGCAATCTGTGTTTAAAGAATACTCACTCAGCCTGTGTTCTAATAGAATACACACTCAGCCCGGTTTTTAATAAAATACTCACGCAGCCAGTGTACTAACAGGATATTGACTCAGATTATTTTCAAAGAATACTCAATGGGCCTGTTTACTAACAGAATACTCACTCAGCCTGTGTTCTAACAGAATATGGACTCAGTCTATATTTAAAAAATACTCACTCACCTCAGTGTTCTCACAGAACACTCACTCAGCCTGTGTTACAACAAAATACTAACTCAGCATGCGTTCTATCAGAATGTGGATTCAGATTTTATTTATAGAATACTCACTCAGTCTGTGTTCTAAATAATATGGACTCAGTTTATTTTTAATAATAACCACTCAGCCTGTGTTCTAACAGGATACTCACCGAGCCTGGGTTTTAACAAAATACTAACTCAGCAAGTGTTCTATCAGGATATTGACTCAGATTATTGTCAAAGAATAGTCAATGAGCCTGTTTACTAACAGAATACTCACTCAGCCTGTGTTCTAACAGAATATGGACTCAGTCTATATTTAAAAAATACTCACTCACCTCAGTGTTCTAACAGAACACTCATTCAGCCTGTGTTCCAACAGAATACTAACTCAGCCTGCGTTCTATCACAATGTGGATTCAGATTTTATTTATAGAATACTCACTGAGTCTGTGTTCTTAATAATATGGACTCAGTTTATTTTTAATAATAACCACTCAGCCTGTGTTCTAACAGAATACTCACCGAGCCTGGGTTTTAACAAAATACTAACTCAGCAAGTGTTCTATCAGGATATTGACTCAGATTATTTTCAAAGAATACTCACTCAGCCAGTGTTCTACCAGAATATGGATTCAGATTATTTTCAAAGAATACTCACTCAGCCTGTGTTCTAACAGAATATGGACTCAGTCTATATTTAAAAAATACTCACTCACCTCAGTGTTCTAACAGAACACTCACTCAGCCTGTGTTCCAACAGAATACTAACTCAGCCTGCGTTCTAACAGAATGTGAATTCAGATCAAAAATTACTAACTCAGTCTGTGTTCTAACAGAATGTGGACTCAGATTTCGTTCAAAATTTACTCTGTGTTCTAACAGAATATGGACTCAGCCTGTGTTCTAACAGAATACTAACTCAGCCTGCGTTGTAACAGAATGTGGATTCAGATCAAAAATTACTAAGTCTGTGTTCTAACAGAATGTGGACTCAGATTTTGTTCAAAAAATACTCTGTCTGTGTTCTAACATAATATGGACTCAGCCAGTGTTCTAACAGAATACTCACACAGCCTGTTTTTTAACAGAATACTCACTCAGCCAGTGTTTTAAGAGAATATGGATTCAAATTATTTTCAAAGAATACTCACTCAGCCTGTGTTCGAACAAAATATGGACTCAGTTTATTTTTATATATTACCCACTCAGGCTGTGTTTTAACAGAATGTGGACTCAGATTTTGATCAAAAATTATTAACTCAGTCTGTTTTCTAACAGAATATGGACGCAATCTGTGTTTAAAGAATACTCACTCAGCCTGTGTTCTAATAGAATACACACTCAGCCCCGTTTTTAATAAAATACTCACGCAGCCAGTGTACTAACAGGATATTGACTCAGATTATTTTCAAAGAATACTCAATGAGCCTGTTTACTAACACAATACTCACTCAGCCTGTGTTCTAACAGAATATGGGCTCAGTCTATATTTAAAAAATACTCACTCACCTCAGTGTTCTAACAGAACACTCACTCAGCCTGTGTTACAACAGAATACTAACTCAGCATGCGTTCTATCAGAATGTGGATTCAGATTTTATTTATAGAATACTCACTCAGTCTGTGTTCTAAATAATATGGACTCAGTTTATTTTTAATAATAACCACTCAGCCTGTGTTCTAACAGAATACTCACTGAGCCTGGGTTTTAACAAAATACTAACTCAGCAAGTGTTCTATCTGGATATTGACTCAGATTATATTCAAAGAATACTCACTCAGCCAGTGTTCTACCAGAATATGGATTCAGATTATTTTCAAAGAACTCTCACTCAGCCTGTGTTCTAACAGAATATGGACTCAGTCTATATTTAAAAAATACTCACTCACCTCAGTGTTCTAACAGAACACTCACTCAGCCTGTGTTACAACAAAATACTAACTCAGCATGCGTTCTATCAGAATGTGGATTCAGATTTTATTTATAGAATACTCACTCAGTCTGTGTTCTAAATAATATGGACTCAGTTTATTTTTAATAATAACCACTCAGCCTGTGTTCTTACAGAATACTCACCGAGCCTGGGTTTTAACAAAATACTAACTCAGCAAGTGTTCTATCAGGATATTGACTCAGATTATTTTCAAAGAATACTCACTCAGCCAGTGTTCTACCAGAATATGGATTCAGATTATTTTCAAAGAATACTCACTCAGCCTGTGTTCTAACAGAATATGGACTAAGTCTATATTTAAAAAATACTCACTCACCTCAGTGTTCTAACAGAACACTCACTCAGCCTGTGTTCCAACAGAATACTAACTCAGCCTGCGTTCTAACAGAATGTGAATTCAGATCAAAAATTACTAACTCAGTCTGTGTTCTAACAGAATGTGGACTCAGATTTCGTTCAAAATTTACTCTGTCTGTGTTCTAACAGAATATGGACTCAGCCTGTGTTCTAACAGAATACTTACTCAGCCTGCGTTGTAACAGAATGTGGATTCAGATCAAAAATTACTAACTCAGTCTGTGTTCTAACAGAATGTGGACTCAGATTTTGTTCAAAAATTACTCTGTCTGTGTTCTAACAGAATATGGACTCAGCCAGTGTTCTAACAGAATACTCACACAGCCTGTGTTCTAACAGAATACTCACTCAGACAGTGTTTTAAGAGAATATGGATTCAAATTATTTTCAAAGAATACTCACTCAGCCTGTGTTCGAACAAAATATGGACTCAGTTTATTTTTATATATTACCCACTCAGGCTGTGTTTTAACAGAATGTGGACTCAGATTTTGATCAAAAATTATTAACTCAGTCTGTTTTCTAACAGAATATGGACGCAATCTGTGTTTAAAGAATACTCACTCAGCCTGTGTTCTAATAGAATACACACTCAGCCCGGTTTTTAATAAAATACTCACGCAGCCAGTGTACTAACAGGATATTGACTCAGATTATTTTCAAAGAATACTCAATGAGCCTGTTTACTAACAGAATACTCACTCAGCCTGTGTTCTAACAGAATGGGGACTCAGTCCATGTTTAAAGAATACTCACTCAGTTCACTGTTTTAACAGAACACGCACTTAGCCTGTGTTCTAACAGAATACTAACTCAGCATGTGTTCTAACAGAATGTCGACTCAGATTTTATTTAAAGAATACTCACTCAGTCTGTGTTCTAAATAATATGGACTCAGTTTATTTTTAATAATAACCACTCAGCCTGTGTTCTAACAGAATACTCACCGAGCCTGGGTTTTAACAAAATACTAACTCAGCAAGTGTTCTATCAGGATATTGACTCAGATTATTTTCAAAGAATACTCACTCAGCCAGTGTTCTACCAGAATATGGATTCAGATTATTTTCAAAGAATACTCACTCAGCCTGTGTTCTAACAGAATATGGACTCAGTCTATATTTAAAAAATACTCACTCACCTCAGTGTTCTAACAGAACACTCACTCAGCCTGTGTTCCAACAGAATACTAACTCAGCCGGCGTTCTAACAGAATGTGAATTCAGATAAAAAATTACTAACTCAGTCTGTGTTCTAACAGAATGTGGACTCAGATTTCGTTCAAAATTTACTCTGTCTGTGTTCTAACAGAATATGGACTCAGCCTGTGTTCTAACAGAATACTAACTCAGCCTGCGTTGTAACAGAATGTGGATTCAGATCAAAAATTACTAACTCAGTCTGTGTTCTAACAGAATGTGGACTCAGATTTTGTTCAAAAATTACTCTGTCTGTGTTCTAACAGAATATGGACTCAGCCAGTGTTCTAACAGAATACTCACACAGCCTGTGTTCTAACAGAATACTCACTCAGCCAGTGTTTTAAGAGAATATGGATTCAAATTATTTTCAAAGAATACTCAGCCTCTGTTCGAACAAAATATGGACTCAGTTTATTTTTATATATTACCCACTCAGGCTGTGTTTTAACAGAATGTGGACTCAGATTTTGATCAAAAATTATTAACTCAGTCTGTTTTCTAACAGAATATAGACGCAATCTGTGTTTAAAGAATACTCACTCAGCCTGTGTTCTAATAGAATACACACTCAGCCCCGTTTTTAATAAAATACTCACGCAGCCAGTGTACTAACAGGATATTGACTCAGATTATTTTCAAAGAATACTCAATGAGCCTGTTTACTAACACAATACTCACTCAGCCTGTGTTCTAACAGAATATGGGCTCAGTCTATATTTAAAAAATACTCACTCACCTCAGTGTTCTAACAGAACACTCACTCAGCCTGTGTTACAACAGAATACTAACTCAGCATGCGTTCTATCAGAATGTGGATTCAGATTTTATTTATAGAATACTCACTCAGTCTGTGTTCTAAATAATATGGACTCAGTTTATTTTTAATAATAACCACTCAGCCTGTGTTCTAACAGAATACTCACTGAGCCTGGGTTTTAACAAAATACTAACTCAGCAAGTGTTCTATCTGGATATTGACTCAGATTATATTCAAAGAATACTCACTCAGCCAGTGTTCTACCAGAATATGGATTCAGATTATTTTCAAAGAACTCTCACTCAGCCTGTGTTCTAACAGAATATGGACTCAGTCTATATTTAAAAAATACTCACTCACCTCAGTGTTCTAACAGAACACTCACTCAGCCTGTGTTACAACAAAATACTAACTCAGCATGCGTTCTATCAGAATGTGGATTCAGATTTTATTTATAGAATACTCACTCAGTCTGTGTTCTAAATAATATGGACTCAGTTTATTTTTAATAATAACCACTCAGCCTGTGTTCTTACAGAATACTCACCGAGCCTGGGTTTTAACAAAATACTAACTCAGCAAGTGTTCTATCAGGATATTGACTCAGATTATTTTCAAAGAATACTCACTCAGCCAGTGTTCTACCAGAATATGGATTCAGATTATTTTCAAAGAATACTCACTCAGCCTGTGTTCTAACAGAATATGGACTAAGTCTATATTTAAAAAATACTCACTCACCTCAGTGTTCTAACAGAACACTCACTCAGCCTGTGTTCCAACAGAATACTAACTCAGCCTGCGTTCTAACAGAATGTGAATTCAGATCAAAAATTACTAACTCAGTCTGTGTTCTAACAGAATGTGGACTCAGATTTCGTTCAAAATTTACTCTGTCTGTGTTCTAACAGAATATGGACTCAGCCTGTGTTCTAACAGAATACTTACTCAGCCTGCGTTGTAACAGAATGTGGATTCAGATCAAAAATTACTAACTCAGTCTGTGTTCTAACAGAATGTGGACTCAGATTTTGTTCAAAAATTACTCTGTCTGTGTTCTAACAGAATATGGACTCAGCCAGTGTTCTAACAGAATACTCACACAGCCTGTGTTCTAACAGAATACTCACTCAGACAGTGTTTTAAGAGAATATGGATTCAAATTATTTTCAAAGAATACTCACTCAGCCTGTGTTCGAACAAAATATGGACTCAGTTTATTTTTATATATTACCCACTCAGGCTGTGTTTTAACAGAATGTGGACTCAGATTTTGATCAAAAATTATTAACTCAGTCTGTTTTCTAACAGAATATGGACGCAATCTGTGTTTAAAGAATACTCACTCAGCCTGTGTTCTAATAGAATACACACTCAGCCCGGTTTTTAATAAAATACTCACGCAGCCAGTGTACTAACAGGATATTGACTCAGATTATTTTCAAAGAATACTCAATGAGCCTGTTTACTAACAGAATACTCACTCAGCCTGTGTTCTAACAGAATGGGGACTCAGTCCATGTTTAAAGAATACTCACTCAGTTCACTGTTTTAACAGAACACGCACTTAGCCTGTGTTCTAACAGAATACTAACTCAGCATGTGTTCTAACAGAATGTCGACTCAGATTTTATTTAAAGAATACTCACTCAGTCTGTGTTCTAAATAATATGGACTCAGTTTATTTTTAATAATAACCACTCAGCCTGTGTTCTAACAGAATACTCACCGAGCCTGGGTTTTAACAAAATACTAACTCAGCAAGTGTTCTATCAGGATATTGACTCAGATTATTTTCAAAGAATACTCACTCAGCCAGTGTTCTACCAGAATATGGATTCAGATTATTTTCAAAGAATACTCACTCAGCCTGTGTTCTAACAGAATATGGACTCAGTCTATATTTAAAAAATACTCACTCACCTCAGTGTTCTAACAGAACACTCACTCAGCCTGTGTTCCAACAGAATACTAACTCAGCCGGCGTTCTAACAGAATGTGAATTCAGATAAAAAATTACTAACTCAGTCTGTGTTCTAACAGAATGTGGACTCAGATTTCGTTCAAAATTTACTCTGTCTGTGTTCTAACAGAATATGGACTCAGCCTGTGTTCTAACAGAATACTAACTCAGCCTGCGTTGTAACAGAATGTGGATTCAGATCAAAAATTACTAACTCAGTCTGTGTTCTAACAGAATGTGGACTCAGATTTTGTTCAAAAATTACTCTGTCTGTGTTCTAACAGAATATGGACTCAGCCAGTGTTCTAACAGAATACTCACACAGCCTGTGTTCTAACAGAATACTCACTCAGCCAGTGTTTTAAGAGAATATGGATTCAAATTATTTTCAAAGAATACTCAGCCTGTGTTCGAACAAAATATGGACTCAGTTTATTTTTATATATTACCCACTCAGGCTGTGTTTTAACAGAATGTGGACTCAGATTTTGATCAAAAATTATTAACTCAGTCTGTTTTCTAACAGAATATGGACGCAATCTGTGTTTAAAGAATACTCACTCAGCCTGTGTTCTAATAGAATACACACTCAGCCCGGTTTTTAATAAAATAGTCACGCAGCCAGTGTACTAACAGGATATTGACTCAGATTATTTTCAAAGATTACTCAATGAGCCTGTTTACTAACAGAATACTCACTCAGCCTGTGTTCTAACAGAATGAGGACTCAGTCCATGTTTAAAGAATACTCACTCAGTTCACTGTTTTAACAGAACACGCACTTAGCCTGTGTTCTAACAGAATACTAACTCAGCATGTGTTCTAACAGAATGTCGACTCAGATTTTATTTAAAGAATACTCACTCAGTCTGTGTTCTAAATAATATGGACTCAGTTTATTTTTAATAATAACCACTCAGCCTGTGTTCTAACAGAATACTCACCGAGCCTGGGTTTTAACAAAATACTAACTCAGCAAGTGTTCTATCAGGATATTGACTCAGATTATTTTCAAAGAATACTCACTCAGGCAGTGTTCTACCAGAATATGGATTCAGATTATTTTCAAAGAATACTCACTCAGCCTGTGTTCTAACAGAATATGGACTCAGTCTATATTTAAAAAATACTCACTCACCTCAGTGTTCTAACAGAACACTCACTCAGCCTGTGTTCCAACAGAATACTAACTCAGCCTGCGTTCTAACAGAATGTGAATTCAGATCAAAAATTACTAACTCTGTCTGTGTTCTAACAGAACACTCACTCAGCCTGTGTTACAACAGAATACTAACTCAGCATGCGTTCTATCAGAATGTGGATTCAGATTTTATTTATAGAATACTCACTCAGTCTGTGTTCTAAATAATATGGGCTCAGTTTATTTTTAATAATAACCACTCAGCCTGTGTTCTAACAGAATACTCACCGAGCCTGGGTTTTAACAAAATACTAACTCAGCAAGTGTTCTATCAGGATATTGACTCAGATTATTGTCAAAGAATAGTCAATGAGCCTGTTTACTAACAGAATACTCACTCAGCCTGTGTTCTAACAGAATATGGACTCAGTCTATATTTAAAAAATACTCACTCACCTCAGTGTTCTAACAGAACACTCATTCAGCCTGTGTTCCAACAGAATACTAACTCAGCCTGCGTTCTATCACAATGTGGATTCAGATTTTATTTATAGAATACTCACTGAGTCTGTGTTCTTAATAATATGGACTCAGTTTATTTTTAATAATAACCACTCAGCCTGTGTTCTAACAGAATACTCACCGAGCCTGGGTTTTAACAAAATACTAACTCAGCAAGTGTTCTATCAGGATATTGACTCAGATTATTTTCAAAGAATACTCACTCAGCCAGTGTTCTACCAGAATATGGATTCAGATTATTTTCAAAGAATACTCACTCAGCCTGTGTTCTAACAGAATATGGACTCAGTCTATATTTAAAAAATACTCACTCACCTCAGTGTTCTAACAGAACACTCACTCAGCCTGTGTTCCAACAGAATACTAACTCAGCCTGCGTTCTAACAGAATGTGAATTCAGATCAAAAATTACTAACTCAGTCTGTGTTCTAACAGAATGTGGACTCAGATTTCGTTCAAAATTTACTCTGTGTTCTAACAGAATATAGACTCAGCCTGTGTTCTAACAGAATACTAACTCAGCCTGCGTTGTAACAGAATGTGGATTCAGATCAAAAATTACTAAGTCTGTGTTCTAACAGAATGTGGACTCAGATTTTGTTCAAAAAATACTCTGTCTGTGTTCTAACAGAATATGGACTCAGCCAGTGTTCTAACAGAATACTCACACAGCCTGTTTTTTAACAGAATACTCACTCAGCCAGTGTTTTAAGAGAATATGGATTCAAATTATTTTCAAAGAATACTCACTCAGCCTGTGTTCGAACAAAATATGGACTCAGTTTATTTTTATATATTACCCACTCAGGCTGTGTTTTAACAGAATGTGGACTCAGATTTTGATCAAAAATTATTAACTCAGTCTGTTTTCTAACAGAATATAGACGCAATCTGTGTTTAAAGAATACTCACTCAGCCTGTGTTCTAATAGAATACACACTCAGCCCCGTTTTTAATAGAATACTCACGCAGCCAGTGTACTAACAGGATATTGACTCAGATTATTTTCAAAGAATACTCAATGAGCCTGTTTACTAACACAATACTCACTCAGCCTGTGTTCTAACAGAATATGGGCTCAGTCTATATTTAAAAAATACTCACTCACCTCAGTGTTCTAACAGAACACTCACTCAGCCTGTGTTACAACAGAATACTAACTCAGCATGCGTTCTATCAGAATGTGGATTCAGATTTTATTTATAGAATACTCACTCAGTCTGTGTTCTAAATAATATGGACTCAGTTTATTTTTAATAATAACCACTCAACCTGTGTTCTAACAGAATACTCACTGAGCCTGGGTTTTAACAAAATACTAACTCAGCAAGTGTTCTATCAGGATATTGACTCAGATTATATTCAAAGAATACTCACTCAGCCAGTGTTCTACCAGAATATGGATTCAGGTTATTTTCAAAGAACTCTCACTCAGCCTGTGTTCTAACAGAATATGGACTCAGTCTATATTTAAAAAATACTCACTCACCTCAGTGTTCTAACAGAACACTCACTCAGCCTGTGTTACAACAAAATACTAACTCAGCATGCGTTCTATCAGAATGTGGATTCAGATTTTATTTATAGAATACTCACTCAGTCTGTGTTCTAAATAATATGGACTCAGTTTATTTTTAATAATAACCACTCAGCCTGTGTTCTAACAGAATACTCACCGAGCCTGGGTTTTAACAAAATACTAACTCAGCAAGTGTTCTATCAGGATATTGACTCAGATTATTTTCAAAGAATACTCACTCAGCCAGTGTTCTACCAGAATATGGATTCAGATTATTTTCAAAGAATACTCACTCAGCCTGTGTTCTAACAGAATATGGACTCAGTCTATATTTAAAAAATACTCACTCACCTCAGTGTTCTAACAGAACACTCACTCAGCCTGTGTTCCAACAGAATACTAACTCAGCCTGCGTTCTAACAGAATGTGAATTCAGATCAAAAATTACTAACTCAGTCTGTGTTCTAACAGAATGTGGACTCAGATTTCGTTCAAAATTTACTCTGTCTGTGTTCTAACAGAATATGGACTCAGCCTGTGTTCTAACAGAATACTAACTCAGCCTGCGTTGTAACAGAATGTGGATTCAGATCAAAAATTACTAACTCAGTCTGTGTTCTAACAGAATGTGGACTCAGATTTTGTTCAAAAATTACTCTGTCTGTGTTCTAACAGAATATGGACTCAGCCAGTGTTCTAACAGAATACTCACACAGCCTGTGTTCTAACAGAATACTCACTCAGCCAGTGTTTTAAGAGAATATGGATTCAAATTATTTTCAAAGAATACTCAGCCTGTGTTCGAACAAAATATGGACTCAGTTTATTTTTATATATTACCCACTCAGGCTGTGTTTTAACAGAATGTGGACTCAGATTTTGATCAAAAATTATTAACTCAGTCTGTTTTCTAACAGAATATGGACGCAATCTGTGTTTAAAGAATACTCACTCAGCCTGTGTTCTAATAGAATACACACTCAGCCCGGTTTTTAATAAAATACTCACGCAGCCAGTGTACTAACAGGATATTGACTCAGATTATTTTCAAAGATTACTCAATGAGCCTGTTTACTAACAGAATACTCACTCAGCCTGTGTTCTAACAGAATGGGGACTCAGTCCATGTTTAAAGAATACTCACTCAGTTCACTGTTTTAAGAGAACACGCACTTAGCCTGTGTTCTAACAGAATACTAACTCAGCATGTGTTCTAACAGAATGTCGACTCAGATTTTATTTAAAGAATACTCACTCAGTCTGTGTTCTAAATAATATGGACTCAGTTTATTTTTAATAATAACCACTCAGCCTGTGTTCTAACAGAATACTCACCGAGCCTGGGTTTTAACAAAATACTAACTCAGCAAGTGTTCTATCAGGATATTGACTCAGATTATTTTCAAAGAATACTCACTCAGGCAGTGTTCTACCAGAATATGGATTCAGATTATTTTCAAAAAATACTCACTCAGCCTGTGTTCTAACAGAATATGGACTCAGTCTATATTTAAAAAATACTCACTCACCTCAGTGTTCTAACAGAACACTCACTCAGCCTGTGTTCCAACAGAATACTAACTCAGCCTGCGTTCTAACAGAATGTGAATTCAGATCAAAAATTACTAACTCTGTCTGTGTTCTAACAGAACACTCACTCAGCCTGTGTTACAACAGAATACTAACTCAGCATGCGTTCTATCAGAATGTGGATTCAGATTTTATTTATAGAATACTCACTCAGTCTGTGTTCTAAATAATATGGACTCAGTTTATTTTTAATAATAACCACTCAGCCTGTGTTCTAACAGAATACTCACCGAGCCTGGGTTTTAACAAAATACTAACTCAGCAAGTGTTCTATCAGGATATTGACTCAGATTATTTTCAAAGAATACTCAATGAGCCTGTTTACTAACAGAATACTCACTCAGCCTGTGTTCTAACAGAATATGGACTCAGTCTATATTTAAAAAATACTCACTCACCTCAGTGTTCTAACAGAACACTCACTCAGCCTGTGTTCCAACAGAATACTAACTCAGCCTGCGTTCTAACAGAATGTGAATTCAGATCAAAAATTACTAACTCAGTCTGTGTTCTAACAGAATGTGGACTCAGATTTCGTTCGAAATTTACTCTGTCTGTGTTCTAACAGAATATGGACTCAGCCTGTGTTCTAACAGAATACTAACTCAGCCTGCGTTGTAACAGAATGTGGATTCAGATCAAAAATTACTAACTCAGTCTGTGTTCTAACAGAATGTGGACTCAGATTTTGTTCAAAAATTACTCTGTCTGTGTTCTAACAGAATATGGACTCAGCCAGTGTTCTAACAGAATACTCACACAGCCTGTGTTCTAACAGAATACTCACTCAGACAGTGTTTTAAGAGAATATGGATTCAAATTATTTTCAAAGAATACTCACTCAGCCTGTGTTCGAACAAAATATGGACTCAGTTTATTTTTATATATTACCCACTCAGGCTGTGTTTTAACAGAATGTGGACTCAGATTTTGATCAAAAATTATTAACTCAGTCTGTTTTCTAACAGAATATGGACGCAATCTGTGTTTAAAGAATACTCACTCAGCCTGTGTTCTAATAGAATACACACTCAGCCCGGTTTTTAATAAAATACTCACGCAGCCAGTGTACTAACAGGATATTGACTCAGATTATTTTCAAAGAATACTCAATGAGCCTGTTTACTAACAGAATACTCACTCAGCCTGTGTTCTAACAGAATGGGGACTCAGTCCATGTTTAAAGAATACTCACTCAGTTCACTGTTTTAACAGAACACGCACTTAGCCTGTGTTCTAACAGAATACTAACTCAGCATGTGTTCTAACAGAATGTCGACTCAGATTTTATTTAAAGAATACTCACTCAGTCTGTGTTCTAAATAATATGGACTCAGTTTATTTTTAATAATAACCACTCAGCCTGTGTTCTAACAGAATACTCACCGAGCCTGGGTTTTAACAAAATACTAACTCAGCAAGTGTTCTATCAGGATATTGACTCAGATTATTTTCAAAGAATACTCACTCAGCCAGTGTTCTACCAGAATATGGATTCAGATTATTTTCAAAGAATACTCACTCAGCCTGTGTTCTAACAGAATATGGACTCAGTCTATATTTAAAAAATACTCACTCACCTCAGTGTTCTAACAGAACACTCACTCAGCCTGTGTTCCAACAGAATACTAACCCAGCCGGCGTTCTAACAGAATGTGAATTCAGATCAAAAATTACTAACTCAGTCTGTGTTCTAACAGAATGTGGACTCAGATTTCGTTCAAAATTTACTCTGTCTGTGTTCTAACAGAATATGGACTCAGCCTGTGTTCTAACAGAATACTAACTCAGCCTGCGTTGTAACAGAATGTGGATTCAGATCAAAAATTACTAACTCAGTCTGTGTTCTAACAGAATGTGGACTCAGATTTTGTTCAAAAATTACTCTGTCTGTGTTCTAACAGAATATGGACTCAGCCAGTGTTCTAACAGAATACTCACACAGCCTGTGTTCTAACAGAATACTCACTCAGCCAGTGTTTTAAGAGAATATGGATTCAAATTATTTTCAAAGAATACTCAGCCTGTGTTCGAACAAAATATGGACTCAGTTTATTTTTATATATTACCCACTCAGGCTGTGTTTTAACAGAATGTGGACTCAGATTTTGATCAAAAATTATTAACTCAGTCTGTTTTCTAACAGAATATGGACGCAATCTGTGTTTAAAGAATACTCACTCAGCCTGTGTTCTAATAGAATACACACTCAGCCCGGTTTTTAATAAAATAGTCACGCAGCCAGTGTACTAACAGGATATTGACTCAGATTATTTTCAAAGATTACTCAATGAGCCTGTTTACTAACAGAATACTCACTCAGCCTGTGTTCTAACAGAATGGGGACTCAGTCCATGTTTAAAGAATACTCACTCAGTTCACTGTTTTAACAGAACACGCACTTAGCCTGTGTTCTAACAGAATACTAACTCAGCATGTGTTCTAACAGAATGTCGACTCAGATTTTATTTAAAGAATACTCACTCAGTCTGTGTTCTAAATAATATGGACTCAGTTTATTTTTAATAATAACCACTCAGCCTGTGTTCTAACAGAATACTCACCGAGCCTGGGTTTTAACAAAATACTAACTCAGCAAGTGTTCTATCAGGATATTGACTCAGATTATTTTCAAAGAATACTCACTCAGCCAGTGTTCTACCAGAATATGGATTCAGATTATTTTCAAAGAATACTCACTCAGCCTGTGTTCTAACAGAATATGGACTCAGTCTATATTTAAAAAATACTCACTCACCTCAGTGTTCTAACAGAACACTCACTCAGCCTGTGTTCCAACAGAATACTAACTCAGCCTGCGTTCTAACAGAATGTGAATTCAGATCAAAAATTACTAACTCTGTCTGTGTTCTAACAGAACACTCACTCAGCCTGTGTTACAACAGAATACTAACTCAGCATGCGTTCTATCAGAATGTGGATTCAGATTTTATTTATAGAATACTCACTCAGTCTGTGTTCTAAATAATATGGACTCAGTTTATTTTTAATAATAACCACTCAGCCTGTGTTCTAACAGAATACTCACCGAGCCTGGGTTTTAACAAAATACTAACTCAGCAAGTGTTCTATCAGGATATTGACTCAGATTATTTTCAAAGAATACTCAATGAGCCTGTTTACTAACAGAATACTCACTCAGCCTGTGTTCTAACAGAATATGGACTCAGTCTATATTTAAAAAATACTCACTCACCTCAGTGTTCTAACAGAACACTCACTCAGCCTGTGTTCCAACAGAATACTAACTCAGCCTGCGTTCTAACAGAATGTGAATTCAGATCAAAAATTACTAACTCAGTCTGTGTTCTAACAGAATGTGGACTCAGATTTCGTTCGAAATTTACTCTGTCTGTGTTCTAACAGAATATGGACTCAGCCTGTGTTCTAACAGAATACTAACTCAGCCTGCGTTGTAACAGAATGTGGATTCAGATCAAAAATTACTAACTCAGTCTGTGTTCTAACAGAATGTGGACTCAGATTTTGTTCAAAAATTACTCTGTCTGTGTTCTAACAGAATATGGACTCAGCCAGTGTTCTAACAGAATACTCACACAGCCTGTGTTCTAACAGAATACTCACTCAGACAGTGTTTTAAGAGAATATGGATTCAAATTATTTTCAAAGAATACTCAGCCTGTGTTCGAACAAAATATGGACTCAGTTTATTTTTATATATTACCCACTCAGGCTGTGTTTTAACAGAATGTGGACTCAGATTTTGATCAAAAATTATTAACTCAGTCTGTTTTCTAACAGAATATGGACGCAATCTGTGTTTAAAGAATACTCACTCAGCCTGTGTTCTAATAGAATACACACTCAGCCCGGTTTTTAATAAAATAGTCACGCAGCCAGTGTACTAACAGGATATTGACTCAGATTATTTTCAAAGATTACTCAATGAGCCTGTTTACTAACAGAATACTCACTCAGCCTGTGTTCTAACAGAATGGGGACTCAGTCCATGTTTAAAGAATACTCACTCAGTTCACTGTTTTAACAGAACACGCACTTAGCCTGTGTTCTAACAGAATACTAACTCAGCATGTGTTCTAACAGAATGTCGACTCAGATTTTATTTAAAGAATACTCACTCAGTCTGTGTTCTAAATAATATGGACTCAGTTTATTTTTAATAATAACCACTCAGCCTGTGTTCTAACAGAATACTCACCGAGCCTGGGTTTTAACAAAATACTAACTCAGCAAGTGTTCTATCAGGATATTGACTCAGATTATTTTCAAAGAATACTCACTCAACCAGTGTTCTACCAGAATATGGATTCAGATTATTTTCAAAGAATACTCACTCAGCCTGTGTTCTAACAGAATATGGACTCAGTCTATATTTAAAAAATACTCACTCACCTCAGTGTTCTAACAGAACACTCACTCAGCCTGTGTTCCAACAGAATACTAACTCAGCCTGCGTTCTAACAGAATGTGAATTCAGATCAAAAATTACTAACTCTGTCTGTGTTCTAACAGAACACTCACTCAGCCTGTGTTACAACAGAATACTAACTCAGCATGCGTTCTATCAGAATGTGGATTCAGATTTTATTTATAGAATACTCACTCAGTCTGTGTTCTAAATAATATGGACTCAGTTTATTTTTAATAATAACCACTCAGCCTGTGTTCTAACAGAATACTCACCGAGCCTGGGTTTTAACAAAATACTAACTCAGCAAGTGTTCTATCAGGATATTGACTCAGATTATTTTCAAAGAATACTCAATGAGCCTGTTTACTAACAGAATACTCACTCAGCCTGTGTTCTAACAGAATATGGACTCAGTCTATATTTAAAAAATACTCACTCACCTCAGTGTTCTAACAGAACACTCACTCAGCCTGTGTTCCAACAGAATACTAACTCAGCCTGCGTTCTAACAGAATGTGAATTCAGATCAAAAATTACTAACTCAGTCTGTGTTCTAACAGAATGTGGACTCAGATTTCGTTCGAAATTTACTCTGTCTGTGTTCTAACAGAATATGGACTCAGCCTGTGTTCTAACAGAATACTATCTCAGCCTGCGTTGTAACAGAATGTGGATTAAGATCAAAAATTACTAACTCAGTCTGTGTTCTAACAGAATGTGGACTCAGATTTTGTTCAAAAATTACTCTGTCTGTGTTCTAACAGAATATGGACTCAGCCAGTGTTCTAACAGAATACTCACACAGCCTGTGTTCTAACAGAATACTCACTCAGACAGTGTTTTAAGAGAATATGGATTCAAATTATTTTCAAAGAATACTCACTCAGCCTGTGTTCGAACAAAATATGGACTCAGTTTATTTTTATATATTACCCACTCAGGCTGTGTTTTAACAGAATGTGGACTCAGATTTTGATCAAAAATTATTAACTCAGTCTGTTTTCTAACAGAATATGGACGCAATCTGTGTTTAAAGAATACTCACTCAGCCTGTGTTCTAATAGAATACACACTCAGCCCGGTTTTTAATAAAATACTCACGCAGCCAGTGTACTAACAGGATATTGACTCAGATTATTTTCAAAGAATACTCAATGAGCCTGTTTACTAACAGAATACTCACTCAGCCTGTGTTCTAACAGAATGGGGACTCAGTCCATGTTTAAAGAATACTCACTCAGTTCACTGTTTTAACAGAACACGCACTTAGCCTGTGTTCTAACAGAATACTAACTCAGCATGTGTTCTAACAGAATGTCGACTCAGATTTTATTTAAAGAATACTCACTCAGTCTGTGTTCTAAATAATATGGACTCAGTTTATTTTTAATAATAACCACTCGGCCTGTGTTCTAACAGAATACTCACCGAGCCTGGGTTTTAACAAAATACTAACTCAGCAAGTGTTCTATCAGGATATTGACTCAGATTATTTTCAAAGAATACTCACTCAGCCAGTGTTCTACCAGAATATGGATTCAGATTATTTTCAAAGAATACTCACTCAGCCTGTGTTCTAACAGAATATGGACTCAGTCTATATTTAAAAAATACTCACTCACCTCAGTGTTCTAACAGAACACTCACTCAGCCTGTGTTCCAACAGAATACTAACTCAGCCTGCGTTCTAACAGAATGTGAATTCAGATCAAAAATTACTAACTCTGTCTGTGTTCTAACAGAATATGGACTCAGCCTGTGTTCTAACAGAATACTAACTCAGCCTGCGTTGTAACAGAATGTGGATTCAGATCAAAAATTACTAACTCAGTCTGTGTTCTAACAGAATGTGGACTCAGATTTTGTTCAAAAATTACTCTGTCTGTGTTCTAACAGAATATGGACTCAGCCAGTGTTCTAACAGAATACTCACCCAGCCTGTGTTCTAACAGAATACTCACTCAGCCAGTGTTTTAAGAGAATATGGATTCAGATAATTTTAAAAGAATACTCACTCAGCCTGTGTTCGAACAAAATATGGACTCAGTTTATTTTTATATATTACCTACTCAGGCTGTGTTTTAACAGAATGTGGACTCAGATTTTGATCAAAAATTATTAACTCAGTCTGTTTTCTAACAGAATATGGACGCAATCTGTGTTTAAAGAATACTCACTCAGCCTGTGTTCTAATAGAATACACACTCAGCCCGGTTTTTAATAAAATACTCACGCAGCCAGTGTACTAACAGGATATTGACTCAGATTATTTTCAAAGAATACTCAATGAGCCTGTTTACCAACAGAATACTCACTCAGCCTGTGTTCTAACAGAATATGGACTCAGTCTATATTTAAAAAATACTCACTCACCTCAGTGTTCTCACAGAACACTCACTCAGCCTGTGTTACAACAAAATACTAACTCAGCATGCGTTCTATCAGAATGTGGATTCAGATTTTATTTATAGAATACTCACTCAGTCTGTGTTCTAAATAATATGGTCTCAGTTTATTTTTAATAATAACCACTCAGCCTGTGTTCTATCAGGATACTCACCGAGCCTGGGTTTTAACAAAATACTAACTCAGCAAGTGTTCTATCAGGATATTGACTCAGATTATTGTCAAAGAATAGTCAATGAGCCTGTTTACTAACAGAATACTCACTCAGCCTGTGTTCTAACAGAATATGGACTCAGTCTATATTTAAAAAATACTCACTCACCTCAGTGTTCTAACAGAACACTCATTCAGCCTGTGTTCCAACAGAATACTAACTCAGCCTGCGTTCTATCACAATGTGGATTCAGATTTTATTTATAGAATACTCACTGAGTCTGTGTTCTTAATAATATGGACTCAGTTTATTTTTAATAATAACCACTCAGCCTGTGTTCTAACAGAATACTCACCGAGCCTGGGTTTTAACAAAATACTAACTCAGCAAGTGTTCTATCAGGATATTGACTCAGATTATTTTCAAAGAATACTCACTCAGCCAGTGTTCTACCAGAATATGGATTCAGATTATTTTCAAAGAATACTCACTCAGCCTGTGTTCTAACAGAATATGGACTCAGTCTATATTTAAAAAATACTCACTCACCTCAGTGTTCTAACAGAACACTCACTCAGCCTGTGTTCCAACAGAATACTAACTCAGCCTGCGTTCTAACAGAATGTGAATTCAGATCAAAAATTACTAACTCAGTCTGTGTTCTAACAGAATGTGGACTCAGATTTCGTTCAAAATTTACTCTGTGTTCTAACAGAATATGGACTCAGCCTGTGTTCTAACAGAATACTAACTCAGCCTGCGTTGTAACAGAATGTGGATTCAGATCAAAAATTACTAAGTCTGTGTTCTAACAGAATGTGGACTCAGATTTTGTTCAAAAAATACTCTGTCTGTGTTCTAACAGAATATGGACTCAGCCAGTGTTCTAACAGAATACTCACACAGCCTGTTTTTTAACAGAATACTCACTCAGCCAGTGTTTTAAGAGAATATGGATTCAAATTATTTTCAAAGAATACTCACTCAGCCTGTGTTCGAACAAAATATGGACTCAGTTTATTTTTATATATTACCCACTCAGGCTGTGTTTTAACAGAATGTGGACTCAGATTTTGATCAAAAATTATTAACTCAGTCTGTTTTCTAACAGAATATAGACGCAATCTGTGTTTAAAGAATACTCACTCAGCCTGTGTTCTAATAGAATACACACTCAGCCCCGTTTTTAATAAAATACTCACGCAGCCAGTGTACTAACAGGATATTGACTCAGATTATTTTCAAAGAATACTCAATGAGCCTGTTTACTAACACAATACTCACTCAGCCTGTGTTCTAACAGAATATGGACTCAGTCTATATTTAAAAAATACTCACTCACCTCAGTGTTCTAACAGAACACTCACTCAGCCTGTGTTCCAACAGAATACTAACTCAGCCTGCGTTCTAACAGAATGTGAATTCAGATCAAAAATTACTAACTCAGTCTGTGTTCTAACAGAATGTGGACTCAGATTTCGTTCGAAATTTACTCTGTCTGTGTTCTAACAGAATATGGACTCAGCCTGTGTTCTAACAGAATACTAACTCAGCCTGCGTTGTAACAGAATGTGGATTCAGATCAAAAATTACTAACTCAGTCTGTGTTCTAACAGAATGTGGACTCAGATTTTGTTCAAAAATTACTCTGTCTGTGTTCTAACAGAATATGGACTCAGCCAGTGTTCTAACAGAATACTCACACAGCCTGTGTTCTAACAGAATACTCACTCAGCCAGTGTTTTAAGAGAATATGGATTCAAATTATTTTCAAAGAATACTCACTCAGCCTGTGTTCGAACAAAATATGGACTCAGTTTATTTTTATATATTACCCACTCAGGCTGTGTTTTAACAGAATGTGGACTCAGATTTTGATCAAAAATTATTAACTCAGTCTGTTTTCTAACAGAATATGGACGCAATCTGTGTTTAAAGAATACTCACTCAGCCTGTGTTCTAATAGAATACACACTCAGCCCGGTTTTTAATAAAATACTCACGCAGCCAGTGTACTAACAGGATATTGACTCAGATTATTTTCAAAGAATACTCAATGAGCCTGTTTACTAACAGAATACTCACTCAGCCTGTGTTCTAACAGAATGGGGACTCAGTCCATGTTTAAAGAATACTCACTCAGTTCACTGTTTTAACAGAACACGCACTTAGCCTGTGTTCTAACAGAATACTAACTCAGCATGTGTTCTAACAGAATGTCGACTCAGATTTTATTTAAAGAATACTCACTCAGTCTGTGTTCTAAATAATATGGACTCAGTTTATTTTTAATAATAACCACTCAGCCTGTGTTCTAACAGAATACTCACCGAGCCTGGGTTTTAACAAAATACTAACTCAGCAAGTGTTCTATCAGGATATTGACTCAGATTATTTTCAAAGAATACTCACTCAGCCAGTGTTCTACCAGAATATGGATTCAGATTATTTTCAAAGAATACTCACTCAGCCTGTGTTCTAACAGAATATGGACTCAGTCTATATTTAAAAAATACTCACTCACCTCAGTGTTCTAACAGAACACTCACTCAGCCTGTGTTCCAACAGAATACTAACCCAGCCGGCGTTCTAACAGAATGTGAATTCAGATCAAAAATTACTAACTCAGTCTGTGTTCTAACAGAATGTGGACTCAGATTTCGTTCAAAATTTACTCTGTCTGTGTTCTAACAGAATATGGACTCAGCCTGTGTTCTAACAGAATACTAACTCAGCCTGCGTTGTAACAGAATGTGGATTCAGATCAAAAATTACTAACTCAGTCTGTGTTCTAACAGAATGTGGACTCAGATTTTGTTCAAAAATTACTCTGTCTGTGTTCTAACAGAATATGGACTCAGCCAGTGTTCTAACAGAATACTCACACAGCCTGTGTTCTAACAGAATACTCACTCAGCCAGTGTTTTAAGAGAATATGGATTCAAATTATTTTCAAAGAATACTCAGCCTGTGTTCGAACAAAATATGGACTCAGTTTATTTTTATATATTACCCACTCAGGCTGTGTTTTAACAGAATGTGGACTCAGATTTTGATCAAAAATTATTAACTCAGTCTGTTTTCTAACAGAATATGGACGCAATCTGTGTTTAAAGAATACTCACTCAGCCTGTGTTCTAATAGAATACACACTCAGCCCGGTTTTTAATAAAATAGTCACGCAGCCAGTGTACTAACAGGATATTGACTCAGATTATTTTCAAAGATTACTCAATGAGCCTGTTTACTAACAGAATACTCACTCAGCCTGTGTTCTAACAGAATGGGGACTCAGTCCATGTTTAAAGAATACTCACTCAGTTCACTGTTTTAACAGAACACGCACTTAGCCTGTGTTCTAACAGAATACTAACTCAGCATGTGTTCTAACAGAATGTCGACTCAGATTTTATTTAAAGAATACTCACTCAGTCTGTGTTCTAAATAATATGGACTCAGTTTATTTTTAATAATAACCACTCAGCCTGTGTTCTAACAGAATACTCACCGAGCCTGGGTTTTAACAAAATACTAACTCAGCAAGTGTTCTATCAGGATATTGACTCAGATTATTTTCAAAGAATACTCACTCAGGCAGTGTTCTACCAGAATATGGATTCAGATTATTTTCAAAGAATACTCACTCAGCCTGTGTTCTAACAGAATATGGACTCAGTCTATATTTAAAAAATACTCACTCACCTCAGTGTTCTAACAGAACACTCACTCAGCCTGTGTTCCAACAGAATACTAACTCAGCCTGCGTTCTAACAGAATGTGAATTCAGATCAAAAATTACTAACTCTGTCTGTGTTCTAACAGAACACTCACTCAGCCTGTGTTACAACAGAATACTAACTCAGCATGCGTTCTATCAGAATGTGGATTCAGATTTTATTTATAGAATACTCACTCAGTCTGTGTTCTAAATAATATGGACTCAGTTTATTTTTAATAATAACCACTCAGCCTGTGTTCTAACAGAATACTCACCGAGCCTGGGTTTTAACAAAATACTAACTCAGCAAGTGTTCTATCAGGATATTGACTCAGATTATTTTCAAAGAATACTCAATGAGCCTGTTTACTAACAGAATACTCACTCAGCCTGTGTTCTAACAGAATATGGACTCAGTCTATATTTAAAAAATACTCACTCACCTCAGTGTTCTAACAGAACACTCACTCAGCCTGTGTTCCAACAGAATACTAACTCAGCCTGCGTTCTAACAGAATGTGAATTCAGATCAAAAATTACTAACTCAGTCTGTGTTCTAACAGAATGTGGACTCAGATTTCGTTCGAAATTTACTCTGTCTGTGTTCTAACAGAATATGGACTCAGCCTGTGTTCTAACAGAATACTAACTCAGCGTGCGTTTTAACAGAATGTGGATTCAGATCAAAAATTACTAACTCAGTCTGTGTTCTAACAGAATGTGGACTCAGATTTTGTTCAAAAATTACTCTGTCTGTGTTCTAACAGAATATGGACTCAGCCAGTGTTCTAACAGAATACTCACACAGCCTGTGTTCTAACAGAATACTCACTCAGACAGTGTTTTAAGAGAATATGGATTCAAATTATTTTCAAAGAATACTCACTCAGCCTGTGTTCGAACAAAATATGGACTCAGTTTATTTTTATATATTACCCACTCAGGCTGTGTTTTAACAGAATGTGGACTCAGATTTTGATCAAAAATTATTAACTCAGTCTGTTTTCTAACAGAATATGGACGCCATCTGTGTTTAAAGAATACTCACTCAGCCTGTGTTCTAATAGAATACACACTCAGCCCGGTTTTTAATAAAATACTCACGCAGCCAGTGTACTAACAGGATATTGACTCAGATTATTTTCAAAGAATACTCAATGAGCCTGTTTACTAACAGAATACTCACTCAGCCTGTGTTCTAACAGAATGGGGACTCAGTCCATGTTTAAAGAATACTCACTCAGTTCACTGTTTTAACAGAACACGCACTTAGCCTGTGTTCTAACAGAATACTAACTCAGCATGTGTTCTAACAGAATGTCGACTCAGATTTTATTTAAAGAATACTCACTCAGTCTGTGTTCTAAATAATATGGACTCAGTTTATTTTTAATAATAACCACTCAGCCTGTGTTCTAACAGAATACTCACCGAGCCTGGGTTTTAACAAAATACTAACTCAGCAAGTGTTCTATCAGGATATTGACTCAGATTATTTTCAAAGAATACTCACTCAGGCAGTGTTCTACCAGAATATGGATTCAGATTATTTTCAAAGAATACTCACTCAGCCTGTGTTCTAACAGAATATGGACTCAGTCTATATTTAAAAAATACTCACTCACCTCAGTGTTCTAACAGAACACTCACTCAGCCTGTGTTCCAACAGAATACTAACTCAGCCTGCGTTCTAACAGAATGTGAATTCAGATCAAAAATTACTAACTCTGTCTGTGTTCTAACAGAATATGGACTCAGCCTGTGTTCTAACAGAATACTAACTCAGCCTGCGTTGTAACAGAATGTGGATTCAGATCAAAAATTACTAACTCAGTCTGTGTTCTAACAGAATGTGGACTCAGATTTTGTTCAAAAATTACTCTGTCTGTGTTCTAACAGAATATGGACTCAGCCAGTGTTCTAACAGAATACTCACACAGCCTGTGTTCTAACAGAATACTCACTCAGCCAGTGTTTTAAGAGAATATGGATTCAAATTATTTTCAAAGAATACTCACTCAGCCTGTGTTCGAACAAAATATGGACTCAGTTTATTTTTATATATTACCCACTCAGGCTGTGTTTTAACAGAATGTGGACTCAGATTTTGATCAAAAATTATTAACTCAGTCTGTTTTCTAACAGAATATGGACGCAATCTGTGTTTAAAGAATACTCACTCAGCCTGTGTTCTAATAGAATACACACTCAGCCCCGTTTTTAATAAAATACTCACGCAGCCAGTTTACTAACAGGATATTGACTCAGATTATTTTCAAAGAATACTCAATGAGCCTGTTTACTAACAGAATACTCACTCAGCCTGTGTTCTAACAGAATATGGACTCAGTCTATATTTAAAAAATACTCACTCACCTCAGTTTTCTAACAGAACACTCACTCAGCCTGTGTTCCAACAGAATACTAACTCAGCCTGCGATCTAACAGAATGTGAATTCAGATCAAAAATTACTAACTCTGTCTGTGTTCTAACAGAATATGGACTCAGCCTGTGTTCTAACAGAATACTAACTCAGCCTGCGTTGTAACAGAATGTGGATTCAGATCAAAAATTACTAACTCAGTCTGTGTTCTAACAGAATGTGGACTCAGATTTTGTTCAAAAATTACTCTGTCTGTGTTCTAACAGAATATGGACTCAGCCAGTGTTCTAACAGAATACTCACACAGCCTGTGTTCTAACAGAATACTCACTCAGCCAGTGTTTTAAGAGAATATGGATTCAAATTATTTTCAAAGAATACTCACTCAGCCTGTGTTCGAACAAAATATGGACTCAGTTTATTTTTATATATAACCCACACAGGCTGTGTTTTAACAGAATGTGGACTCAGATTTTGATCAAAAATTATTAACTCAGTCTGTTTTCTAACAGAATATGGACGCAATCTGTGTTTAAAGAATACTCACTCAGCCTGTGTTCTAATAGAATACACACTCAGCCCGGTTTTTAATAAAATACTCACGCAGCCAGTGTACTAACAGGATATTGACTCAGATTATTTTCAAAGAATACTCAATGAGCCTGTTTACTAACAGAATACTCACTCAGCCTGTGTTCTAACAGAATGGGGACTCAGTCCATGTTTAAAGAATACTCACTCAGTTCACTGTTTTAACAGAACACGCACTTAGCCTGTGTTCTAACAGAATACTAACTCAGCATGTGTTCTAACAGAATGTCGACTCAGATTTTATTTAAAGAATACTCACTCAGTCTGTGTTCTAAATAATATGGACTCAGTTTATTTTTAATAATAACCACTCAGCCTGTGTTCTAACAGAATACTCACCGAGCCTGGGTTTTAACAAAATACTAACTCAGCAAGTGTTCTATCAGGATATTGACTCAGATTATTTTCAAAGAATACTCACTCAGGCAGTGTTCTACCAGAATATGGATTCAGATTATTTTCAAAGAATACTCACTCAGCCTGTGTTCTAACAGAATATGGACTCAGTCTATATTTAAAAAATACTCACTCACCTCAGTGTTCTAACAGAACACTCACTCAGCCTGTGTTCCAACAGAATACTAACTCAGCCTGCGTTCTAACAGAATGTGAATTCAGATCAAAAATTACTAACTCTGTCTGTGTTCTAACAGAATATGGACTCAGCCTGTGTTCTAACAGAATACTAACTCAGCCTGCGTTGTAACAGAATGTGGATTCAGATCAAAAATTACTAACTCAGTCTGTGTTCTAACAGAATGTGGACTCAGATTTTGTTCAAAAATTACTCTGTCTGTGTTCTAACAGAATATGGACTCAGCCAGTGTTCTAACAGAATACTCACACAGCCTGTGTTCTAACAGAATACTCACTCAGCCAGTGTTTTAAGAGAATATGGATTCAAATTATTTTCAAAGAATACTCACTCAGCCTGTGTTCGAACAAAATATGGACTCAGTTTATTTTTATATATTACCCACTCAGGCTGTGTTTTAACAGAATGTGGACTCAGATTTTGATCAAAAATTATTAACTCAGTCTGTTTTCTAACAGAATATGGACGCAATCTGTGTTTAAAGAATACTCACTCAGCCTGTGTTCTAATAGAATACACACTCAGCCCCGTTTTTAATAAAATACTCACGCAGCCAGTTTACTAACAGGATATTGACTCAGATTATTTTCAAAGAATACTCAATGAGCCTGTTTACTAACAGAATACTCACTCAGCCTGTGTTCTAACAGAATATGGACTCAGTCTATATTTAAAAAATACTCACTCACCTCAGTTTTCTAACAGAACACTCACTCAGCCTGTGTTCCAACAGAATACTAACTCAGCCTGCGATCTAACAGAATGTGAATTCAGATCAAAAATTACTAACTCTGTCTGTGTTCTAACAGAATATGGACTCAGCCTGTGTTCTAACAGAATACTAACTCAGCCTGCGTTGTAACAGAATGTGGATTCAGATCAAAAATTACTAACTCAGTCTGTGTTCTAACAGAATGTGGACTCAGATTTTGTTCAAAAATTACTCTGTCTGTGTTCTAACAGAATATGGACTCAGCCAGTGTTCTAACAGAATACTCACACAGCCTGTGTTCTAACAGAATACTCACTCAGCCAGTGTTTTAAGAGAATATGGATTCAAATTATTTTCAAAGAATACTCACTCAGCCTGTGTTCGAACAAAATATGGACTCAGTTTATTTTTATATATAACCCACACAGGCTGTGTTTTAACAGAATGTGGACTCAGATTTTGATCAAAAATTATTAACTCAGTCTGTTTTCTAACAGAATATGGACGCAATCTGTGTTTAAAGAATACTCACTCAGCCTGTGTTCTAATAGAATACACACTCAGCCCGGTTTTTAATAAAATACTCACGCAGCCAGTGTACTAACAGGATATTGACTCAGATTATTTTCAAAGAATACTCAATGAGCCTGTTTACTAACAGAATACTCACTCAGCCTGTGTTCTAACAGAATGGGGACTCAGTCCATGTTTAAAGAATACTCACTCAGTTCACTGTTTTAACAGAACACGCACTTAGCCTGTGTTCTAACAGAATACTAACTCAGCATGTGTTCTAACAGAATGTCGACTCAGATTTTATTTAAAGAATACTCACTCAGTCTGTGTTCTAAATAATATGGACTCAGTTTATTTTTAATAATAACCACTCAGCCTGTGTTCTAACAGAATACTCACCGAGCCTGGGTTTTAACAAAATACTAACTCAGCAAGTGTTCTATCAGGATATTGACTCAGATTATTTTCAAAGAATACTCACTCAGGCAGTGTTCTACCAGAATATGGATTCAGATTATTTTCAAAGAATACTCACTCAGCCTGTGTTCTAACAGAATATGGACTCAGTCTATATTTAAAAAATACTCACTCACCTCAGTTTTCTAACAGAACACTCACTCAGCCTGTGTTCCAACAGAATACTAACTCAGCCTGCGTTCTAACAGAATGTGAATTCAGATCAAAAATTACTAACTCTGTCTGTGTTCTAACAGAATATGGACTCAGCCTGTGTTCTAACAGAATACTAACTCAGCCTGCGTTGTAACAGAATGTGGATTCAGATCAAAAATTACTAACTCAGTCTGTGTTCTAACAGAATGTGGACTCAGATTTTGTTCAAAAATTACTCTGTCTGTGTTCTAACAGAATATGGACTCAGCCAGTGTTCTAACAGAATACTCACACAGCCTGTGTTCTAACAGAATACTCACTCAGCCAGTGTTTTAAGAGAATATGGATTCAAATTATTTTCAAAGAATACTCACTCAGCCTGTGTTCGAACAAAATATGGACTCAGTTTATTTTTATATATTACCCACTCAGGCTGTGTTTTAACAGAATGTGGACTCAGATTTTGATCAAAAATTATTAACTCAGTCTGTTTTCTAACAGAATATGGACGCAATCTGTGTTTAAAGAATACTCACTCAGCCTGTGTTCTAATAGAATACACACTCAGCCCCGTTTTTAATAAAATACTCACGCAGCCAGTTTACTAACAGAATATTGACTCAGATTATTTTCAAAGAATACTCAATGAGCCTGTTTACTAACAGAATACTCACTCAGCCTGTGTTCTAACAGAATATGGACTCAGTCTATATTTAAAAAATACTCACTCACCTCAGTTTTCTAACAGAACACTCACTCAGCCTGTGTTCCAACAGAATACTAACTCAGCCTGCGTTCTAACAGAATGTGAATTCAGATCAAAAATTACTAACTCTGTCTGTGTTCTAACAGAATATGGACTCAGCCTGTGTTCTAACAGAATACTAACTCAGCCTGCGTTGTAACAGAATGTGGATTCAGATCAAAAATTACTAACTCAGTCTGTGTTCTAACAGAATGTGGACTCAGATTTTGTTCAAAAATTACTCTGTCTGTGTTCTAACAGAATATGGACTCAGCCAGTGTTCTAACAGAATACTCACACAGCCTGTGTTCTAACAGAATACTCACTCAGCCAGTGTTTTAAGAGAATATGGATTCAAATTATTTTCAAAGAATACTCACTCAGCCTGTGTTCGAACAAAATATGGACTCAGTTTATTTTTATATATTACCCACTCAGGCTGTGTTTTAACAGAATGTGGACTCAGATTTTGATCAAAAATTATTAACTCAGTCTGTTTTCTAACAGAATATGGACGCAATCTTTGTTTAAAGAATACTCACTCAGCCTGTGTTCTAATAGAATACAAACTCAGCCCGGTTTTTAATAAAATACTCACGCAGCCAGTGTACTAACAGGATATTGACTCAGATTATTTTCAAAGAATACTCAATGAGCCTGTTTACTAACAGAATACTCACTCAGCCTGTGTTCTAACAGAATGGGGACTAAGTCCATGTTTAAAGAATACTCACTCAGTTCACTGTTTTAACAGAACACGCACTTAGCCTGTGTTCTAACAGAATACTAACTCAGCATGTGTTCTAACAGAATGTCGACTCAGATTTTATTTAAAGAATACTCACTCAGTCTGTGTTCTAAATAATATGGACTCAGTTTATTTTTAATAATAACCACTCAGCCTGTGTTCTAACAGAATACTCACCGAGCCTGGGTTTTAACAAAATACTAACTCAGCAAGTGTTCTATCAGGATATTGACTCAGATTATTTTCAAAGAATACTCACTCAGCCAGTGTTCTACCAGAATATGGATTCAGATTATTTTCAAAGAATACTCACTCAGCCTGTGTTCTAACAGAATATGGACTCAGTCTATATTTAAAAAATACTCACTCACCTCAGTGTTCTAACAGAACACTCACTCAGCCTGTGTTCCAACAGAATACTAACTCAGCCTGCGTTCTAACAGAATGTGAATTCAGATCAAAAATTACTAACTCTGTCTGTGTTCTAACAGAATATGGACTCAGCCTGTGTTCTAACAGAATACTAACTCAGCCTGCGTTGTAACAGAATGTGGATTCAGATCAAAAATTACTAACTCAGTCTGTGTTCTAACAGAATGTGGACTCAGATTTTGTTCAAAAATTACTCTGTCTGTGTTCTAACAGAATATGGACTCAGCCAGTGTTCTAACAGAATACTCACACAGCCTGTGTTCTAACAGAATACTCACTCAGACAGTGTTTTAAGAGAATATGGATTCAAATTATTTTCAAAGAATACTCACTCAGCCTGTGTTCGAACAAAATATGGACTCAGTTTATTTTTATATATTACCCACTCAGGCTGTGTTTTAACAGAATGTGGACTCAGATTTTGATCAAAAATTATTAACTCAGTCTGTTTTCTAACAGAATATGGACGCAATCTGTGTTTAAAGAATACTCACTCAGCCTGTGTTCTAATAGAATACACACTCAGCCCCGTTTTTAATAAAATACTTACGCAGCCAGTTTACTAACAGGATATTGACTCAGATTATTTTCAAAGAATACTCAATGAGCCTGTTTACTAACAGAATACTCACTCAGCCTGTGTTCTAACAGAATATGGACTCAGTCTATATTTAAAAAATACTCACTCACCTCAGTTTTCTAACAGAACACTCACTCAGCCTGTGTTCCAACAGAATACTAACTCAGCCTGCGTTCTAACAGAATGTGAATTCAGATCAAAAATTACTAACTCTGTCTGTGTTCTAACAGAATATGGACTCAGCCTGTGTTCTAACAGAATACTAACTCAGCCTGCGTTGTAACAGAATGTGGATTCATATCAAAAATTACTAACTCAGTCTGTGTTCTAACAGAATGTGGACTCAGATTTTGTTCAAAAATTACTCTGTCTGTGTTCTAACAGAATATGGACTCAGCCAGTGTTCTAACAGAATACTCACACAGCCTGTGTTCTAACAGAATACTCACTCAGCCAGTGTTTTAAGAGAATATGGATTCAAATTATTTTCAAAGAATACTCACTCAGCCTGTGTTCGAACAAAATATGGACTCAGTTTATTTTTATATATAACCCACACAGGCTGTGTTTTAACAGAATGTGGACTCAGATTTTGATCAAAAATTATTAACTCAGTCTGTTTTCTAACAGAATATGGACGCAATCTGTGTTTAAAGAATACTCACTCAGCCTGTGTTCTAATAGAATACACACTCAGCCCGGTTTTTAATAAAATACTCACGCAGCCAGTGTACTAACAGGATATTGACTCAGATTATTTTCAAAGAATACTCAATGAGCCTGTTTACTAACAGAATACTCACTCAGCCTGTGTTCTAACAGAATGGGGACTCAGTCCATGTTTAAAGAATACTCACTCAGTTCACTGTTTTAACAGAACACGCACTTAGCCTGTGTTCTAACAGAATACTAACTCAGCATGTGTTCTAACAGAATGTCGACTCAGATTTTATTTAAAGAATACTCACTCAGTCTGTGTTCTAAATAATATGGACTCAGTTTATTTTTAATAATAACCACTCAGGCTGTGTTCTAACAGAATACTCACCGACCCTGGGTTTTAACAAAATACTAACTCAGCAAGTGTTCTATCAGGATATTGACTCAGATTATTTTCAAAGAATACTCACTCAGCCAGTGTTCTACCAGAATATGGATTCAGATTATTTTCAAAGAATACTCACTCAGCCTGTGTTCTAACAGAATATGGACTCAGTCTATATTTAAAAAATACTCACTCACCTCAGTGTTCTAACAGAACACTCACTCAGCCTGTGTTCCAACAGAATACTAACTCAGCCTGCGTTCTAACAGAATGTGAATTCAGATCAAAAATTACTAACTCTGTCTGTGTTCTAACAGAATATGGACTCAGCCTGTGTTCTAACAGAATACTAACTCAGCCTGCGTTGTAACAGAATGTGGATTCAGATCAAAAATTACTAACTCAGTCTGTGTTCTAACAGAATGTGGACTCAGATTTTGTTCAAAAATTACTCTGTCTGTGTTCTAACAGAATATGGACTCAGCCAGTGTTCTAACAGAATACTCACACAGCCTGTGTTCTAACAGAATACTCACTCAGACAGTGTTTTAAGAGAATATGGATTCAAATTATTTTCAAAGAATACTCACTCAGCCTGTGTTCGAACAAAATATGGACTCAGTTTATTTTTATATATTACCCACTCAGGCTGTGTTTTAACAGAATGTGGACTCAGATTTTGATCAAAAATTATTAACTCAGTCTGTTTTCTAACAGAATATGGACGCAATCTGTGTTTAAAGAATACTCACTCAGCCTGTGTTCTAATAGAATACACACTCAGCCCCGTTTTTAATAAAATACTTACGCAGCCAGTTTACTAACAGGATATTGACTCAGATTATTTTCAAAGAATACTCAATGAGCCTGTTTACTAACAGAATACTCACTCAGCCTGTGTTCTAACAGAATATGGACTCAGTCTATATTTAAAAAATACTCACTCACCTCAGTTTTCTAACAGAACACTCACTCAGCCTGTGTTCCAACAGAATACTAACTCAGCCTGCGTTCTAACAGAATGTGAATTCAGATCAAAAATTACTAACTCTGTCTGTGTTCTAACAGAATATGGACTCAGCCTGTGTTCTAACAGAATACTAACTCAGCCTGCGTTGTAACAGAATGTGGATTCATATCAAAAATTACTAACTCAGTCTGTGTTCTAACAGAATGTGGACTCAGATTTTGTTCAAAAATTACTCTGTCTGTGTTCTAACAGAATATGGACTCAGCCAGTGTTCTAACAGAATACTCACACAGCCTGTGTTCTAACAGAATACTCACTCAGCCAGTGTTTTAAGAGAATATGGATTCAAATTATTTTCAAAGAATACTCACTCAGCCTGTGTTCGAACAAAATATGGACTCAGTTTATTTTTATATATAACCCACACAGGCTGTGTTTTAACAGAATGTGGACTCAGATTTTGATCAAAAATTATTAACTCAGTCTGTTTTCTAACAGAATATGGACGCAATCTGTGTTTAAAGAATACTCACTCAGCCTGTGTTCTAATAGAATACACACTCAGCCCGGTTTTTAATAAAATACTCACGCAGCCAGTGTACTAACAGGATATTGACTCAGATTATTTTCAAAGAATACTCAATGAGCCTGTTTACTAACAGAATACTCACTCAGCCTGTGTTCTAACAGAATGGGGACTCAGTCCATGTTTAAAGAATACTCACTCAGTTCACTGTTTTAACAGAACACGCACTTAGCCTGTGTTCTAACAGAATACTAACTCAGCATGTGTTCTAACAGAATGTCGACTCAGATTTTATTTAAAGAATACTCACTCAGTCTGTGTTCTAAATAATATGGACTCAGTTTATTTTTAATAATAACCACTCAGCCTGTGTTCTAACAGAATACTCACCGAGCCTGGGTTTTAACAAAATACTAACTCAGCAAGTGTTCTATCAGGATATTGACTCAGATTATTTTCAAAGAATACTCACTCAGCCAGTGTTCTACCAGAATATGGATTCAGATTATTTTCAAAGAATACTCACTCAGCCTGTGTTCTAACAGAATATGGATTCAGTCTATATTTAAAAAATACTCACTCACCTCAGTGTTCTAACAGAACACTCACTCAGCCTGTATTACAACAGAATACTAACTCAGCATGCGTTCTATCAGAATGTGGATTCAGATTTTATTTATAGAATACTCACTCAGTCTGTGTTCTAAATAATATGGACTCAGTTTATTTTTAATAATAACCACTCAGCCGGTGTTCTAACAGAATACTCACCGAGCCTGGGTTTTAACAAAATACTAACTCAGCAAGTGTTCTATCAGGATATTGACTCAGATTATTTTCAAAGAATACTCAATGAGCCTGTTTACTAACAGAATACTCACTCAGCCTGTGTTCTAACAGAATATGGACTCAGTCTATATTTTAAAAATACTCACTCACCTCAGTGTTCTAACAGAACACTCACTCAGCCTGTGTTCCAACAGAATACTAACTCAGCCTGCGTTCTATCACAATGTGGATTCAGATTTTATTTATAGAATACTCACTCAGTCTGTGTTCTAAATAATATGGACTCAGTTTATTTTTAATAATAACCACTCAGCCTGTGTTCTAACAGAATACTCACCGAGCCTGGGTTTTAACCAAATACTAACTCAGCAAGTGTTCTATCAGGATATTGACGCAGATTATTTTCAAAGAATACTCACTCAGCCAGTGTTCTACCAGAATATGGATTCAGATTATCTTCAAAGAATACTCAGCCTGTGTTCTAACAGAATATGGACTCAGTCTATATTTAAAAAATACTCACTCACCTCAGTGTTCTAACAGAATACTCACTCAGCCTGTGTTCCAACAGAATACTAACTCAGCCTGCGTTCTAACAGAATGTGAATTCAGATCAAAAATTACTAACTCAGTCTGTGTTCTAACAGAATGTGGACTCAGATTTCGTTCAAAATTTACTCTGTCTGTGTTCTAACAGAATATGGACTCAGCCTGTGTTCTAACAGAATACTAACTCAGCCTGCGTTGTAACAGAATGTGGATTCAGATCAAAAATTACTAACTCAGTCTGTGTTCTAACAGAATGTGGACTCAGATTTTGTTCAAAAATTACTCTGTGTTCTAACAGAATATGGACTCAGCCAGTGTTCTAACAGAATACTCACACAGCCTGTGTTCTAACAGAATACTCACTCAGCCAGTGTTTTAAGAGAATATGGATTCAAATTATTTTCAAAGAATACTCACTCAGCCTGTGTTCGAACAAAATATGGACTCAGTTTATTTTTATATATTACCCACTCAGGCTGTGTTTTAACAGAATGTGGACTCAGATTTTGATCAAAAATTATTAACTCAGTCTGTTTTCTAACAGAATATGGACGCAATCTGTGTTTAAAGAATACTCACTCAGCCTGTGTTCTAATAGAATACACACTCAGCCCGGTTTTTAATAAAATACTCACGCAGCTAGTGTACTAACAGGATATTGACTCAGATTATTTTCAAAGAATACTCAATGAGACTGTTTACTAACAGAATACTCACTCAGCCTGTGTTCTAACAGAATGTGGACTCAGTCCATGTTTAAAGAATACTCACTCAGTTCACTGTTTTAACAGAACACGCACTTAGCCTGTGTTCTAACAGAATACTAACTCAGCATGTGTTCTAACAGAATGTCGACTCAGATTTTATATAAAGAATACTCACTCAGCCTGTGTTCTAACAGAATGTGGACTCAGTCCATGTTTAAAGAATACTCACTCAGTTCACTGTTTTAACAGAACACGCACTTAGCCTGTGTTCCAACAGAATACTAACTCAGCCTGCGTTCTAACAGAATGTGAATTCAGATCAAAAATTACAAACTCAGTCTGTGTTCTAACAGAATGTAGACTAAGATTTCGTTCAAAATTTACTCTGTGTTCTAACAGAATATGGACTCAGCCTGTGTTCTAACAGAATACTAACTCAGCCTGCGTTCTAACAGAATGTGGATTCAGATCAAAAATTACTAACTCAGTCTGTGTTCTAACAGAATGTGGACTCTGATTTTGTTCAGAAATTACTCTGTCTATATTCTTACAGAATATGGACTCCGCCAGTGTTCTAACAGAATACTCACTCAGCCTGTGTTCCAACAGAATACTAACTCAGCCTGCGTTCTATCAGAATGTGGATTCAGATTTTATTTATAGAATACTCACTCAGTCTGTGTTCTAAATAATATGGCCTCGGTTTATTTTTAATAATAACCACTCAGCCTGTGTTCTAACAGAATACTCACGGAGCCTGGGTTTTAACAAAATACTAACTCAGCAAGTGTTCTATCAGGATATTGACGCAGATTATTTTCAAAGAATACTCACTCATCCAGTGTTCTACCAGAATATGGATTCAGATTATTTTCAAAGAATACTCACTCAGCCTGTGTTCTAACAGAATATGGACTCAGTCTATATTTAAAAAATACTCACTCACCTCAGTGTTCTAACAGAACACTCACTCAGCCTGTGTTCCAACAGAATACTAACTCAGCCTGCGTTCTAACAGAATGTGAATTCAGATCAAAAATTACTAACTCAGTCTGTGTTCTAACAGAATGTGGACTCAGATTTCGTTCAAAATTTACTCTGTGTTCTAACAGAATATGGACTCAGCCTGTGTTCTAACAGAATACTAACTCAGCCTGCGTTGTAACAGAATGTGGATTCAGATCAAAAATTACTAACTCTGTCTGTGTTCTAACAGAATGTGGACTCAGATTTTGTTCAAAAATTACTCTGTCTGTGTTCTAACAGAATATGGACTCAGCCAGTGTTCTAACAGAATACTCACCCAGCCTGTGTTCTAACAGAATACTCACTCAGCCTGTGTTCTAACAGAATATGGGCTCAGTCTATATTTAAAAAATACTCACTCACCTCAGTGTTCTAACAGAACACTCACTCAGCCTGTGTTCTAACAGAATACTAACTCAGTGTGCGTTCTAACAGAATGTGGATTCAGATCAAAAATTACTAACTCAGTCTGTGTTCTAACAGAATGTGGACTCAGTCTATGTTTAAAGAATACTCACTCAGCCTGTGTGCTAACAGAATATGGAGTCTGTCTCTGTTTAAAGAATACTCACTCAGCTCAGTGTTCTAACAGAACACTCACTTTGCCTGTGTTCTAACAGAATGAGGATTCAGATATTGATCAAAAATTACTAACTCAGTCTGTGTTCTAACAGAATTTGGACGCAGTCTATGTTTAAAGAATACTCACTCAGCCTGTGTTCTAATAGAATACGCACTCAGCCTGGTTTTTAATAAAATATTCACGCAGCCAGTGTACTAACAGGATATTGACTCAGAGTATTTTCAAAGAACATTCAATGAGCCTGTTTACTAACAGAATACTCACTCAGCCTGTGTTCTAACAGAATACTCACTGAGCGAGAGTTCTACCAGAATATGGATTCTGATTATTTGAAAATAATACTCACTCAGCCTGTGTTCTAACAGAATGTGGACTCAGTCTATGTTTAAAGAATACTCACTCAGTTCACTGTTTTAACAGAACACGCACTTAGCCTTTGTTCTAACAGAATACTAACTCAGCATGTGTTCTAACAGAATGTCGACTCAGATTTTATTTAAAGAATACTCACTCAGTCTGTGTTCTAAATAATATGGACTCAGTTTATTTTTAATAATAACCACTCAGCCTGTGTTCTAACAGAATACTCACCGACCCTGGGTTTTAACAAAATACTAACTCAGCAAGTGTTCTAACAGGTTATTGACTCAGATTAATTTGAAAGAATACTCACTGAGCCAGTGTTCTACCAGAATATGGATTCAGATTATTTTCAAAGAATACTCACTCAGCCTGTGTTCTAACAGAATATGGACTCAGTCTAAATTTAAAGAATACTCACTCATCTCAGTGTTCTAACAGAACACTCACTCAGCCTGTGTTCTAACAGAATACTAACTCAGCCTGCGTTCTAACAGAATGTGGATTCAGATCAAAAATTACTAACTCAGTCTGTGTTCTAACAGAATGTGGACTCAGATTTCGTTCAAAAATTACTCTGTCTGTGTTCTAACAGAATATGGACTCAGCCTGTGTTCTAACAGAATACTCACCCAGCCTGTGTTCTAACAGAATACTCACTCAGCCAGTGTTTTAAGAGAATATGGATTCAGATTATTTTCAAAGAATACTCACTCAGCCTGTGTTCGAACAAAATATGGACTCAGTTTATTTTTATATATTACCCACTCAGGCTGTGTTTTAACAGAATGTGGACTCAGATTTTGATCAAAAATTATTAACTTAGTCTGTTTTCTAACAGAATATGGACGCAGTCTATGTTTAAAGAAAACTCACTCAACCTGTGTTCTAATAGAATACACACTCAGCCTGGTTTTTAATAAAATACTCACGCAGCCAGTGTACTAACAGGATATTGACTCAGATTATGTTCAAAGAATAATCAATGAGCCTGTTTACTAACAGAATACTCACTCAGCCTGGGTTCTAACAGAATACTCACTCAGCGAGAGTTCTAGCAGAATATGGATTCAGACTATTTTAAAATAATACTCACACAGCCTGTGTTCTAACAGAATATGGACTCAGTCTATGTTTAAAGAATACTCACTCAGCCTGTGTTCTAACAGAATACTCACTCAGCGAGAGTTCTACCAGAATATGGATTCAGATTATTTTAAAATAATACTCACTTCGCCTGTGTTCTAACAGAATATGGACTCATTCTATGTTTAAAAAATACTCACTCAGCCTGTGTTCTAACAGAATACTAATTCAGCCTGTGTTTTAACAGAATGTGGACTCAGATTTTATTAAAAGAATACTCACTCAGCCTGTGTTCTAACAGAATATGGACTAAGTCTATGTTTAAAGAATACTCACTCAGCCTGTTTGCTAACAAAATATCGAGTCTGTCTCTGTTTAAAGAATACTCACTCAGCTCAGTGTTCTAACAGAACACTCACTTAGCCTGTGTTCTAACAAAATATTGACTCAGTCTATATTTAAAGAATACTCAGTCACCTCAGTGTTCTAAGAGAACACTCACTCAGCCTGTGTTCTAACAGAATACTAACTCAGCCTGCGTTCTAACAGAATGTGGATTCAGATCAAAAATTACTAACTCAGTCTGTGTTCTAACAGAATGTGGAGTCAGATTTCGTTCAAAAATTACTCTGTCTGTGTTCTAACAGAATACTAATTCAGCCTGTGTTTTAACAGAATGTGGACTCAGATTTTATTAAAAGAATACTCACTCAGTCTGTGTTATAAAGAATATGGACTCAGTTTATTTTTAAATAATACCCACTCAGCCTGTGTTCTAACAGAATACTCACTCAGCCTGGGTTTTAACAAAATACTAACTCAACAAGTGTTCTAACAGGATGTTGACTCAGATTATTTTCAAAGAATACTCACTCAGCCAGTGTTCTACCAGAATATGGATTCAGATTATTTTCAAAGTATACTCACTTATGCTGTGTTCGAACAAAATATGGACTCAGTTTATTTTTATATAATATCCACTCAGGCTGTGTTTTAACAGAATGTGGACTCAGAATTTGATCAAAAATTATTAACTCAGTCTGTTTTCTAACAGAATATGGACTCAGTCTATGTTTAAAGAATACTCACTCAGCCTGTGTGCTAACAGAATATGGAGTCTGTTTCTGTTTAAAGAATACTCACTCAGCTCAGTGTTCTAACAGAACACTCACTTTGCCTGTGTTCTAACAGAATGAGGACTCAGATATTGATCAAAAATTACTAACTCAGTCTGTGTTCTAACAGAATTTGGACGCAGTCTATGTTTAAAGAATACTCACTCAGCCTGTGTTCTAATAGAATACGCACTCAGCCTGGTTTTTAATAAAATATTCACGCAGCCAGTGTACTAACAGGATATTGACTCAGAGTATTTTCAAAGAATATTCAATGAGCCTGTTTACTAACAGAATACTCACTCAGCCTGTGTTCTAACAGAATACTCACTGAGCGAGAGTTCTACCAGAATATGGATTCTGATTATTTGAAAATAATACTTATCAGCCTGTGTTCTAACAGAATGTGGACTCAGTCTATGTTTAAAGAATACTCACTCAGTACACTTTTAACAGAACACGCACTTATCCTGTGTTCTAACAGAATACTAACTCAGCATGTGTTCTAACAGAATGTCCACTCAGATTTTATTTAAAGAATACTCACTCAGTCTGTGTTCTTAATAATATGGACTCAGTTTATTTTTAATAATAACCACTCAGCCCGTGTTCTAACAGAATACTCACCGAGCCTGGGTTTTAACAAAATACTAACTCAGCAAGTGTTCTAACAGGATATTGACTCAGATTATTTTCAAAGAATACTCACTGAGCCAGTGTTCTACCAGAATATGGATTCAGATTATTTTCAAAGAATACTCACTCAGCCTGTGTTCTAACAGAATATGGACTCAGTCTATACTTAAAGAATACTCACTCACCTCAGTGTTCTAACAGAACACTCACTCAGCCTGTGTTCTAACAGAATACTAACTCAGCCTGCGTTCTAACAGAATGTGGATTCAGATCAAAAATTACTAACTCAGTCTGTGTTCTAAGAGAATGTGGACTCAGATTTCGTTCAAAAATTACTCTGTCTGTGTTCTAACAGAATATGGACTCAACCTGTGTTCTAACAGAATACTCACCCTGCCTGTGTTCTAACAGAATACTCACTCAGCCAGTGTTTTAAGAGAATATGGATTCAGATTATTTTCAAAGAATACTCACTCAGCCTGTGTTCTAACAGAATACTCACTCAGCTAGAGTTCTACCAGAATATGGATTCAGATTATTTTAAAATAATACTCACTCCGCCATTTTTCTAACAGAATATGGACTCATTCTATGTTTAAAAAATACTCACTCAGCCTGTGTTCTAACAGAATACTAATTCAGCCTGTGTTTCAACAGAATGTGGACTCAGATTTTATTAAAAGAATACTCACTCAGTCTGTGTTATAAAGAATATGGACTCAGTTTATTTTTAAATAATACCCACTCAGCCTGTGTTCTAACAGAATACTCACTCAGCCTGGGTTTTAACAAAATACTAACTCAGCAAGTGTTCTAACAGGATATTGACTCAGATTGTTTTCAAAGAGTACTCACTCAGTCAGTGTTCTACCAGAATATGGATTCAGATTATTTTCAAAGTATACTCACTCATGCTGTGTTCGAACAAAATATGGACTCAGTTTATTTTTATATAATACCCACTCAGGCTGTGTTTTAACAGAATGTGGACTCAGAATTTGATCAAAAATTATTAACTCCGTCTGTTTTCTAACAGAATATGGACTCAGTCTATGTTTAAAGAATACTCACTCAGCCTGTGTGCTAACAGAATATGGAGTCTGTCTCTGTTTAAAGAATACTCACTCAGCTCAGTGTTCTAACAGAACACTCACTTAGCCTGTGTTCTAACAGAATGAGGACTCAGATATTGATCAAAAATTACTAACTCAGTCTGTGTTGTAACAGAATTTGGACGCAGTCTATGTTTAAAGAATACTCACTCAGCCTGTGTTCTAACAGAATACTCACTCAGCGAGAGTTCTACCAGAATATGGATTCAGATTATTTTAAAATAATACTCACTCCGCCTGTGTTCTAGCAGAATATGGACTCATTCTATGTTTAAAAAATACTCACTCAGCCTGTGTTCTAACAGAATACTAACTCAGCCTGCGTTCTAACAGAATGTGGATTCAGATCAAAAATTACTAACTCAGTCTGTGTTCTAAGAGAATGTGGACTCAGATTTCGTTCAAAAATTACTCTGTCTGTGTTCTAACAGAATATGGACTCAACCTGAGTTCTAACAGAATACTCACCCAGCCTGTGTTCTAACAGAATACTCACTCAGCCAGTGTTTTAAGAGAATATGGATTCAGATTATTTTCAAAGAATACTCACTCAGCCTGTGTTCTAACAGAATACTCACTCAGCTAGAGTTCTACCAGAATATGGATTCAGATTATTTTAAAATAATACTCACTCCGCCATTTTTCTAACAGAATATGGACTCATTCTATGTTTAAAAAATACTCACTCAGCCTGTGTTCTAACAGAATACTAATTCAGCCTGTGTTTCAACAGAATGTGGACTCAGATTTTATTAAAAGAATACTCACTCAGTCTGTGTTATAAAGAATATGGACTCAGTTTATTTTTAAATAATACCCAATCAGCCTGTGTTCTAACAGAATACTCACTCAGCCTGGGTTTTAACAAATACTAACTCAGCAAGTGTTCTAACAGGATATTGACTCAGATTGTTTTCAAAGAGTACTCACTCAGTCAGTGTTCTACCAGAATATGGATTCAGATTATTTTCAAAGTATACTCACTCATGCTGTGTTCGAACAAAATATGGACTCAGTTTATTTTTATATAATACCCACTCAGGCTGTGTTTTAACAGAATGTGGACTCAGAATTTGTTCAAAAATTATTAACTCCGTCTGTTTTCTAACAGAATATGGACTCAGTCTATGTTTAAAGAATACTCACTCAGCCTGTGTGCTAACAGAATATGGAGTCTGTCTCTGTTTAAAGAATACTCACTCAGCTCAGTGTTCTAACAGAACACTCACTTAGCCTGTGTTCTAACAGAATGAGGACTCAGATATTGATCAAAAATTACTAACTCAGTCTGTGTTGTAACAGAATTTGGACGCAGTCTATGTTTAAAGAATACTCACTCAGCCTGTGTTCTAACAGAATACTCACTCAGCGAGAGTTCTACCAGAATATGGATTCAGATTATTTTAAAATAATACTCACTCCGCCTGTGTTCTAGCAGAATATGGACTCATTCTATGTTTAAAAAATACTCACTCAGCCTGTGTTCTAACAGAATACTAATTCAGCCTGTGTTTTAACAGAATGTGGACTCAGATTTTATTAAAAGAATACTCACTCAGTCTGTGTTATAAAGAATATGGAATCAGTTTATTTTTATATAATACCCACTCAGGCTGTGTTTTAACAGAATGTGGACTCAGAATTTGATCAAAAATTATTAACTCAGTCTGTTTTCTAACAGAATATGGACTCAGTCTATGTTTAAAGAATACTCACTCAGCCTGTGTGCTAACAGAATATGGAGTCTGTTTCTGTTTAAAGAATACTCACTCAGCTCAGTGTTCTAACAGAACACTCACTTTGCCTGTGTTCTAACAGAATGAGGACTCAGATATTGATCAAAAATTACTAACTCAGTCTGTGTTCTAACAGAATTTGGACGCAGTCTATGTTTAAAGAATACTCACTCAGCCTGTGTTCTAATAGAATACGCACTCAGCCTGCTTTTTAATAAAATATTCACGCAGCCAGTGTACTAACAGGATATTGACTCAGAGTATTTTCAAAGAATATTCAATGAGCCTGTTTACTAACAGAATACTCACTCACCCTGTGTTCTAACAGAATACTCACTGAGTGAGTGTTCTACCAGAATATGGATTCTGATTATTTGAAAATAATACTCACTCAGCCTTTGTTCTAACAGAATGTGGACTCAGTCTATGTTTAAAGAATACTCACTCAGTTCACTGTTTTAACAGAACACGCACTTAGCCTGTGTTCTAACAGAATACTAACTCAGCATGTGTTCTAACAGAATGTCCACTCAGATTTTATTTAAAGAATACTCACTCAGTCTGTGTTCTAAATAATATGGACTCAGTTTATTTTTAATAATAACCACTCAGCCGATGTTCTAACAGAATACTCACCGAGCCTGGGTTTTAACAAAATACTAACTCAGCAAGTGTTCTAACAGGATATTGACTCAGATTATTTTCAAAGAATACTCACTGAGCCAGTGTTCTACCAGAATATGGATTCAGATTATTTTCAAAGAATACTCACTCAGCCTGTGTTCTAACAGAATATGGACTCAGTCTATATTTAAAGAATACTCACTCACCTCAGTGTTCTAAGAGAACACTCACTCAGCCTGTGTTGTAACAGAATACTAAATCAGCCTGCGTTCTAACAGAATGTGGATTCAGATCAAAAATTACTAATTGAGTCTGTGTTCTAACAGAATGTGGACTCAGATTTCGTTCAAAAATTACACTGTCTGTGTTCTAACAGAATATGGACTCAGCCTGTGTTCTAACAGAATACTCACCCAGCCTGTGTTCTAACAGAATACTCACCCAGCCTGTGTTCTAACAGAATACTCACTCAGCCAGTGTTTTAAGAGATTATGGATTCAGATTATTTTCAAAGAATACTCACTCAGCCTGTGTTCGAACAAAATATGGACTCAGTTTATTTTTATATTTTACCCACTCAGGCTGTGAATTAACAGAATGTGGACTCAGATTTTGATCAAAAATTATTAACTCAGTCTGTTTTCTAACAGAATATGGACGCAGTCTATGTTTAAAGAATACTCACTCAGCCTGTGTTCTAATAGAATAAACACTCAGCCTGGTTTTTAATAAAATATTCATGCAGCCAGTGTACTAACAGGATATTGACTCAGATTATTTTCAAAGAATAATCAATGAGCCTGTTTACTAACAGAATACTCACTCAGCCTGTGTTCTAACAGAATACTCACTCAGTGAGAGTTCTACCAGAATATGGATTCAGACTATTTTAAAAATAATACCCACACAGCCTGTGTTCTAACAGAATATGGACTCAGTCTATGTTTAAAGAATACTCACTCAGCCTGTTTTCTAACAGAATACTCACCCAGCGAGTGTTCTACCAGAATATGGATTCAGATTACTTTAAAATAATACTCACTTCGCCTGTGTTCTAACAGAATATGGACTCATTCTATGTTTAAAAAATACTCACTCAGCCTGTGTTCTAACAGAATACTAATTCAGCCTGTGTTTTAACAGAATGTGGACTCAGATTTTATTAAAAGAATACTCACTCAGTCTGTGTTATACAGAATATGGACTCAGTTTATTTTTAAATAATACCCACTCAGCCTGTGTTCTAACAGAATACTCACTCAGTCTGAGTTTTAACAAAATACTAACTCAGCAAGTGTTCTAACAGGATATTGACTCAGATTGTTTTCAAAGAATACACACTCAGCCAGTGTTCTACCAGAATATGGATTCGGATTATTTTCAAAGTATACTCACTCATGCTGTGTTCGAACAAAATATGGATTCAGTTTATTTTTATATAATACCCACTCAGGCTGTGTTTTAACAGAATGTGGACTCAGATATTGATCAAAAATTACTAACTCGGTCTGTGTTCTAACAGAATTTGGACGCAGTCTATGTTTAAAGAATACCCACTCAGCCTGTGTTCTAACAGAATACTCACTCAGCCTGGGTTTTAACAAAATACTAACTCAGCAAGTGTTCTAACAGGATGTTGACTATGATTGTTTTCAAAGAATACTCACTCAGCCAGTGTTCTACCAGAATATGGATTCAGATTATTTTTAAAGTATACTCAATCATGCTGTTTTCGAACAAAATATGGACTCAGTTTATTTTTATATAATACCCACTCAGGCTGCGTTTTAACAGAATGTGGACTCAGAATTTGATCAAAAATTATTAACTCAGTCTGTGTTCTAACAGAATATGGACTCAGTCTATGTTTAAAGAATACTCACTCAGCCTGTGTTCTAACAGAATACTCACTCAGCGAGAGTTCTACCAGAATATGGATTCTGATTATTTTAAAATAATACTCACTCCGCCTGTGTTCTAACAGAATATGGACTCATTCTATGTTTAAAAAATACTCACTCAGCCTGTGTTCTAACAGAATACTAATTCAGCCTGTGTTTTAACAGAATGTGGACTCAGATTTTATTGAAAGAATACTCACTCAGTCTGTGTTATAAAGAATATGGACTCAGTTTATTTTTAAATAATACCCACTCAGCCTGTGTTCTAACAGAATACTCACTCAGCCTGGGTTTTAACAAAATACTAACTCAGCAAGTGTTCTAACAGGATGTTGACTCAGATTATTTTCAAAGAATACTCACTCAGCCAGTGTTCTACCAGAATATGGATTCAGATTATTTTCAAAGTATACTCACTCATGCTGTGTTCGAACAAAATATGGACTGAGAATTTGATGAAAAATTATTAACTCAGTCTGTTTTCTAACAGAATATGGACTCAGTCTATATTTAAAAAATACTCACTCACCTCAGTGTTCTAAGAGAACACTCACTCAGCCTGTGTTCTAACAGAATACTAACTCAGCCTGCGTTCTAACAGAATGTGGATTCAGATCAAAAATTACTAACTCAGTCTGTGTTCTAACAGAATGTGGACTCAGATTTCGTTCAAAAATTACTCTGTCTGTGTTCTAACAGAATATGGACTCAGCCTGTGTTCTAACAGAATACTCACCCAGCCTGTGTTCTAACAGAGTAGTCACTCAGCCAGTGTTTTAAGAGAATATGGATTCAGATTATTTTCAAAGAATACTCACTCAGCCTGTGTTCGAACAAAATATGGACTCAGTTTATTTTTATATATTACCCACTCAGGCTGTGTTTTAACAGAATGTGGACTCAGATTTTGATCAAAAATTATTAACTCAGTCTGTTTTCTAACAGAATATGGACGCAGTCTATGTTTAAAGAATACTCACTCAGCCTGTGTTCTAATAGAATACACACTCAGCCTGGTTTTTAATAAAATACTCACGCAGCCAGTGTACTAACAGGATATTGACTCAGATTATGTTCAAAGAATAATCAATGAGCCTGTTTACTAACAGAATACTCACTCAGCCTGGGTTCTAACAGAATACTCACTCAGCGAGAGTTCTAGCAGAATATGGATTCAGACTATTTTAAAATAATACACAGCCTGTGTTCTAACAGAATATGGACTCAGTCTATGTTTAAAGAATACTCACTCAGCCTGTGTGCTAACAGAATATGGAGTCTGTCTCTGTTTAAAGAATACTCACTCAGCTCAGTGTTCTAACAGAACACTCACTTAGCCTGTGTTCTAACAGAATGAGGACTCAGATATTGAACAAAAATTACTAACTCAGTCTGTGTTCTAACAGAATGAGGACTCAGATATTGATCAAAAATTACTAACTCAGTCTGTGTTCTAACAGAATTTGGACGCAGTCTATGTTTAAAGAATACTCACTCAGCCTGTGTTCTAATAGAATACGCACTCAGCCTGGTTTTTAATAAAATATTCACGCAGCCAGTGTACTAACAGGATATTGACTCAGAGTATTTTCAAAGAATATTCAATGAGCCTGTTTACTAACAGAATACTCACTCAGCCTGTGTTCTAACAGAATACTCACTGAGCGAGTGTTCTACCAGAATATGGATTCTGATTATTTGAAAATAATTCTCACTCAGCCTGTGTTCTAACAGAATGTGGACTCAGTCTATGTTTAAAGAATACTCACTCAGTTCACTGTTTTAACAGAACACGCACTTAGCCTGTGTTCTAACAGAATACTTACTCAGCATGTGTTCTAACAGAATGTCGACTCAGATTTTATTTAAAAAATACTCAGTCTGTGTTCTAAATAATATGGACTCAGTTTATTTTTAATAATAACCACTCAGCCTGTGTTCTAACAGAATACTCACCGACCCTGGGTTTTAACAAAATACTAACTCAGCAAGTGTTCTAACAGGTTATTGACTCAGATTATTTTGAAAGAATACTCACTGAGCCAGTGTTCTACCAGAATATGGATTCAGATTATTTTCAAAGAATACTCACTCAGCCTGTGTTCTAACAGAATATGGACTCAGTCTAAATTTAAAGAATACTCACTCATCTCAGTGTTCTAAAAGAACACTCACTCAGCCTGTGTTCTAACAGAATACTAACTCAGCCTGCGTTCTAACAGAATGTGGATTCAGATCAAAAATTACTAACTCAGTCTGTGTTCTAACAAAATGTGGACTCAGATTTCGTTCAAAAATTACTCTGTCTGTGTTCTAACAGAATATGGACTCAGCCTGTGTTCTAACAGAATACTCACTCAGCCAGTGTTCTACGAGAATATGGATTCAGATTATTTTCAAAGAATACTCACTCAGCCTGTGTTCTAACAGAATATGGGTTCAGTCTATATTTAAAAAATACTCACTCACCTCAGTGTTCTAACAGAACACTCACTCAGCCTGTGTTACAACAGAATACTAACTCAGCATGCGTTCTATCAGAATGTGGATTCAGATTTTATTTATAGAATACTCACTCAGTCTGTGTTCTAAATAATATGGACTCAGTTTATTTTTAATAATAAGCACTCAGCCGGTGTTCTAACAGAATACTCACCGAGCCTGGTTTTTAACAAAATACTAACTCAGCAAGTGTTCTATCAGGATATTGACTCAGATTATTTTCAAAGAATACTCAATGAGCCTGTTTACTAACAGAATACTCACTCAGCCTGTGTTCTAACAGAATATGGACTCAGTCTATATTTTAAAAATACTCACTCACCTCAGTGTTCTAACAGAACACTCACTCAGCCTGTGTTCCAACAGAATACTAACTCAGCCTGCGTTCTATCACAATGTGGATTCAGATTTTATTTATAGAATACTCACTCAGTCTGTGTTCTAAATAATATGGACTCAGTTTATTTTTAATAATAACCACTCAGCCTGTGTTCTAACAGAATACTCACCGAGCCTGGGTTTTAACCAAATACTAACTCAGCAAGTGTTCTATCAGGATATTGACGCAGATTATTTTCAAAGAATACTCACTCAGCCAGTGTTCTACCAGAATATGGATTCAGATTATCTTCAAAGAATACTCACTCAGCCTGTGTTCTAACAGAATATGGACTCAGTCTATATTTAAAAAATACTCACTCACCTCAGTGTTCTAACAGAATACTCACTCAGCCTGTGTTCCAACAGAATACTAACTCAGCCTGCGTTCTAACAGAATGTGAATTCAGATCAAAAATTACTAACTCAGTCTGTGTTCTAACAGAATGTGGACTCAGATTTCGTTCAAAATTTACTCTGTCTGTGTTCTAACAGAATATGGACTCAGCCTGTGTTCTAACAGAATACTAACTCAGCCTGCGTTGTAACAGAATGTGGATTCAGATAAAAAATTACTAACTCAGTCTGTGTTCTAACAGAATGTGGACTCAGATTTTGTTCAAAAATTACTCTGTTTGTGTTCTAACAGAATATGGACTCAGCCAGTGTTCTAACAGAATACTCACACAGCCTGTGTTCTAACAGAATACTCACTCAGCCAGTGTTTTAAGAGAATATGGATTCAAATTATTTTCAAAGAATACTCACTCAGCCTGTGTTCGAACAAAATATGGACTCAGTTTATTTTTATATATTACCCACTCAGGCTGTGTTTTAACAGAATGTGGACTCAGATTTTGATCAAAAATTATTAACTCAGTCTGTTTTCTAACAGAATATGGACGCAATCTGTGTTTAAAGAATACTCACTCAGCCTGTGTTCTAATAGAATACACACTCAGCCCGGTTTTTAATAAAATACTCACGCAGCTAGTGTACTAACACGATATTGACTCAGATTATTTTCAAAGAATACTCAATGAGACTGTTTACTAACAGAATACTCACTCAGCCTGTATTCTAACAGAATGTGGACTCAGTCCATGTTTAAAGAATACTCACTCAGTTCACTGTTTTAACAGAACACGCACTTAGCCTGTGTTCTAACAGAATACTAACTCAGCATGTGTTCTAACAGAATGTCGACTCAGATTTTATATAAAGAATACTCACTCAGCCTGTGTTCTAACAGAATGTGGACTCAGTCCATGTTTAAAGAATACTCACTCAGTTCACTGTTTTAACAGAACACGCACTTAGCCTGTGTTCCAACAGAATACTAACTCAGCCTGCGTTCTAACAGAATGTGAATTAAGATCAAAAATTACAAACTCAGTCTGTGTTCTAACAGAATGTAGACTAAGATTTCGTTCAAAATTTACTCTGTGTTCTAACAGAATATGGACTCAGCCTGTGTTCTAACAGAATACTAACTCAGCCTGCGTTCTAACAGAATGTGGATTCAGATCAAAAATTACTAACTCAGTCTGTGTTCTAACAGAATGTGGACTCTGATTTTGTTCAAAAATTACTCTGTCTGTATTCTAACAGAATATGGACTCCGCCAGTGTTCTAACAGAATACTCACTCAGCCTGTGTTCCAACAGAATACTAACTCAGCCTGCGTTCTATCAGAATGTGGATTCAGATTTTATTTATAGAATACTCACTCAGTCTGTGTTCTAAATAATATGGCCTCGGTTTATTTTTAATAATAACCACTCAGCCTGTGTTCTAACAGAATACTCACGGAGCCTGGGTTTTAACAAAATACTAACTCAGCAAGTGTTCTATCAGGATATTGACGCAGATTATTTTCAAAGAATACTCACTCATCCAGTGTTCTACCAGAATATGGATTCAGATTATTTTCAAAGAATACTCACTCAGCCTGTGTTCTAACAGAATATGGACTCAGTCTATATTTAAAGAATACTCACTCACCTCAGTGTTCTAACAGAACACTCACTCAGCCTGTGTTCCAACAGAATACTAACTCAGCCTGCGTTGTAACAGAATGTGAATTCAGATCAAAAATTACTAACTCTGTCTGTGTTCTAACAGAATGTGGACTCAGATTTTGTTTAAAAATTACTCTGTCTGTGTTCTAACAGAATATGGACTCAGCCAGTGTTCTAACAGAATACTCACCCAGCCTGTGTTCTAACAGAATACTCACTCAGCCTGTGTTCTAACAGAATATGGGCTCAGTCTATATTTAAAAAATACTCACTCACCTCAGTGTTCTAACAGAACACTCACTCAGCCTGTGTTCTAACAGAATACTAACTCAGTGTGCGTTCTAACAGAATGTGGATTCAGATCAAAAATTACTAACTCAGTCTGTGTTCTAACAGAATGTGGACTCAGTCTATGTTTAAAGAATACTCACTCAGCCTGTGTGCTAACAGAATATGGAGTCTGTCTCTGTTTAAAGAATACTCACTCAGCTCAGTGTTCTAACAGAACACTCACTTTGCCTGTGTTCTAACAGAATGAGGATTCAGATATTGATCAAAAATTACTAACTCAGTCTGTGTTCTAACAGAATTTGGACGCAGTCTATGTTTAAAGAATACTCACTCAGCCTGTGTTCTAATAGAATACGCACTGAGCCTGGTTTTTAATAAAATATTCACGCAGCCAGTGTACTAACAGGATATTGACTCAGAGTATTTTCAAAGAATATTCAATGAGCCTGTTTACTAACAGAATACTCACTCAGCCTGTGTTCTAACAGAATATGGACTCAGTCTATACTTAAAGAATACTCACTCACCTCAGTGTTCTAACAGAACACTCACTCAGCCTGTGTTCTAACAGAATACTAACTCAGCCTGCGTTCTAACAGAATGTGGATTCAGATCAAAAATTACTAACTCAGTCTGTGTTCTAACAGAATGTGGACTCAGATTTCGTTCAAAAATTACTCTGTCTGTGTTCTAACAGAATATGGACTCAGCCTGTGTTCTAACAGAATACTCACCCAGCCTGTGTTCTAACAGAATACTCACTCAGCCAGTGTTTTAAGAGAATATGGATTCAGATTATTTTCAAAGAATACTCACTCAGCCTGTGTTCGAACAAAATATGGACTCAGTTTATTTTTATATATTACCCACTCAGGCTGTGTTTCAACAGAATGTGGACTCAGATTTTGATCAAAAATTATTAACTCAGTCTGTTTTCTAACAGAATATGGACGCAGTCTATGTTTAAAGAATACTCACTCAGCCTGTGTTCTAATAGAATACACACTCAGCCTGGTTTTTAATAAAATACTCACGCAGCCAGTGTACTAACAGGATATTGACTCAGATTATTTTCAAAGAATAATCAATGAGCCTGTTTACTAACAGAATACTCACTCAGCCTCTGTTGTAACAGAATACTCACTCAGTGAGAGTTCTTCCAGAATATGAATTCAGACTATTTTAAAATAATACTCACACAGCCTGTGTTCTAACAGAATATGGACTCATTCTATGTTTAAAAAATACTCACTCAGCCTGTGTTCTAACAGAATACTAATTCAGCCTTTGGTTTAACAGAAAATGGACTCAGATTTTATTAAAAGAATACTCACTCAGTCTGTGTTATAAAGAATGTGGACTCAATTAATTTTTAAATAATAACCACTCAGCCTGTGTTCTAACAGAATGCTCACTCAGCATGTGTTCTAACGGAATGTCGACTCAGATTTTATTTAAAGAATACTCACTCAGTCAGTGTTCTTAATAATATGGACTCAGTTTATTTTTAATAATAACCACTCAGCCGGAGATCTAACAGAATACTCACCGAGCCTGGGTTTTCACAAAATACTAACTCAGCAAGTGTTCTAACAGGATATTGACTCAGATTATTTTCAAAGAGTACTCACTCAGCCTGTGTTCTAACAGAATATGGACTCAGTCTATGTTTAAAGAATACTCACTCAGCCTGTGTGCTAACAAAATATGGAGTCTGTCTCTGTTTAAAGAATACTCACTCAGCTCAGTGTTCTAACAGAACACTCACTTAGCCAGTGTTCTAACAAAATATGGACTCAGTCTATATTTAAAGAATACTCACTCACCTCAGTGTTCTAAGAGAACACTCACTCAGCCTGTGTTCTAACAGAATACTAACTCAGCCTGCGTTCTAACAGAATGTGGATTCAGATCAAAAATTACTAACTCAGTCTGTGTTCTAACAGAATGTGGACTCAGATTTCGTTCAAAAATTACTCTGTCTGTGTTCTAACAGAATATGGACACAGCCTGTGTTCTAACAGAATACTCACGCAGCCTGTGTTCTAACAGAATACTCACTCAGCCAGTGTTTTAAGAGAATATGGATTCAGATTATTTTCAAATAATACTCATTCAGCCTGTGTTCTAATAGAATACACACTCAGCCTGGTTTTTAATAAAATACTCACGCAGCCAGTGTACTAACAGGATATTGACTCAGATTATTTTCAAAGAATACTCAATAAGCCTGTTTACTAACAGAATACTCACTCAGCCTGTGTTCTAACAGAATACTCACTCAGCGAGAGTTCTACCAGAATATGGATTCAGACTATTTTAAAATAATACTCACACAGCCTGTATTCTAACAGAATATGGACTCAGTCTATGTTTAAAGAATACTCACTCAGCCCGTGTTCTATCTGAATACTCACTCAGCGAGAGTTCTACCAGAATATGGATTCAGATTATTTTAAAATAATACTCCGCCTGTGTTCTAACAGAATATGGACTCATTCTATGTTTCAAAAATTCTCACTCTGTCTGTGTTCTAACAGAATACTAATTCAGCCTGTGTTTTAACAGAATGTGGACTCAGATTTTATTAAAAGAATACTCACTCAGTCTGTGTTATAAAGAATATGGACTCAGTTTATTTTTAAATAATACCCACTCAGCCTGTGTTCTAACAGAATACTCACTCAGCCTGGGTTTTAACAAAATACTAACTCAACAAGTGTTCTAACAGGATGTTGACTCAGATAATTTTCAAAGAATACTCACTCAGCCAGTGTTCTACCAGAATATGGATTCAGATTATTTTCAAAGTATACTCACTCATGCTGTGTTCGAACAAAATATGGACTCAGTTTATTTTTATATAATATCCACTCAGGCTGTGTTTTAACAGAATGTGGACTCAGAATTTGATCAAAAATTATTAACTCAGTCTGTTTTCTAACAGAATATGGACTCAGTCTATGTTTAAAGAATACTCACTCAGCCTGTGTGCTAACAGAATATGGAGTCTGTTTCTGTTTAAAGAATATTCACTCAGCTCAGTGTTCTAACAGAACACTCACTTTGCCTGTGTTCTAACAGAATGAGGACTCAGATATTGATCAAAAATTACTAACTCAGTCTGTGTTCTAACAGAATTTGGACGCAGTCTATGTTTAAAGAATACTCACTCAGCCTGTGTTCTAATAGAATACGCACTCAGCCTGGTTTTTAATAAAATATTCACGCAGCCAGTGTACTAACAGGATATTGACTCAGAGTATTTTCAAAGAATATTCAATGAGCCTGTTTACTAACAGAATACTCACTCAGCCTGTGTTCTAACAGAATACTCACTGAGCGAGAGTTCTACCAGAATATGGATTCTGATTATTTGAAAATAATACTCACTCAGCCTGTGTTCTAACAGAATACACACTCAGCGAGAGTTCTACCAGAATATGGATTCAGATTATTTTAAAATAATACTCACTCCGCCAGTTTTTTAACAGAATATGGACTCATTCTATGTTTAAAAAATACTCACTCAGCCTGTGTTCTAACAGAATACTAATTCAGCCTGTGTTTCAACAGAATGTGGACTCAGATTTTATTAAAAGAATACTCACTCAGTCTGTGTTATACAGAATATGGACTCAGTTTATTTTTAAATAATACCCACTCAGCCTGTGTTCTAACAGAATACTCACTCAGCCTGGGTTTTAACAAAATACTAACTCAGCAAGTGTTCTAACAGGATATTGACTCAGATTGTTTTCAAAGAATACACACTCAGCCAGTGTTCTACCAGAATATGGATTCGGATTATTTTCAAAGTATACTCACTCATGCTGTTTTCCAAAAAAAATATGGATTCAGTTTATTTTTATATAATACCCACTCAGGCTGTGTTTTAACAGAATACTCACTCAGCCTGGGTTTTAACAAAATACTAACTCAGCAAGTGTTCTAACAGGATGTTGACTCTGATTGTTTTCAAAGAATACTCACTCAGCCAGTGTTCTACCAGAATATGGATTCAGATTATTTTCAAAGTATACTCAATCATGCTGTTTTCGAACAAAATATGGACTCAGTTTATTTTTATATAATACCCACTCAGGCTGCGTATTAACAGAATGTGGACTCAGAATTTGATCAAAAATTATTAACTCAGTCTGTGTTCTAACAGAATATGGACTCAGTCTATGTTTAAAGAATACTCACTCAGCCTGTGTTCTAACAGAATACTCACTCAGCGAGAGTTCTACCAGAATATGGACTCTGATTATTTTAAAATAATACTCACTCCGCCTGTGTTCTAACAGAATATGGACTAATTCTATCTTTAAAAAATACTCACTCAGCCTGTGTTCTAACAGAATACTAATTCAGCCTGTGTTTTAACAGAATGTGGACTCAGATTTTATTAAAAGAATACTCACTCAGTCTGTGTTATAAAGAATATGGACTCAGTTTATTTTTAAATAATACCCACTCAGCCTGTGTTCTAACAGAATACTCACTGAGCCTGGGTTTTAACAAAATACTAACTCAGCAAGTGTTCTAACAGGATGTTGACTCAGATTATTTTCAAAGAATACTCACTCAGCCAGTGTTCTACCAGAATATGGATTCAGATTATTTTCAAAGTATACTCACTCATGCTGTGTTCGAACAAAATATGGACTCAGTTTATTTTTATATAATACCCACTCAGGCTGTGTTTTAACAGAATGTGGACTCAGAATTTGATCAAAAATTATTAACTCAGTCTGTTTTCTAACAGAATATGGACTCAGTCTATGTTTAAAGAATACTCACTCAGCCTGTGTGCTAACAGAATATGGAGTCTGTCTCTGTTTAAAGAATACTCACTCAGCTCAGTGTTCTAATAGAATACGCACTCAGCCTGGTTTTTAATAAAATATTCACGCAGCCAGTGTACTAACAGGATATTGACTCAGAGTATTTTCAAAGAATATTCAATGAGCCTGTTTACTAACAGAATACTCACTCAGCCTGTGTTCTAACAGAATACTCACTGAGCGAGAGTTCTACCAGAATATGGATTCTGATTATTTGAAAATAATACTCACTCAGCCTGTGTTCTAACAGAATGTGGACTCAGTCTATGTTTAAAGAATACTCACTCAGTTCACTGTTTTAACAGAACACGCACTTAGCCTGTGTTCTAACAGAATACTAACTCAGCATGTGTTCTAACAGAATGTCGACTCAGATTTTATTTAAAGAATACTCACTCAGTCTGTGTTCTAAATAATATGGACTCAGTTTATTTTTAATAATAACCACTCAGCCGGAGTTCTAACAGAATACTCACCGAGCCTGGGTTTTAACAAAATACTAACTCAGCAAGTGTTCTAACAGGATATTGACTCAGATTATTTTCAAAGAATAATCAATGAGCCTGTTTACTAACAGAATACTCACTCAGCCTGTGTTCTAACAGAATACTCACTCAGTGAGAGTTCTACCAGAATATGGATTCAGACTCTTTTAAAATAATACCCACACAGCCTGTGTTCTAACAGAATATGGACTCAGTCTATGTTTAAAGAATACTCACTCAGCCTGTTTTCTAACAGAATACTCACTCAGCGAGTGTTCTACCAGAATATGGATTCAGATTACTTTAAAATAATACTCACTTCGCCTGTGTTCTAACAGAATATGGACTCATTCTATGTTTAAAAAATACTCACTCAGCCTGTGTTCTAACAGAATACTAATTCAGCCTGTGTTTTAACAGAATGTGGACTCAGATTTTATTAAAAGAATACTCACTCAGCCTGTGTTCTAACAGAATATGGACTAAGTCTATGTTTAAAGAATACTCACTCAGCCTGTGTGCTAACAAAATATGGAGTCTGTCTCTGTTTAAAGAATACTCACTCAGCTCAGTGTTCTAACAGAACACTCACTTAGCCTGTGTTCTAACAAAATATGGACTCAGTCTATATTTAAAGAATACTCACTCACCTCAGTGTTCTAAGAGAACACTCACTCAGCCTGTGTTCTAACAGAATACTAACTCAGCCTGCGTTCTAACAGAATGTGGATTCAGATCAAAAATTACTAACTCAGTCTGTGTTCTAACAGAATGTGGACTCAGATTTCGTTCAAAAATTACTCTGTCTGTGTTCTAACAGAATACTAATTCAGCCTGTGTTTTAACAGAATGTGGACTCAGATTTTATTAAAAGAATACTCACTCAGTCTGTGTTATAAAGAATATGGACTCAGTTTATTTTTAAATAATACCCACTCAGCCTGTGTTCTAACAGAATACTCACTCAGCCTGGGTTTTAACAAAATACTAACTCAACAAGTGTTCTAACAGGGTGTTGACTCAGATAATTTTCAAAGAATACTCACTCAGCCAGTGTTCTACCAGAATATGGATTCAGATTATTTTCAAAGTATACTCACTCATGCTGTGTTCGAACAAAATATGGACTCAGTTTATTTTTATATAATATCCACTCAGGCTGTGTTTTAACAGAATGTGGACTCAGAATTTGATCAAAAATTATTAACTCAGTCTGTTTTCTAACAGAATATGGACTCAGTCTATGTTTAAAGAATACTCACTCAGCCTGTGTGCTAACAGAATATGGAGTCTGTTTCTGTTTAAAGAATATTCACTCAGCTCAGTGTTCTAACAGAACACTCACTTTGCCTGTGTTCTAACAGAATGAGGACTCAGATATTGATCAAAAATTACTAACTCAGTCTGTGTTCTAACAGAATTTGGACGCAGTCTATGTTTAAAGAATACTCACTCAGCCTGTGTTCTAATAGAATACGCACTCAGCCTGGTTTTTAATAAAATATTCACGCAGCCAGTGTACTAACAGGATATTGACTCAGAGTATTTTCAAAGAATATTCAATGAGCCTGTTTACTAACAGAATACTCACTCAGCCTGTGTTCTAACAGAATACTCACTGAGCGAGTGTTCTACCAGAATATGGATTCTGATTATTTGAAAATAATTCTCACTCAGCCTGTGTTCTAACAGAATGTGGACTCAGTCTATGTTTAAAGAATACTCACTCAGTTCACTGTTTTAACAGAACACGCACTTAGCCTGTGTTCTAACAGAATACTTACTCAGCATGTGTTCTAACAGAATGTCGACTCAGATTTTATTTAAAAAATACTCAGTCTGTGTTCTAAATAATATGGACTCAGTTTATTTTTAATAATAACCACTCAGCCTGTGTTCTAACAGAATACTCACCGACCCTGGGTTTTAACAAAATACTAACTCAGCAAGTGTTCTAACAGGTTATTGACTCAGATTATTTTGAAAGAATACTCACTGAGCCAGTGTTCTACCAGAATATGGATTCAGATTATTTTCAAAGAATACTCACTCAGCCTGTGTTCTAACAGAATATGGACTCAGTCTAAATTTAAAGAATACTCACTCATCTCAGTGTTCTAAAAGAACACTCACTCAGCCTGTGTTCTAACAGAATACTAACTCAGCCTGCGTTCTAACAGAATGTGGATTCAGATCAAAAATTACTAACTCAGTCTGTGTTCTAACAAAATGTGGACTCAGATTTCGTTCAAAAATTACTCTGTCTGTGTTCTAACAGAATATGGACTCAGCCTGTGTTCTAACAGAATACTCACTCAGCCAGTGTTCTACGAGAATATGGATTCAGATTATTTTCAAAGAATACTCACTCAGCCTGTGTTCTAACAGAATATGGGTTCAGTCTATATTTAAAAAATACTCACTCACCTCAGTGTTCTAACAGAACACTCACTCAGCCTGTGTTACAACAGAATACTAACTCAGCATGCGTTCTATCAGAATGTGGATTCAGATTTTATTTATAGAATACTCACTCAGTCTGTGTTCTAAATAATATGGACTCAGTTTATTTTTAATAATAAGCACTCAGCCGGTGTTCTAACAGAATACTCACCGAGCCTGGTTTTTAACAAAATACTAACTCAGCAAGTGTTCTATCAGGATATTGACTCAGATTATTTTCAAAGAATACTCAATGAGCCTGTTTACTAACAGAATACTCACTCAGCCTGTGTTCTAACAGAATATGGACTCAGTCTATATTTTAAAAATACTCACTCACCTCAGTGTTCTAACAGAACACTCACTCAGCCTGTGTTCCAACAGAATACTAACTCAGCCTGCGTTCTATCACAATGTGGATTCAGATTTTATTTATAGAATACTCACTCAGTCTGTGTTCTAAATAATATGGACTCAGTTTATTTTTAATAATAACCACTCAGCCTGTGTTCTAACAGAATACTCACCGAGCCTGGGTTTTAACCAAATACTAACTCAGCAAGTGTTCTATCAGGATATTGACGCAGATTATTTTCAAAGAATACTCACTCAGCCAGTGTTCTACCAGAATATGGATTCAGATTATCTTCAAAGAATACTCACTCAGCCTGTGTTCTAACAGAATATGGACTCAGTCTATATTTAAAAAATACTCACTCACCTCAGTGTTCTAACAGAATACTCACTCAGCCTGTGTTCCAACAGAATACTAACTCAGCCTGCGTTCTAACAGAATGTGAATTCAGATCAAAAATTACTAACTCAGTCTGTGTTCTAACAGAATGTGGACTCAGATTTCGTTCAAAATTTACTCTGTCTGTGTTCTAACAGAATATGGACTCAGCCTGTGTTCTAACAGAATACTAACTCAGCCTGCGTTGTAACAGAATGTGGATTCAGATAAAAAATTACTAACTCAGTCTGTGTTCTAACAGAATGTGGACTCAGATTTTGTTCAAAAATTACTCTGTTTGTGTTCTAACAGAATATGGACTCAGCCAGTGTTCTAACAGAATACTCACACAGCCTGTGTTCTAACAGAATACTCACTCAGCCAGTGTTTTAAGAGAATATGGATTCAAATTATTTTCAAAGAATACTCACTCAGCCTGTGTTCGAACAAAATATGGACTCAGTTTATTTTTATATATTACCCACTCAGGCTGTGTTTTAACAGAATGTGGACTCAGATTTTGATCAAAAATTATTAACTCAGTCTGTTTTCTAACAGAATATGGACGCAATCTGTGTTTAAAGAATACTCACTCAGCCTGTGTTCTAATAGAATACACACTCAGCCCGGTTTTTAATAAAATACTCACGCAGCTAGTGTACTAACACGATATTGACTCAGATTATTTTCAAAGAATACTCAATGAGACTGTTTACTAACAGAATACTCACTCAGCCTGTATTCTAACAGAATGTGGACTCAGTCCATGTTTAAAGAATACTCACTCAGTTCACTGTTTTAACAGAACACGCACTTAGCCTGTGTTCTAACAGAATACTAACTCAGCATGTGTTCTAACAGAATGTCGACTCAGATTTTATATAAAGAATACTCACTCAGCCTGTGTTCTAACAGAATGTGGACTCAGTCCATGTTTAAAGAATACTCACTCAGTTCACTGTTTTAACAGAACACGCACTTAGCCTGTGTTCCAACAGAATACTAACTCAGCCTGCGTTCTAACAGAATGTGAATTAAGATCAAAAATTACAAACTCAGTCTGTGTTCTAACAGAATGTAGACTAAGATTTCGTTCAAAATTTACTCTGTGTTCTAACAGAATATGGACTCAGCCTGTGTTCTAACAGAATACTAACTCAGCCTGCGTTCTAACAGAATGTGGATTCAGATCAAAAATTACTAACTCAGTCTGTGTTCTAACAGAATGTGGACTCTGATTTTGTTCAAAAATTACTCTGTCTGTATTCTAACAGAATATGGACTCCGCCAGTGTTCTAACAGAATACTCACTCAGCCTGTGTTCCAACAGAATACTAACTCAGCCTGCGTTCTATCAGAATGTGGATTCAGATTTTATTTATAGAATACTCACTCAGTCTGTGTTCTAAATAATATGGCCTCGGTTTATTTTTAATAATAACCACTCAGCCTGTGTTCTAACAGAATACTCACGGAGCCTGGGTTTTAACAAAATACTAACTCAGCAAGTGTTCTATCAGGATATTGACGCAGATTATTTTCAAAGAATACTCACTCATCCAGTGTTCTACCAGAATATGGATTCAGATTATTTTCAAAGAATACTCACTCAGCCTGTGTTCTAACAGAATATGGACTCAGTCTATATTTAAAGAATACTCACTCACCTCAGTGTTCTAACAGAACACTCACTCAGCCTGTGTTCCAACAGAATACTAACTCAGCCTGCGTTGTAACAGAATGTGAATTCAGATCAAAAATTACTAACTCTGTCTGTGTTCTAACAGAATGTGGACTCAGATTTTGTTTAAAAATTACTCTGTCTGTGTTCTAACAGAATATGGACTCAGCCAGTGTTCTAACAGAATACTCACCCAGCCTGTGTTCTAACAGAATACTCACTCAGCCTGTGTTCTAACAGAATATGGGCTCAGTCTATATTTAAAAAATACTCACTCACCTCAGTGTTCTAACAGAACACTCACTCAGCCTGTGTTCTAACAGAATACTAACTCAGTGTGCGTTCTAACAGAATGTGGATTCAGATCAAAAATTACTAACTCAGTCTGTGTTCTAACAGAATGTGGACTCAGTCTATGTTTAAAGAATACTCACTCAGCCTGTGTGCTAACAGAATATGGAGTCTGTCTCTGTTTAAAGAATACTCACTCAGCTCAGTGTTCTAACAGAACACTCACTTTGCCTGTGTTCTAACAGAATGAGGATTCAGATATTGATCAAAAATTACTAACTCAGTCTGTGTTCTAACAGAATTTGGACGCAGTCTATGTTTAAAGAATACTCACTCAGCCTGTGTTCTAATAGAATACGCACTGAGCCTGGTTTTTAATAAAATATTCACGCAGCCAGTGTACTAACAGGATATTGACTCAGAGTATTTTCAAAGAATATTCAATGAGCCTGTTTACTAACAGAATACTCACTCAGCCTGTGTTCTAACAGAATATGGACTCAGTCTATACTTAAAGAATACTCACTCACCTCAGTGTTCTAACAGAACACTCACTCAGCCTGTGTTCTAACAGAATACTAACTCAGCCTGCGTTCTAACAGAATGTGGATTCAGATCAAAAATTACTAACTCAGTCTGTGTTCTAACAGAATGTGGACTCAGATTTCGTTCAAAAATTACTCTGTCTGTGTTCTAACAGAATATGGACTCAGCCTGTGTTCTAACAGAATACTCACCCAGCCTGTGTTCTAACAGAATACTCACTCAGCCAGTGTTTTAAGAGAATATGGATTCAGATTATTTTCAAAGAATACTCACTCAGCCTGTGTTCGAACAAAATATGGACTCAGTTTATTTTTATATATTACCCACTCAGGCTGTGTTTCAACAGAATGTGGACTCAGATTTTGATCAAAAATTATTAACTCAGTCTGTTTTCTAACAGAATATGGACGCAGTCTATGTTTAAAGAATACTCACTCAGCCTGTGTTCTAATAGAATACACACTCAGCCTGGTTTTTAATAAAATACTCACGCAGCCAGTGTACTAACAGGATATTGACTCAGATTATTTTCAAAGAATAATCAATGAGCCTGTTTACTAACAGAATACTCACTCAGCCTCTGTTGTAACAGAATACTCACTCAGTGAGAGTTCTTCCAGAATATGAATTCAGACTATTTTAAAATAATACTCACACAGCCTGTGTTCTAACAGAATATGGACTCATTCTATGTTTAAAAAATACTCACTCAGCCTGTGTTCTAACAGAATACTAATTCAGCCTTTGGTTTAACAGAAAATGGACTCAGATTTTATTAAAAGAATACTCACTCAGTCTGTGTTATAAAGAATGTGGACTCAATTAATTTTTAAATAATAACCACTCAGCCTGTGTTCTAACAGAATGCTCACTCAGCATGTGTTCTAACGGAATGTCGACTCAGATTTTATTTAAAGAATACTCACTCAGTCAGTGTTCTTAATAATATGGACTCAGTTTATTTTTAATAATAACCACTCAGCCGGAGATCTAACAGAATACTCACCGAGCCTGGGTTTTCACAAAATACTAACTCAGCAAGTGTTCTAACAGGATATTGACTCAGATTATTTTCAAAGAGTACTCACTCAGCCTGTGTTCTAACAGAATATGGACTCAGTCTATGTTTAAAGAATACTCACTCAGCCTGTGTGCTAACAAAATATGGAGTCTGTCTCTGTTTAAAGAATACTCACTCAGCTCAGTGTTCTAACAGAACACTCACTTAGCCAGTGTTCTAACAAAATATGGACTCAGTCTATATTTAAAGAATACTCACTCACCTCAGTGTTCTAAGAGAACACTCACTCAGCCTGTGTTCTAACAGAATACTAACTCAGCCTGCGTTCTAACAGAATGTGGATTCAGATCAAAAATTACTAACTCAGTCTGTGTTCTAACAGAATGTGGACTCAGATTTCGTTCAAAAATTACTCTGTCTGTGTTCTAACAGAATATGGACACAGCCTGTGTTCTAACAGAATACTCACGCAGCCTGTGTTCTAACAGAATACTCACTCAGCCAGTGTTTTAAGAGAATATGGATTCAGATTATTTTCAAATAATACTCATTCAGCCTGTGTTCTAATAGAATACACACTCAGCCTGGTTTTTAATAAAATACTCACGCAGCCAGTGTACTAACAGGATATTGACTCAGATTATTTTCAAAGAATACTCAATAAGCCTGTTTACTAACAGAATACTCACTCAGCCTGTGTTCTAACAGAATACTCACTCAGCGAGAGTTCTACCAGAATATGGATTCAGACTATTTTAAAATAATACTCACACAGCCTGTATTCTAACAGAATATGGACTCAGTCTATGTTTAAAGAATACTCACTCAGCCCGTGTTCTATCTGAATACTCACTCAGCGAGAGTTCTACCAGAATATGGATTCAGATTATTTTAAAATAATACTCCGCCTGTGTTCTAACAGAATATGGACTCATTCTATGTTTCAAAAATTCTCACTCTGTCTGTGTTCTAACAGAATACTAATTCAGCCTGTGTTTTAACAGAATGTGGACTCAGATTTTATTAAAAGAATACTCACTCAGTCTGTGTTATAAAGAATATGGACTCAGTTTATTTTTAAATAATACCCACTCAGCCTGTGTTCTAACAGAATACTCACTCAGCCTGGGTTTTAACAAAATACTAACTCAACAAGTGTTCTAACAGGATGTTGACTCAGATAATTTTCAAAGAATACTCACTCAGCCAGTGTTCTACCAGAATATGGATTCAGATTATTTTCAAAGTATACTCACTCATGCTGTGTTCGAACAAAATATGGACTCAGTTTATTTTTATATAATATCCACTCAGGCTGTGTTTTAACAGAATGTGGACTCAGAATTTGATCAAAAATTATTAACTCAGTCTGTTTTCTAACAGAATATGGACTCAGTCTATGTTTAAAGAATACTCACTCAGCCTGTGTGCTAACAGAATATGGAGTCTGTTTCTGTTTAAAGAATATTCACTCAGCTCAGTGTTCTAACAGAACACTCACTTTGCCTGTGTTCTAACAGAATGAGGACTCAGATATTGATCAAAAATTACTAACTCAGTCTGTGTTCTAACAGAATTTGGACGCAGTCTATGTTTAAAGAATACTCACTCAGCCTGTGTTCTAATAGAATACGCACTCAGCCTGGTTTTTAATAAAATATTCACGCAGCCAGTGTACTAACAGGATATTGACTCAGAGTATTTTCAAAGAATATTCAATGAGCCTGTTTACTAACAGAATACTCACTCAGCCTGTGTTCTAACAGAATACTCACTGAGCGAGAGTTCTACCAGAATATGGATTCTGATTATTTGAAAATAATACTCACTCAGCCTGTGTTCTAACAGAATACACACTCAGCGAGAGTTCTACCAGAATATGGATTCAGATTATTTTAAAATAATACTCACTCCGCCAGTTTTTTAACAGAATATGGACTCATTCTATGTTTAAAAAATACTCACTCAGCCTGTGTTCTAACAGAATACTAATTCAGCCTGTGTTTCAACAGAATGTGGACTCAGATTTTATTAAAAGAATACTCACTCAGTCTGTGTTATACAGAATATGGACTCAGTTTATTTTTAAATAATACCCACTCAGCCTGTGTTCTAACAGAATACTCACTCAGCCTGGGTTTTAACAAAATACTAACTCAGCAAGTGTTCTAACAGGATATTGACTCAGATTGTTTTCAAAGAATACACACTCAGCCAGTGTTCTACCAGAATATGGATTCGGATTATTTTCAAAGTATACTCACTCATGCTGTTTTCCAAAAAAAATATGGATTCAGTTTATTTTTATATAATACCCACTCAGGCTGTGTTTTAACAGAATACTCACTCAGCCTGGGTTTTAACAAAATACTAACTCAGCAAGTGTTCTAACAGGATGTTGACTCTGATTGTTTTCAAAGAATACTCACTCAGCCAGTGTTCTACCAGAATATGGATTCAGATTATTTTCAAAGTATACTCAATCATGCTGTTTTCGAACAAAATATGGACTCAGTTTATTTTTATATAATACCCACTCAGGCTGCGTATTAACAGAATGTGGACTCAGAATTTGATCAAAAATTATTAACTCAGTCTGTGTTCTAACAGAATATGGACTCAGTCTATGTTTAAAGAATACTCACTCAGCCTGTGTTCTAACAGAATACTCACTCAGCGAGAGTTCTACCAGAATATGGACTCTGATTATTTTAAAATAATACTCACTCCGCCTGTGTTCTAACAGAATATGGACTAATTCTATCTTTAAAAAATACTCACTCAGCCTGTGTTCTAACAGAATACTAATTCAGCCTGTGTTTTAACAGAATGTGGACTCAGATTTTATTAAAAGAATACTCACTCAGTCTGTGTTATAAAGAATATGGACTCAGTTTATTTTTAAATAATACCCACTCAGCCTGTGTTCTAACAGAATACTCACTGAGCCTGGGTTTTAACAAAATACTAACTCAGCAAGTGTTCTAACAGGATGTTGACTCAGATTATTTTCAAAGAATACTCACTCAGCCAGTGTTCTACCAGAATATGGATTCAGATTATTTTCAAAGTATACTCACTCATGCTGTGTTCGAACAAAATATGGACTCAGTTTATTTTTATATAATACCCACTCAGGCTGTGTTTTAACAGAATGTGGACTCAGAATTTGATCAAAAATTATTAACTCAGTCTGTTTTCTAACAAAATATGGACTCAGTCTATGTTTAAAGAATACTCACTCAGCCTGTGTGCTAACAGAATATGGAGTCTGTCTCTGTTTAAAGAATACTCACTCAGCTCAGTGTTCTAATAGAATACGCACTCAGCCTGGTTTTTAATAAAATATTCACGCAGCCAGTGTACTAACAGGATATTGACTCAGAGTATTTTCAAAGAATATTCAATGAGCCTGTTTACTAACAGAATACTCACTCAGCCTGTGTTCTAACAGAATACTCACTGAGCGAGAGTTCTACCAGAATATGGATTCTGATTATTTGAAAATAATACTCACTCAGCCTGTGTTCTAACAGAATGTGGACTCAGTCTATGTTTAAAGAATACTCACTCAGTTCACTGTTTTAACAGAACACGCACTTAGCCTGTGTTCTAACAGAATACTAACTCAGCATGTGTTCTAACAGAATGTCGACTCAGATTTTATTTAAAGAATACTCACTCAGTCTGTGTTCTAAATAATATGGACTCAGTTTATTTTTAATAATAACCACTCAGCCGGAGTTCTAACAGAATACTCACCGAGCCTGGGTTTTAACAAAATACTAACTCAGCAAGTGTTCTAACAGGATATTGACTCAGATTATTTTCAAAGAATAATCAATGAGCCTGTTTACTAACAGAATACTCACTCAGCCTGTGTTCTAACAGAATACTCACTCAGTGAGAGTTCTACCAGAATATGGATTCAGACTCTTTTAAAATAATACCCACACAGCCTGTGTTCTAACAGAATATGGACTCAGTCTATGTTTAAAGAATACTCACTCAGCCTGTTTTCTAACAGAATACTCACTCAGCGAGTGTTCTACCAGAATATGGATTCAGATTACTTTAAAATAATACTCACTTCGCCTGTGTTCTAACAGAATATGGACTCATTCTATGTTTAAAAAATACTCACTCAGCCTGTGTTCTAACAGAATACTAATTCAGCCTGTGTTTTAACAGAATGTGGACTCAGATTTTATTAAAAGAATACTCACTCAGCCTGTGTTCTAACAGAATATGGAGTCTGTCTCTGTTTAAAGAATACTCACTCAGCTCAGTGTTCTAACAGAACACTCACTTAGCCTGTGTTCTAACAAAATATGGACTCAGTCTATATTTAAAGAATACTCACTCACCTCAGTGTTCTAAGAGAACACTCACTCAGCCTGTGTTCTAACAGAATACTAACTCAGCCTGCGTTCTAACAGAATGTGGATTCAGATCAAAAATTACTAACTCAGTCTGTGTTCTAACAGAATGTGGACTCAGATTTCGTTCAAAAATTACTCTGTCTGTGTTCTAACAGAATACTAATTCAGCCTGTGTTTTAACAGAATGTGGACTCAGATTTTATTAAAAGAATACTCACTCAGTCTGTGTTATAAAGAATATGGACTCAGTTTATTTTTAAATAATACCCACTCAGCCTGTGTTCTAACAGAATACTCACTCAGCCTGGGTTTTAACAAAATACTAACTCAACAAGTGTTCTAACAGGGTGTTGACTCAGATAATTTTCAAAGAATACTCACTCAGCCAGTGTTCTACCAGAATATGGATTCAGATTATTTTCAAAGTATACTCACTCATGCTGTGTTCGAACAAAATATGGACTCAGTTTATTTTTATATAATATCCACTCAGGCTGTGTTTTAACAGAATGTGGACTCAGAATTTGATCAAAAATTATTAACTCAGTCTGTTTTCTAACAGAATATGGACTCAGTCTATGTTTAAAGAATACTCACTCAGCCTGTGTGCTAACAGAATATGGAGTCTGTTTCTGTTTAAAGAATATTCACTCAGCTCAGTGTTCTAACAGAACACTCACTTTGCCTGTGTTCTAACAGAATGAGGACTCAGATATTGATCAAAAATTACTAACTCAGTCTGTGTTCTAACAGAATTTGGACGCAGTCTATGTTTAAAGAATACTCACTCAGCCTGTGTTCTAATAGAATACGCACTCAGCCTGGTTTTTAATAAAATATTCACGCAGCCAGTGTACTAACAGGATATTGACTCAGAGTATTTTCAAAGAATATTCAATGAGCCTGTTTACTAACAGAATACTCACTCAGCCTGTGTTCTAACAGAATACTCACTGAGCGAGAGTTCTACCAGAATATGGATTCTGATTATTTGAAAATAATACTCACTCAGCCTGTGTTCTAACAGAATACACACTCAGCGAGAGTTCTACCAGAATATGGATTCAGATTATTTTAAAATAATACTCACTCCGCCAGTTTTCTAACAGAATATGGACTCATTTATGTTTAAAAAATACTCACTCAGCCTGTGTTCTAACAGAATACTAATTCAGCCTGTGTTTCAACAGAATGTGGACTCAGATTTTATTAAAAGAATACTCACTCAGTCTGTGTTATAAAGAATATGGACTCAGTTTATTTTTAAATAATACCCACTCAGCCTGTGTTCTAACAGAATACTCGCTCAGCCTGGGTTTTAACAAAATACTAACTCAGCAAGTGTTCTAACAGGATATTGACTCAGATTGTTTTCAAAGAATACACACTCAGCCAGTGTTCTACCAGAATATGGATTCGGATTATTTTCAAAGTATACTCACTCATGCTGTGTTCGAAAAAAATATGGATTCAGTTTATTTTTATATAATACCCACTCAGGCTGTGTTTTAACAGAATGTGGACTCAGATATTGATCAAAAATTACTAACTCAGTCTGTGTTCTAACAGAATTTGGACGCAGTCTATGTTTAAAGAATACCCACTCAGCCTGTGTTCTAACAGAATACTCACTCAGCCTGGGTTTTAACAAAATACTAACTCAGCAAGTGTTCTAACAGGATGTTGACTCTGATTGTTTTCAAAGAATACTCACTAAGCCAGTGTTCTACCAGAATATGGATTCAGATTATTTTCAAAGTATACTCAATCATGCTGTTTTCGAACAAAATATGGACTCAGTTTATTTTTATATAATACCCACTCAGGCTGCGTTTTAACAGAATGTGGACTCAGAATTTGATCAAAAATTATTAACTCAGTCTGTGTTCTAACAGGATATGGACTCAGTCTATGTTTAAAGAATACTCACTCAGCCTGTGTTCTAACAGAATACTCACTCAGCGAGAGTTCTACCAGAATATGGACTCTGATTATTTTAAAATAATACTCACTCCGCCTGTGTTCTAACAGAATATGGACTCATTCTATCTTTAAAAAATACTCACTCAGCCTGTGTTCTAACAGAATACTAATTCAGCCTGTGTTTTAACAGAATATGGACTCAGATTTTATTAAAAGAGTACTCACTCAGTCTGTGTTATAAAGAATATGGACTCAGTTTATTTTTAAATAATACCCACTCAGCCTGTGTTCTAACAGAATACTCACTGAGCCTGGGTTTTAACAAAATACTAACTCAGCAAGTGTTCTAACAGGATGTTGACTCAGATTATTTTCAAAGAATACTCACTCAGCCAGTGTTCTACCAGAATATGGATTCAGATTATTTTCAAAGTATACTCACTCATGCTGTGTTCGAACAAAATATGGACTCAGTTTATTTTTATATAATACCCACTCAGGCTGTGTTTTAACAGAATGTGGACTCAGAATTTGATCAAAAATTATTAACTCAGTCTGTTTTCTAACAAAATATGGACTCAGTCTATGTTTAAAGAATACTCACTCAGCCTGTGTGCTAACAGAATATGGAGTCTGTCTCTGTTTAAAGAATACTCACTCAGCTCAGTGTTCTAATAGAATACGCACTCAGCCTGGTTTTTAATAAAATATTCACGCAGCCAGTGTACTAACAGGATATTGACTCAGAGTATTTTCAAAGAATATTCAATGAGCCTGTTTACTAACAGAATACTCACTCAGCCTGTGTTCTAACAGAATACTCACTGAGCGAGAGTTCTACCAGAATATGGATTCTGATTATTTGAAAATAATACTCACTCAGCCTGTGTTCTAACAGAATGTGGACTCAGTCTATGTTTAAAGAATACTCACTCAGTTCACTGTTTTAACAGAACACGCACTTAGCCTGTGTTCTAACAGAATACTAACTCAGCATGTGTTCTAACAGAATGTCGACTCAGATTTTATTTAAAGAATACTCACTCAGTCTGTGTTCTAAATAATATGGACTCAGTTTATTTTTAATAATAACCACTCAGCCGGAGTTCTAACAGAATACTCACCGAGCCTGGGTTTTAACAAAATACTAACTCAGCAAGTGTTCTAACAGGATATTGACTCAGATTATTTTCAAAGAATAATCAATGAGCCTGTTTACTAACAGAATACTCACTCAGCCTGTGTTCTAACAGAATACTCACTCAGTGAGAGTTCTACCAGAATATGGATTCAGACTCTTTTAAAATAATACCCACACAGCCTGTGTTCTAACAGAATATGGACTCAGTCTATGTTTAAAGAATACTCACTCAGCCTGTTTTCTAACAGAATACTCACTCAGCGAGTGTTCTACCAGAATATGGATTCAGATTACTTTAAAATAATACTCACTTCGCCTGTGTTCTAACAGAATATGGACTCATTCTATGTTTAAAAAATACTCACTCAGCCTGTGTTCTAACAGAATACTAATTCAGCCTGTGTTTTAACAGAATGTGGACTCAGATTTTATTAAAAGAATACTCACTCAGCCTGTGTTCTAACAGAATATGGACTAAGTCTATGTTTAAAGAATACTCACTCAGCCTGTGTGCTAACAAAATATGGAGTCTGTCTCTGTTTAAAGAATACTCACTCAGCTCAGTGTTCTAACAGAACACTCACTTAGCCTGTGTTCTAACAAAATATGGACTCAGTCTATATTTAAAGAATACTCACTCACCTCAGTGTTCTAAGAGAACACTCACTCAGCCTGTGTTCTAACAGAATACTAACTCAGCCTGCGTTCTAACAGAATGTGGATTCAGATCAAAAATTACTAACTCAGTCTGTGTTCTAACAGAATGTGGACTCAGATTTCGTTCAAAAATTACTCTGTCTGTGTTCTAACAGAATACTAATTCAGCCTGTGTTTTAACAGAATGTGGACTCAGATTTTATTAAAAGAATACTCACTCAGTCTGTGTTATAAAGAATATGGACTCAGTTTATTTTTAAATAATACCCACTCAGCCTGTGTTCTAACAGAATACTCACTCAGCCTGGGTTTTAACAAAATACTAACTCAGCAAGTGTTCTAACAGGATATTGACTCAGATTGTTTTCAAAGAATACACACTCAGCCAGTGTTCTACCAGAATATGGATTCGGATTATTTTCAAAGTATACTCACTCATGCTGTGTTCGAAAAAAATATGGATTCAGTTTATTTTTATATAATACCCACTCAGGCTGTGTTTTAACAGAATGTGGACTCAGATATTGATCAAAAATTACTAACTCAGTCTGTGTTCTAACAGAATTTGGACGCAGTCTATGTTTAAAGAATACCCACTCAGCCTGTGTTCTAACAGAATACTCACTCAGCCTGGGTTTTAACAAAATACTAACTCAGCAAGTGTTCTAACAGGATGTTGACTCTGATTGTTTTCAAAGAATACTCACTAAGCCAGTGTTCTACCAGAATATGGATTCAGATTATTTTCAAAGTATACTCAATCATGCTGTTTTCGAACAAAATATGGACTCAGTTTATTTTTATATAATACCCACTCAGGCTGCGTTTTAACAGAATGTGGACTCAGAATTTGATCAAAAATTATTAACTCAGTCTGTGTTCTAACAGGATATGGACTCAGTCTATGTTTAAAGAATACTCACTCAGCCTGTGTTCTAACAGAATACTCACTCAGCGAGAGTTCTACCAGAATATGGACTCTGATTATTTTAAAATAATACTCACTCCGCCTGTGTTCTAACAGAATATGGACTCATTCTATCTTTAAAAAATACTCACTCAGCCTGTGTTCTAACAGAATACTAATTCAGCCTGTGTTTTAACAGAATATGGACTCAGATTTTATTAAAAGAGTACTCACTCAGTCTGTGTTATAAAGAATATGGACTCAGTTTATTTTTAAATAATACCCACTCAGCCTGTGTTCTAACAGAATACTCACTGAGCCTGGGTTTTAACAAAATACTAACTCAGCAAGTGTTCTAACAGGATGTTGACTCAGATTATTTTCAAAGAATACTCACTCAGCCAGTGTTCTACCAGAATATGGATTCAGATTATTTTCAAAGTATACTCACTCATGCTGTGTTCGAACAAAATATGGACTCAGTTTATTTTTATATAATACCCACTCAGGCTGTGTTTTAACAGAATGTGGACTCAGAATTTGATCAAAAATTATTAACTCAGTCTGTTTTCTAACAAAATATGGACTCAGTCTATGTTTAAAGAATACTCACTCAGCCTGTGTGCTAACAGAATATGGAGTCTGTCTCTGTTTAAAGAATACTCACTCAGCTCAGTGTTCTAATAGAATACGCACTCAGCCTGGTTTTTAATAAAATATTCACGCAGCCAGTGTACTAACAGGATATTGACTCAGAGTATTTTCAAAGAATATTCAATGAGCCTGTTTACTAACAGAATACTCACTCAGCCTGTGTTCTAACAGAATACTCACTGAGCGAGAGTTCTACCAGAATATGGATTCTGATTATTTGAAAATAATACTCACTCAGCCTGTGTTCTAACAGAATGTGGACTCAGTCTATGTTTAAAGAATACTCACTCAGTTCACTGTTTTAACAGAACACGCACTTAGCCTGTGTTCTAACAGAATACTAACTCAGCATGTGTTCTAACAGAATGTCGACTCAGATTTTATTTAAAGAATACTCACTCAGTCTGTGTTCTAAATAATATGGACTCAGTTTATTTTTAATAATAACCACTCAGCCGGAGTTCTAACAGAATACTCACCGAGCCTGGGTTTTAACAAAATACTAACTCAGCAAGTGTTCTAACAGGATATTGACTCAGATTATTTTCAAAGAATAATCAATGAGCCTGTTTACTAACAGAATACTCACTCAGCCTGTGTTCTAACAGAATACTCACTCAGTGAGAGTTCTACCAGAATATGGATTCAGACTCTTTTAAAATAATACCCACACAGCCTGTGTTCTAACAGAATATGGACTCAGTCTATGTTTAAAGAATACTCACTCAGCCTGTTTTCTAACAGAATACTCACTCAGCGAGTGTTCTACCAGAATATGGATTCAGATTACTTTAAAATAATACTCACTTCGCCTGTGTTCTAACAGAATATGGACTCATTCTATGTTTAAAAAATACTCACTCAGCCTGTGTTCTAACAGAATACTAATTCAGCCTGTGTTTTAACAGAATGTGGACTCAGATTTTATTAAAAGAATACTCACTCAGCCTGTGTTCTAACAGAATATGGACTAAGTCTATGTTTAAAGAATACTCACTCAGCCTGTGTGCTAACAAAATATGGAGTCTGTCTCTGTTTAAAGAATACTCACTCAGCTCAGTGTTCTAACAGAACACTCACTTAGCCTGTGTTCTAACAAAATATGGACTCAGTCTATATTTAAAGAATACTCACTCACCTCAGTGTTCTAAGAGAACACTCACTCAGCCTGTGTTCTAACAGAATACTAACTCAGCCTGCGTTCTAACAGAATGTGGATTCAGATCAAAAATTACTAACTCAGTCTGTGTTCTAACAGAATGTGGACTCAGATTTCGTTCAAAAATTACTCTGTCTGTGTTCTAACAGAATACTAATTCAGCCTGTGTTTTAACAGAATGTGGACTCAGATTTTATTAAAAGAATACTCACTCAGTCTGTGTTATAAAGAATATGGACTCAGTTTATTTTTAAATAATACCCACTCAGCCTGTGTTCTAACAGAATACTCACTCAGCCTGGGTTTTAACAAAATACTAACTCAACAAGTGTTCTAACAGGGTGTTGACTCAGATAATTTTCAAAGAATACTCACTCAGCCAGTGTTCTACCAGAATATGGATTCAGATTATTTTCAAAGTATACTCACTCATGCTGTGTTCGAACAAAATATGGACTCAGTTTATTTTTATATAATATCCACTCAGGCTGTGTTTTAACAGAATGTGGACTCAGAATTTGATCAAAAATTATTAACTCAGTCTGTTTTCTAACAGAATATGGACTCAGTCTATGTTTAAAGAATACTCACTCAGCCTGTGTGCTAACAGAATATGGAGTCTGTTTCTGTTTAAAGAATATTCACTCAGCTCAGTGTTCTAACAGAACACTCACTTTGCCTGTGTTCTAACAGAATGAGGACTCAGATATTGATCAAAAATTACTAACTCAGTCTGTGTTCTAACAGAATTTGGACGCAGTCTATGTTTAAAGAATACTCACTCAGCCTGTGTTCTAATAGAATACGCACTCAGCCTGGTTTTTAATAAAATATTCACGCAGCCAGTGTACTAACAGGATATTGACTCAGAGTATTTTCAAAGAATATTCAATGAGCCTGTTTACTAACAGAATACTCACTCAGCCTGTGTTCTAACAGAATACTCACTGAGCGAGAGTTCTACCAGAATATGGATTCTGATTATTTGAAAATAATACTCACTCAGCCTGTGTTCTAACAGAATACACACTCAGCGAGAGTTCTACCAGAATATGGATTCAGATTATTTTAAAATAATACTCACTCCGCCAGTTTTCTAACAGAATATGGACTCATTTATGTTTAAAAAATACTCACTCAGCCTGTGTTCTAACAGAATACTAATTCAGCCTGTGTTTCAACAGAATGTGGACTCAGATTTTATTAAAAGAATACTCACTCAGTCTGTGTTATAAAGAATATGGACTCAGTTTATTTTTAAATAATACCCACTCAGCCTGTGTTCTAACAGAATACTCACTCAGCCTGGGTTTTAACAAAATACTAACTCAGCAAGTGTTCTAACAGGATATTGACTCAGATTGTTTTCAAAGAATACACACTCAGCCAGTGTTCTACCAGAATATGGATTCGGATTATTTTCAAAGTATACTCACTCATGCTGTGTTCGAAAAAAATATGGATTCAGTTTATTTTTATATAATACCCACTCAGGCTGTGTTTTAACAGAATGTGGACTCAGATATTGATCAAAAATTACTAACTCAGTCTGTGTTCTAACAGAATTTGGACGCAGTCTATGTTTAAAGAATACCCACTCAGCCTGTGTTCTAACAGAATACTCACTCAGCCTGGGTTTTAACAAAATACTAACTCAGCAAGTGTTCTAACAGGATGTTGACTCTGATTGTTTTCAAAGAATACTCACTAAGCCAGTGTTCTACCAGAATATGGATTCAGATTATTTTCAAAGTATACTCAATCATGCTGTTTTCGAACAAAATATGGACTCAGTTTATTTTTATATAATACCCACTCAGGCTGCGTTTTAACAGAATGTGGACTCAGAATTTGATCAAAAATTATTAACTCAGTCTGTGTTCTAACAGGATATGGACTCAGTCTATGTTTAAAGAATACTCACTCAGCCTGTGTTCTAACAGAATACTCACTCAGCGAGAGTTCTACCAGAATATGGACTCTGATTATTTTAAAATAATACTCACTCCGCCTGTGTTCTAACAGAATATGGACTCATTCTATCTTTAAAAAATACTCACTCAGCCTGTGTTCTAACAGAATACTAATTCAGCCTGTGTTTTAACAGAATATGGACTCAGATTTTATTAAAAGAGTACTCACTCAGTCTGTGTTATAAAGAATATGGACTCAGTTTATTTTTAAATAATACCCACTCAGCCTGTGTTCTAACAGAATACTCACTGAGCCTGGGTTTTAACAAAATACTAACTCAGCAAGTGCTCTAACAGGATGTTGACTCAGATTATTTTCAAAGAATACTCACTCAGCCAGTGTTCTACCAGAATATGGATTCAGATTATTTTCAAAGTATACTCACTCATGCTGTGTTCGAACAAAATATGGACTCAGTTTATTTTTATATAATACCCACTCAGGCTGTGTTTTAACAGAATGTGGACTCAGAATTTGATCAAAAATTATTAACTCAGTCTGTTTTCTAACAAAATATGGACTCAGTCTATGTTTAAAGAATACTCACTCAGCCTGTGTGCTAACAGAATATGGAGTCTGTCTCTGTTTAAAGAATACTCACTCAGCTCAGTGTTCTAATAGAATACGCACTCAGCCTGGTTTTTAATAAAATATTCACGCAGCCAGTGTACTAACAGGATATTGACTCAGAGTATTTTCAAAGAATATTCAATGAGCCTGTTTACTAACAGAATACTCACTCAGCCTGTGTTCTAACAGAATACTCACTGAGCGAGAGTTCTACCAGAATATGGATTCTGATTATTTGAAAATAATACTCACTCAGCCTGTGTTCTAACAGAATGTGGACTCAGTCTATGTTTAAAGAATACTCATTCAGTTCACTGTTTTAACAGAACACGCACTTAGCCTGTGTTCTAACAGAATACTAACTCAGCATGTGTTCTAACAGAATGTCGACTCAGATTTTATTTAAAGAATACTCACTCAGTCTGTGTTCTAAATAATATGGACTCAGTTTATTTTTAATAATAACCACTCAGCCGATGTTCTAACAGAATACTCACTGAGCCTGGGTTTTAACAAAATACTAACTCAGCAAGTGTTCTAACAGGATATTGACTCAGATTATTTTCAAAGAATAATCAATGAGCCTGTTTACTAACAGAATACTCACTCAGCCTGTGTTCTAACAGAATACTCACTCAGTGAGAGTTCTACCAGAATATGGATTCAGACTATTTTAAAGTAATACCCACACAGCCTGTGTTCTAACAGAATATGGACTCAGTCTATGTTTAAAGAATACTCACTCAGCCTGTTTTCTAACAGAATACTCACTCAGCGAGTGTTCTACCAGAATATGGATTCAGATTACTTTAAAATAATACTCACTTCGCCTGTGTTCTAACAGAATATGGACTCATTCTATGTTTAAAAAATACTCACTCAGCCTGTGTTCTAACAGAATACTAATTCAGCCTGTGTTTTAACAGAATGTGGACTCAGATTTTATTAAAAGAATACTCACTCAGCCTGTGTTCTAACAGAATATGGACTAAGTCTATGTTTAAAGAATACTCACTCAGCCTGTGTGCTAACAAAATATGGAGTCTGTCTCTGTTTAAAGAATACTCACTCAGCTCAGTGTTCTAACAGAACACTCACTTAGCCTGTGTTCTAACAAAATATGGACTCAGTCTATATTTAAAGAATACTCACTCACCTCAGTGTTCTAAGAGAACACTCACTCAGCCTGTGTTCTAACAGAATACTAACTCAGCCTGCGTTCTAACAGAATGTGGATTCAGATCAAAAATTACTAACTCAGTCTGTGTTCTAACAGAATGTGGACTCAGATTTCGTTCAAAAATTACTGTGTCTGTGTTCTAACAGAATACTAATTCAGCCTGTGTTTTAACAGAATGTGGACTCAGATTTTATTAAAAGAATACTCACTCAGTCTGTGTTATAAAGAATATGGACTCAGTTTATTTTTAAATAATACCCACTCAGCCTGTGTTCTAACAGAATACTCACTCAGCCTGGGTTTTAACAAAATACTAACTCAACAAGTGTTCTAACAGGATGTTGACTCAGATAATTTTCAAAGAATACTCACTCAGCCAGTGTTCTACCAGAATATGGATTCAGATTATTTTCAAAGTATACTCACTCATGCTGTGTTCGAACAAAATATGGACTCAGTTTATTTTTATATAATATCCACTCAGGCTGTGTTTTAACAGAATGTGGACTCAGAATTTGATCAAAAATTATTAACTCAGTCTGTTTTCTAACAGAATATGGACTCAGTCTATGTTTAAAGAATACTCACTCAGCCTGTGTGCTAACAGAATATGGAGTCTGTTTCTGTTTAAAGAATATTCACTCAGCTCAGTGTTCTAACAGAACACTCACTTTGCCTGTGTTCTAACAGAATGAGGACTCAGATATTGATCAAAAATTACTAACTCAGTCTGTGTTCTAACAGAATTTGGACGCAGTCTATGTTTAAAGAATACTCACTCAGCCTGTGTTCTAATAGAATACGCACTCAGCCTGGTTTTTAATAAAATATTCACGCAGCCAGTGTACTAACAGGATATTGACTCAGAGTATTTTCAAAGAATATTCAATGAGCCTGTTTACTAACAGAATACTCACTCAGCCTGTGTTCTAACAGAATACTCACTGAGTGAGAGTTCTACCAGAATATGGATTCTGATTATTTGAAAATAATACTTATCAGCCTGTGTTCTAACAGAATGTGGACTCAGTCTATGTTTAAAGAATACTCACTCAGTTCACTTTTAACAGAACACGCACTTATCCTGTGTTCTAACAGAATACTAACTCAGCATGTGTTCTAACAGAATGTCCACTCAGATTTTATTTAAAGAATACTCACTCAGTCTGTGTTCTTAATAATATGGACTCAGTTTATTTTTAATAATAACCACTCAGCCCGTGTTCTAACAGAATACTCACCGAGCCTGGGTTTTAACAAAATACTAACTCAGCAAGTGTTCTAACAGGATATTGACTCAGATTATTTTCAAAGAATACTCACTGAGCCAGTGTTCTACCAGAATATGGATTCAGATTATTTTCAAAGTATACTCAATAATGCTGTTTTCGAACAAAATATGGACTCAGTTTATTTTTATATAATACCCACTCAGGCTGTGTTTTAACAGAATGTGGACTCAGAATTTGATCAAAAATTATTAACTCAGTCTGTGTTCTAACAGAATATGGACTCAGTCTATGTTTAAAGAATACTCACTCAGCCTGTGTTCTAACAGAATACTCACTCAGCGAGAGTTCTACCAGAATATGGATTCAGATTATTTTAAAATAATACTCACTCCGCCTGTGTTCTAACAGAATATGGACTCATTCTATGTTTAAAAAATACTCACTCAGCCTGTGTTCTAACAGAATACTAATTCAGCCTGTGTTTTAACAGAATGTGGACTCAGATTTTATTAAAAGAAAACTCACTCAGTCTGTGTTATAAAGAATATGGACTCAGTTTATTTTTAAATAATACCCACTCAGCCTGTGTTCTAACAGAATACTCACTCAGCCTGGGTTTTAACAAAATACTAACTCAGCAAGTGTTCTAACAGGATGTTGACTCAGATTATTTTCAAAGAATACTCACTCAGCCAGTGTTCTACCAGAATATGGATTCAGATTATTTTCAAAGTATACTCACTCATGCTGTGTTCGAACAAAATATGGACTCAGTTTATTTTTATATAATACCCACTCAGGCTGTGTTTGAACAGAATGTGGACTCAGAATTTGATCAAAAATTATTAACTCAGTCTGTTTTCTAACAGAATATGGACTCAGTCTATGTTTAAAGAATACTCACTCAGCCTGTGTGCTAACAGAATATGGAGTCTGTCTCTGTTTAAAGAATACTCACTCAGCTCAGAGTTCTAACAGAACACTCACTTAGCCTGTGTTCTAACAGAATGAGGACTCAGATATTGATCAAAAATTACTAACTCAGTCTGTGTTCTAACAGAATTTGGACGCAGTCTATGTTTAAAGAATACTCTTTCAGCCTGTGTTCTAATAGAATACGCACTCAGCCTGGTTTTTAATAAAATATTCACGCAGCCAGTGTACTAACAGGATATTGACTCAGAGTATTTTCAAAGAATATTCAATGAGCCTGTTTACTAACAGAATACTCACTCACCCTGTGTTCTAACAGAATACTCACTGAGCGAGAGTTCTACCAGAATATGGATTCTGATTATTTGAAAATAATACTCACTCAGCCTGTGTTCTAACAGAATGTGGACTCAGTCTATGTTTAAAGAATACTCACTCAGTTCACTGTTTTAACAGAACACGCACTTAGCCTGTGTTCTAACAGAATACTAACTCATCATGTGTTCTAACAGAATGTTGACTCAGATTTTATTTAAAGAATACTCACTCAGTCTGTGTTCTAAATAATATGGACTAAGTTTATTTTTAATAATAACCACTCAGCCGATGTTCTAACAGAATACTCACCGAGCCTGGGTTTTAACAAAATACTAACTCAGCAAGTGTTCTAACAGGATATTGACTCAGATTATTTTCAAAGAATACTCACTGAGCCAGTGTTCTACCAGAATATGGATTCAGATTATTTTCAAAGAATACTCACTCAGCCTGTGTTCTAACAGAATATGGACTTAGTCTATATTTAAAGAATACTCACTCACCTCAGTGTTCTAAGAGAACACTCACTCAGCCTGTGTTGTAACAGAATACTAAATCAGCCTGCGTTCTAACAGAATGTGGATTCAGATCAAAAATTACTAACTGAGTCTGTGTTCTAACAGAATGTGGACTCAGATTTCGTTCAAAAATTACACTGTCTGTGTTCTAACAGAATATGGACTCAGCCTGTGTTCTAACAGAATACTCACCCAGCCTGTGTTCTAACAGAATACTCACCCAGCCTGTGTTCTAACAGAATACTCACTCAGCCAGTGTTTTAAGAGAATATGGATTCAGATTATTTTCAAAGAATACTCACTCAGCCTGTGTTCGAACAAAATATGGACTCAGTTTATTTATATATATTACCCACTCAGGCTGTGTTTTAACAGAATGTGGACTCAGATTTTGATCAAAAATTATTAACTCAGTCTGTTTTCTAACAGAATATGGACGCAGTCTATGTTTAAAGAATACTCACTCAGCCTGTGTTCTAATAGAATACACACTCAGCCTGGTTTTTAATAAAATAGTCACGCAGCCAGTGTACTAACAGGATATTGACTCAGATTATTTTCAAAGAATACTCAATGAGCCTGTTTACTAACAGAATACTCACTCAGCCTGTGTTCTAACAGAATACTCACTCAGCGAGAGTTCTACCACAATATGGATTCAGATTATTTTAAAATAATACTCACTCCGCCAGTTTTCTAACAGAATATGGACTCATTCTATGTTTAAAAAATACTCACTCAGCCTGTGTTCTAACAGAATACTAATTCAGCCTGTGTTTCAACAGAATGTGGACTCAGATTTTATTAAAAGAATACTCACTCAGTCTGTGTTATAAAGAATATGGGCTCAGTTTATTTTTAAATAATACCCACTCAGCCTGTGTTCTAACAGAATACTCACTCAGCCTGGGTTTTAACAAAATACTAACTCAGCAAGTGTTCTAACAGGATGTTGACTCAGATTATTTTCAAAGAATACTCACTCAGCCAGTGTTCTACCAGAATATGGATTCAGATTATTTTCAAAGTATACTCACTCATGCTGTGTTCGAACAAAATATGGATTCAGTTTATTTTTATATAATACCCACTCAGGCTGTGTTTTAACAGAATGTGGACTCAGATATTGATCAAAAATTACTAACTCAGTCTGTGTTCTAACAGAATTTGGACGCAGTCTATGTTTAAAGAATACCCACTCAGCCTGTGTTCTAACAGAATACTCACTCAGCCTGGATTTTAACAAAATACTAACTCAGCAAGTGTTCTAACAGGATGTTGACTCTGATTGTTTTCAAAGAATACTCACTAAGCCAGTGTTCTACCAGAATATGGATTCAGATTATTTTCAAAGTATACTCAATCATGCTGTTTTCGAACAAAATATGGACTCAGTTTATTTTTATATAATACCCACTCAGGCTGCGTTTTAACAGAATGTGGACTCAGAATTTGATCAAAAATTATTAACTCAGTCTGTGTTCTAACAGAATATGGACTCATTCTATGTTTAAACAATACTCACTCAGCCTGTGTTCTAACAGAATACTCAGTCAGCGAGAGTTCTACCAGAATATGGATTCTGATTATTTTAAAATAATACTCACTCCGCCTGTGTTCTAACAGAATATGGACTCATTCTATGTTTAAAAAATACTCACTCAGCCTGTGTTCTAACAGAATACTAATTCAGCCTGTGTTTTAACAGAATGTGGACTCAGATTTTATTAAAAGAATACTCACTCAGTCTGTGTTATAAAGAATATGGGCTCAGTTTATTTTTAAATAATACCCACTCAGCCTGTGTTCTAACAGAATACTCACTCAGCCTGGGTTTTAACAAAATACTAACTCAGCAAGTGTTCTAACAGGATGTTGACTCAGATTATTTTCAAAGAATACTCACTCAGCCAGTGTTCTACCAGAATATGGATTCAGATTATTTTCAAAGTATACTCACTCATGCTGTGTTCGAACAAAATATGGACTGAGAATTTGATGAAAAATTATTAACTCAGTCTGTTTTCTAACAGAATATGGACTCAGTCTATATTTAAAAAATACTCACTCACCTCAGTGTTCTAAGAGAACACTCACTCAGCCTGTGTTCTAACAGAATACTAACTCAGCCTGCGTTCTAACAGAATGTGGACTCAGTCTATGTTTAAAGAATACTCACTCAGTTCACTTTTAACAGAACACGCACTTAGCCTGTGTTCTAACAGAATACTAACTCAGCATGTCTTCTAACAGAATGTCAACTCAGATTTTATTTAAAGAATACTCACTCAGTCTGTGTTCTAAATAATATGGACTCAGTTTATTTTTAATAATAACCACTCAGCCGGTGTTCTAGCAGAATACTCACCGAGCCTGGGTTTTAACAAAATACTAACTCAGTAAGTGTTCTAACAGGATATTGACCTAGATTATTTTCAAAGAATACTCACTGAGCCAGTGTTCAACCAGAATATGGATTCAGATTATTTTCAAAGAATACTCACTCAGCCTGTGTTCTAACAAAATATGGACTCAGTCTATATTTAAAGAATACTCACTCACCTCAGTGTTCTAAGAGAACACTCACTCAGCCTGTGTTCTAACAGAATACTAACTCAGCCTGCGTTCTAACAGAATGTGGATTCAGATCAAAAATTACTAACTCAGTCTGTGTTCTAACAGAATGTGGACTCAGATTTCGTTCAAAAATTACTCTGTCTGTGTTCTAACAGAATATGGACTCAGCCTGTGTTCTAACAGAATACTCACCCAGCCTGTGTTCTAACAGAGTAGTCACTCAGCCAGTGTTTTAAGAGAATATGGATTCAGATTATTTTCAAAGAATACTCACTCAGCCTGTGTTCGAACAAAACATGGACTCAGTTTATTTTTATATATTACCCACTCAGGCTGTGTTTTAACAGAATGTGGACTCAGATTTTGATCAAAAATTATTAACTCAGTCTGTTTTCTAACAGAATATGGACGCAGTCTATGTTTAAAGAATACTCACTCAGCCTGTGTTCTAATAGAATACACACTCAGCCTGGTTTTTAATAAAATACTCACGCAGCCAGTGTACTAACAGGATATTGACTCAGATTATGTTCAAAGAATAATCAATGAGCCTGTTTACTAACAGAATACTCACTCAGCCTGGGTTCTAACAGAATACTCACTCAGCGAGAGTTCTACCAGAATATGGATTCAGATTATTTTAAAATAATACTCACTCCGCCAGTTTTCTAACAGAATATGGACTCATTCTATGTTTAAAAAATACTCACTCAGCCTGTGTTCTAACAGAATATTAATTCAGCCTGTGTTTCAACAGAATGTGGACTCAGATTTTATTAAAAGAATACTCACTCAGTCTGTGTTATAAAGAATATGGGCTCAGTTTATTTTTAAATAATACCCACTCAGCCTGTGTTCTAACAGAATACTCACTCAGCCTGGGTTTTAACAAAATACTAACTCAGCAAGTGTTCTAACAGGATATTGACTCAGATTGTTTTCAAAGAGTACTCACTCAGCCAGTGTTCTACCAGAATATGGATTCAGATTATTTTAAAGTAATACTCACTCCGCCTGTGTTCTAACAGAATATGGACTCATTCTATGTTTAAAAAATACTCACTCAGCCTGTGTTCTAACAGAATACTAATTCAGCCTGTGTTTTAACAGAATGTGGACTCAGATTTTATTAAAAGAATACTCACTCAGTCTGTGTTATAAAGAATATGGACTCAGTTTATTTTTAAATAATACCCACTCAGCCTGTGTTCTAACAGAATACTCACTCAGCCTGGGTTTTAACAAAATACTAACTCAGCAAGTGTTCTAACAGGATGTTGACTCAGATTATTTTCAAAGAATACTCACTCAGCCAGTGTTCTACCAGAATATGGATTCAGATTATTTTCAAAGTATACTCACTCATGCTGTGTTCGAACAAAATATGGACTCAGTTTATTTTGATATAATACCCACTCAGGCTGTGTTTTAACAGAATGTGGACTCAGAATTTGATCAAAAATTATTAACTCTGTCTGTTTTCTAACAGAATATGGACTCAGTCTATGTTTAAAGAATACTCACTCAGCCTGTGTGCTAACAGAATATGGAGTCTGTCTCTGTTTAAAGAATACTCACTCAGCTCAGTGTTCTAACAGAACACTCACTTAGCCTGTGTTCTAACAGAATGAGGACTCAGATATTGATCAAAAATTACTAACTCAGTCTGTGTTGTAACAGAATTTGGACGCAGTCTATGTTTAAAGAATACTCACTCAGCCTGTGTTCTAACAGAATACTAACTCAGCGAGAGTTCTACCAGAATATGGATTCAGACTATGTTAAAATAATACTCACTCCGCCTGTGTTCTAACAGAATATGGACTCATTCTATGTTTAAAAAATACTCACTCAGCCTGTGTTTTAACAGAATACTCACTCAGCGAGAGTTCTACTAGAATATGGATACAGATTATTTTAAAATAATACTCACTCCGCCTGTGTTCTAACAGAATATGGACTCATTCTATGTTTAAAAAATACTCACTCAGCCTGTGTTCTAACAGAATACTAATTCAGCCTGTGTTTTAACAGAATGTGGACTCAGATTTTATTAAAAGAATACTCACTCAGTCTGTGTTATAAAGAATATGGACTCAGTTTATTTTTAAATAATACCCACTCAGCCTGTGTTCTAACAGAATACTCACTCAGCCTGGGTTTTAACAAAATACTAACTCAGCAAGTGTTCTAACAGGATGTTGACTCAGATTATTTTCAAAGAATACTCACTCAGCCAGTGTTCTACCAGAATATGGATTCAGATTATTTTCAAAGTATACTCACTCATGCTGTGTTCGAACAAAATATGGACTCAAAATTTGATGAAAAATTATTAACTCAGTCTGTTTTCTAATAGAATATGGACTCAGTCTATATTTAAAGAATACTCACTCACCTCAGTGTTCTAAGAGAACACTCACTCAGCCTGTGTTCTAACAGAATACTAACTCAGCCTGCGTTCTAACAGAATGTGGATTCAGATCAAATTACTAACTCAGTCTGTGTTCTAACAGAATGTGGACTCAGATTTCGTTCAAAAATTACTCTGTCTGTGTTCTAACAGAATATGGACTCAGCCTGTGTTCTAACAGAATACTCACCCAGCCTGTGTTCTAACAGAATACTCACTCAGCCTGTGTTCTAATAGAATACGCACTCAGCCTGGTTTTTAATAAAATATTCACGCCGCCAGTGTACTAACAGGATATTGACTCAGAGTATTTTCAAAGAATATTCAATGAGCCTGTTTACTAACAGAATACTCACTCAACCTGTGTTCTAACAGAATACTCACTGAGCGAGAGTTCTACCAGAATATGGATTCTGATTATTTGAAAATAATACTCACTCAGCCTGTGTTCTAACAGAATGTGGACTCAGTCTATGTTTAAAGAATACTCACTCAGTTCACTGTTTTAACAGAACACGCACTTAGCCTGTGTTCTAACAGAATACTAACTCAGCATGTGTTCTAACGGAATGTCGACTCAGATTTTATTTAAAGAATACTCACTCAGTCAGTGTTCTTAATAATATGGACTCAGTTTATTTTTAATAATAACCACTCAGCCGGAGTTCTAACAGAATACTCACCGAGCCTGGGTTTTAACAAAATACTAACTCAGCAAGTGTTCTAACAGAATATTGACTCAGATTATATTCAAAGAATACTCAATGAGCCTGTTTACTAACAGAATACTCACTCAGCCTGTGTTCTAACAGAATATGGACTAAGTCTATGTTTAAAGAATACTCACTCAGCCTGTGTGCTAACAAAATATGGAGTCTGTCTCTGTTAAAAGAATACTCACTCAGCTCAGTGTTCTAACAGAACACTCACTTAGCCTGTGTTCTAACAAAATATGGACTAGGTCTATATTTAAAGAATACTCACTCACCTCAGTGTTCTAAGAGAACACTCACTCAGCCTGTGTTCTAACAGAATACTAACTCAGCCTGCGTTCTAACAGAATGTGGATTCAGATCAAAAATTACTAACTCAGTCTGTGTTCTAACAGAATGTGGACTCAGATTTCGTTCAAAAATTACTCTGTCTGTGTTCTAACAGAATACTCACCCAGCCTGTGTTCTAACAGAATACTCACTCAGTCAGTGTTTTAAGAGAATATGGATTCAGATTATTTTCAAAGAATACTCACTCAGCCTGTGTTCGAACAAAATATGGAATCAGTTTATTTTTATATATTACCCACTCAGGCTGTGTTTTAACAGAATGTGGACTCAGATTTTGATCAAAAATTATTTACTCAGTCTGTTTTCTAACAGAATATGGACGCAGTCTATGTTTAAAGAATACTCACTCAGCCTGTGTTCTAATAGAATACACACTCAGCCTGGTTTTTAATAAAATACTCACGCAGCCAGTGTACTAACAGGATATTGACTCAGATTATTTTCAAAGAATAATCAATGAGCCTGTTTACTAACAGAATACTCACTCAGCCTGTGTTCTAACAGAATACTCACTCAGTGAGAGTTCTAGGAGAATATGGATTCAGACTATTTTAAAATAATACTCACACAGCCTGTGTTCTAACAGAATATGGACTCAGTCTATGTTTAAAGAATACTCACTCAGCCTGTGTTCTAACAGAATACTCACTCAGCGAGAGTTCTACCAGAATATGGATTCAGATTATTTTAAAATAATACTGACTCCGTCTGTGTTCTAACAGAATATGGACTCATTCTATGTTTAAAAAATACTCACTCAGCCTGTGTTTTAACAGAATACTCACTCAGCGAGAGTTCTACTAGAATATGGATACAGATTATTTTAAAATAATACTCACTCCGCCTGTGTTCTAACAGAATATGGACTCATTCTATGTTTAAAAAATACTCACTCAGCCTGTGTTCTAACAGAATACTAATTCAGCCTGTGTTTTAACAGAATGTGGACTCAGATTTTATTAAAAGAATACTCACTCAGTCTGTGTTATAAAGAATATGGACTCAGTTTATTTTTAAATAATACCCACTCAGCCTGTGTTCTAACAGAATACTCACTCAGCCTGGGTTTTAACAAAATACTAACTCAGCAAGTGTTCTAACAGGATGTTGACTCAGATTATTTTCAAAGAATACTCACTCAGCCAGTGTTCTACCAGAATATGGATTCAGATTATTTTCAAAGTATACTCACTCATGCTGTGTTCGAACAAAATATGGACTCAAAATTTGATGAAAAATTATTAACTCAGTCTGTTTTCTAATAGAATATGGACTCAGTCTATATTTAAAGAATACTCACTCACCTCAGTGTTCTAAGAGAACACTCACTCAGCCTGTGTTCTAACAGAATACTAACTCAGCCTGCGTTCTAACAGAATGTGGATTCAGATCAAATTACTAACTCAGTCTGTGTTCTAACAGAATGTGGACTCAGATTTCGTTCAAAAATTACTCTGTCTGTGTTCTAACAGAATATGGACTCAGCCTGTGTTCTAACAGAATACTCACCCAGCCTGAGTTCTAACAGAATGTGGATTCAGATCAAATTACTAACTCAGTCTGTGTTCTAACAAAATGTGGACTCAGATTTCGTTCAAAAATTACTCTGTCTGTGTTCTAACAGAATATGGACTCAGCCTGTATTCTAACAGAATACTCACCCAGCCTGTGTTCTAACAGAATACTCACTCAGCATGTGTTCTAATAGAATACGCACTCAGCCTGGTTTTTAATAAAATATTCACGCCGCCAGTGTACTAACAGGATATTGACTCAGAGTATTTTCAAAGAATATTCAATGAGCCTGTTTACTAACAGAATACTCACTCAACCTGTGTTCTAACAGAATACTCACTGAGCGAGAGTTCTACCAGAATATGGATTCTGATTATTTGAAAATAATACTCACTCAGCCTGTGTTCTAACAGAATGTGGACTCAGTCTATGTTTAAAGAATACTCACTCAGTTCACTGTTTTAACAGAACACGCACTTAGCCTGTGTTCTAACAGAATACTAACTCAGCATGTGTTCTAACGGAATGTCGACTCAGATTTTATTTAAAGAATACTCACTCAGTCAGTGTTCTTAATAATATGGACTCAGTTTATTTTTAATAATAACCACTCAGCCAGAGTTCTAACAGAATACTCACCGAGCCTGGGTTTTAACAAAATACTAACTCAGCAAGTGTTCTAACAGGATATTGACTCAGATTATATTCAAAGAATACTCAATGAGCCTGTTTACTAACAGAATACTCACTCAGCCTGTGTTCTAACAGAATATGGACTCAGTCTCTGTTTAAAGAATACTCACTCAGCTCAGTGTTCTAACAGAACACTCACTTAGCCTGTGTTCTAACAAAATGTGGACTCAGTCTATATTTAAAGAATACTCACTCACCGCAGTGTTCTAAGAGAACACTCACTCAGCCTGTGTTCTAACAGAATACTAACTCAGCCTGCGTTCTAACAGAATGTGGATTCAGATCAAAAATTACTAACTCAGTCTGTGTTCTAACAGAATGTGGACTCAGATTTCGTTCAAAAATTACTCTGTCTGTGTTCTAACAGAATATGGACTCAGCCTGTGTTCTAACAGAATACTCACCCAGCCTGTGTTCTAACAGAATACTCACTCAGCCAGTGTTTTAAGAGAATATGGATTCAGATTATTTTCAAAGAATACTCACTCAGCCTGTGTTCGAACAAAATATGGACTCAGTTTATTTTTATATATTACCCACTCAGGCTGTGTTTCAACAGAATGTGGACTCAGATTTTGATCAAAAATTATTAACTCAGTCTGTTTTCTAACAGAATATGGACGCAGTCTATGTTTAAAGAATACTCACTCAGCCTGTGTTCTAATAGAATACACACTCAGCCTGGTTTTTAATAAAATACTCACGCAGCCAGTGTACTAACAGGATATTGACTCAGATTATTTTCAAAGAATAATCAATGAGCCTGTTTACTAACAGAATACTCACTCAGCCTCTGTTGTAACAGAATACTCACTCAGTGAGAGTTCTTCCAGAATATGAATTCAGACTATTTTAAAATAATACTCACACAGCCTGTGTTCTAACAGAATATGGACTCATTCTATGTTTAAAAAATACTCACTCAGCCTGTGTTCTAACAGAATACTCACTCAGCTAGAGTTCTACCAGAATATGGATTCAGATTATTTTAAAATAATACTCACTCCGCCATTTTTCTAACAGAATATGGACTCATTCTATGTTTAAAAAATACTCACTCAGCCTGTGTTCTAACAGAATACTAATTCAGCCTGTGTTTCAACAGAATGTGGACTCAGATTTTATTAAAAGAATACTCACTCAGTCTGTGTTATAAAGAATATGGACTCAGTTTATTTTTAAATAATACCCACTCAGCCTGTGTTCTAACAGAATACTCACTCAGCCTGGGTTTTAACAAAATACTAACTCAGCAAGTGTTCTAACAGGATATTGACTCAGATTGTTTTCAAAGAGTACTCACTCAGTCAGTGTTCTACCAGAATATGGATTCAGATTATTTTCAAAGTATACTCACTCATGCTGTGTTCGAACAAAATATGGACTCAGTTTATTTTTATATAATACCCACTCAGGCTGTGTTTTAACAGAATGTGGACTCAGAATTTGATCAAAAATTATTAACTCCGTCTGTTTTCTAACAGAATATGGACTCAGTCTATGTTTAAAGAATACTCACTCAGCCTGTGTGCTAACAGAATATGGAGTCTGTCTCTGTTTAAAGAATACTCACTCAGCTCAGTGTTCTAACAGAACACTCACTTAGCCTGTGTTCTAACAGAATGAGGACTCAGATATTGATCTAAAATTACTAACTCAGTCTGTGTTGTAACAGAATTTGGACGCAGTCTATGTTTAAAGAATACTCACTCAGCCTGTGTTCTAACAGAATACTCACTCAGCGAGAGTTCTACCAGAATATGGATTCAGATTATTTTAAAATAATACTCACTCCGCCTGTGTTCTAGCAGAATATGGACTCATTCTATGTTTAAAAAATACTCACTCAGCCTGTGTTCTAACAGAATACTAATTCAGCCTGTGTTTTAACAGAATGTGGACTCAGATTTTATTAAAAGAATACTCACTCAGTCTGTGTTATAAAGAATATGGACTCAGTTTATTTTTATATAATACCCACTCAGGCTGTGTTTTAACAGAATGTGGACTCAGAATTTGATCAAAAATTATTAACTCAGTCTGTTTTCTAACAGAATATGGACTCAGTCTATGTTTAAAGAATACTCACTCAGCCTGTGTGCTAACAGAATATGGAGTCTGTCTCTGTTTAAAGAATACTCACTCAGCTCAGTGTTCTAACAGAACACTCACTTAGCCTGTGTTCTAACAGAATGAGGACTCAGATATTGATCAAAAATTACTAACTCAGTCTGTGTTCTAACAGAATTTGGACGCAGTCTATGTTTAAAGAATACTCACTCAGCCTGTGTTCTAATAGAATACGCACTCAGCCTGGTTTTTAATAAAATATTCACGCAGCCAGTGTACTAACAGGATATTGACTCAGAGTATTTTCAAAGAATATTCAATGAGCCTGTTTTCTAACAGAATACTCACTCACCCTGTGTTCTAACAGAATACTCACTGAGTGAGTGTTCTACCAGAATATGGATTCTGATTATTTGAAAATAATACTCACTCAGCCTTTGTTCTAACAGAATGTGGACTCAGTCTATGTTTAAAGAATACTCACTCAGTTCACTGTTTTAACAGAACACGCACTTAGCCTGTGTTCTAACAGAATACTAACTCAGCATGTGTTCTAACAGAATGTCCACTCAGATTTTATTAAAAGAATACTCACTCAGTCTGTGTTATAAAGAATATGGACTCAGTTTATTTTTAAATAATACCCACTCAGCCTGTGTTCTAACAGAATACTCACTCAGCCTGGGTTTTAACAAAATACTAACTCAGCAAGTGTTCTAACAGGATGTTGACTCAGATTATTTTCAAAGAATACTCACTCAGCCAGTGTTCTACCAGAATATGGATTCAGATTATTTTCAAAGTATACTCACTCATGCTGTGTTCGAACAAAATATGGACTCAAAATTTGATGAAAAATTATTAACTCAGTCTGTTTTCTAATAGAATATGGACTCAGTCTATATTTAAAGAATACTCACTCACCTCAGTGTTCTAAGAGAACACTCACTCAGCCTGTGTTCTAACAGAATACTAACTCAGCCTGCGTTCTAACAGAATGTGGATTCAGATCAAATTACTAACTCAGTCTGTGTTCTAACAGAATGTGGACTCAGATTTCGTTCAAAAATTACTCTGTCTGTGTTCTAACAGAATATGGACTCAGCCTGTGTTCTAACAGAATACTCACCCAGCCTGAGTTCTAACAGAATGTGGATTCAGATCAAATTACTAACTCAGTCTGTGTTCTAACAAAATGTGGACTCAGATTTCGTTCAAAAATTACTCTGTCTGTGTTCTAACAGAATATGGACTCAGCCTGTATTCTAACAGAATACTCACCCAGCCTGTGTTCTAACAGAATACTCACTCAGCATGTGTTCTAATAGAATACGCACTCAGCCTGGTTTTTAATAAAATATTCACGCCGCCAGTGTACTAACAGGATATTGACTCAGAGTATTTTCAAAGAATATTCAATGAGCCTGTTTACTAACAGAATACTCACTCAACCTGTGTTCTAACAGAATACTCACTGAGCGAGAGTTCTACCAGAATATGGATTCTGATTATTTGAAAATAATACTCACTCAGCCTGTGTTCTAACAGAATGTGGACTCAGTCTATGTTTAAAGAATACTCACTCAGTTCACTGTTTTAACAGAACACGCACTTAGCCTGTGTTCTAACAGAATACTAACTCAGCATGTGTTCTAACGGAATGTCGACTCAGATTTTATTTAAAGAATACTCACTCAGTCAGTGTTCTTAATAATATGGACTCAGTTTATTTTTAATAATAACCACTCAGCCAGAGTTCTAACAGAATACTCACCGAGCCTGGGTTTTAACAAAATACTAACTCAGCAAGTGTTCTAACAGGATATTGACTCAGATTATATTCAAAGAATACTCAATGAGCCTGTTTACTAACAGAATACTCACTCAGCCTGTGTTCTAACAGAATATGGACTCAGTCTCTGTTTAAAGAATACTCACTCAGCTCAGTGTTCTAACAGAACACTCACTTAGCCTGTGTTCTAACAAAATGTGGACTCAGTCTATATTTAAAGAATACTCACTCACCGCAGTGTTCTAAGAGAACACTCACTCAGCCTGTGTTCTAACAGAATACTAACTCAGCCTGCGTTCTAACAGAATGTGGATTCAGATCAAAAATTACTAACTCAGTCTGTGTTCTAACAGAATGTGGACTCAGATTTCGTTCAAAAATTACTCTGTCTGTGTTCTAACAGAATATGGACTCAGCCTGTGTTCTAACAGAATACTCACCCAGCCTGTGTTCTAACAGAATACTCACTCAGCCAGTGTTTTAAGAGAATATGGATTCAGATTATTTTCAAAGAATACTCACTCAGCCTGTGTTCGAACAAAATATGGACTCAGTTTATTTTTATATATTACCCACTCAGGCTGTGTTTCAACAGAATGTGGACTCAGATTTTGATCAAAAATTATTAACTCAGTCTGTTTTCTAACAGAATATGGACGCAGTCTATGTTTAAAGAATACTCACTCAGCCTGTGTTCTAATAGAATACACACTCAGCCTGGTTTTTAATAAAATACTCACGCAGCCAGTGTACTAACAGGATATTGACTCAGATTATTTTCAAAGAATAATCAATGAGCCTGTTTACTAACAGAATACTCACTCAGCCTCTGTTGTAACAGAATACTCACTCAGTGAGAGTTCTTCCAGAATATGAATTCAGACTATTTTAAAATAATACTCACACAGCCTGTGTTCTAACAGAATATGGACTCATTCTATGTTTAAAAAATACTCACTCAGCCTGTGTTCTAACAGAATACTCACTCAGCTAGAGTTCTACCAGAATATGGATTCAGATTATTTTAAAATAATACTCACTCCGCCATTTTTCTAACAGAATATGGACTCATTCTATGTTTAAAAAATACTCACTCAGCCTGTGTTCTAACAGAATACTAATTCAGCCTGTGTTTCAACAGAATGTGGACTCAGATTTTATTAAAAGAATACTCACTCAGTCTGTGTTATAAAGAATATGGACTCAGTTTATTTTTAAATAATACCCACTCAGCCTGTGTTCTAACAGAATACTCACTCAGCCTGGGTTTTAACAAAATACTAACTCAGCAAGTGTTCTAACAGGATATTGACTCAGATTGTTTTCAAAGAGTACTCACTCAGTCAGTGTTCTACCAGAATATGGATTCAGATTATTTTCAAAGTATACTCACTCATGCTGTGTTCGAACAAAATATGGACTCAGTTTATTTTTATATAATACCCACTCAGGCTGTGTTTTAACAGAATGTGGACTCAGAATTTGATCAAAAATTATTAACTCCGTCTGTTTTCTAACAGAATATGGACTCAGTCTATGTTTAAAGAATACTCACTCAGCCTGTGTGCTAACAGAATATGGAGTCTGTCTCTGTTTAAAGAATACTCACTCAGCTCAGTGTTCTAACAGAACACTCACTTAGCCTGTGTTCTAACAGAATGAGGACTCAGATATTGATCTAAAATTACTAACTCAGTCTGTGTTGTAACAGAATTTGGACGCAGTCTATGTTTAAAGAATACTCACTCAGCCTGTGTTCTAACAGAATACTCACTCAGCGAGAGTTCTACCAGAATATGGATTCAGATTATTTTAAAATAATACTCACTCCGCCTGTGTTCTAGCAGAATATGGACTCATTCTATGTTTAAAAAATACTCACTCAGCCTGTGTTCTAACAGAATACTAATTCAGCCTGTGTTTTAACAGAATGTGGACTCAGATTTTATTAAAAGAATACTCACTCAGTCTGTGTTATAAAGAATATGGACTCAGTTTATTTTTATATAATACCCACTCAGGCTGTGTTTTAACAGAATGTGGACTCAGAATTTGATCAAAAATTATTAACTCAGTCTGTTTTCTAACAGAATATGGACTCAGTCTATGTTTAAAGAATACTCACTCAGCCTGTGTGCTAACAGAATATGGAGTCTGTCTCTGTTTAAAGAATACTCACTCAGCTCAGTGTTCTAACAGAACACTCACTTAGCCTGTGTTCTAACAGAATGAGGACTCAGATATTGATCAAAAATTACTAACTCAGTCTGTGTTCTAACAGAATTTGGACGCAGTCTATGTTTAAAGAATACTCACTCAGCCTGTGTTCTAATAGAATACGCACTCAGCCTGGTTTTTAATAAAATATTCACGCAGCCAGTGTACTAACAGGATATTGACTCAGAGTATTTTCAAAGAATATTCAATGAGCCTGTTTTCTAACAGAATACTCACTCACCCTGTGTTCTAACAGAATACTCACTGAGTGAGTGTTCTACCAGAATATGGATTCTGATTATTTGAAAATAATACTCACTCAGCCTTTGTTCTAACAGAATGTGGACTCAGTCTATGTTTAAAGAATACTCACTCAGTTCACTGTTTTAACAGAACACGCACTTAGCCTGTGTTCTAACAGAATACTAACTCAGCATGTGTTCTAACAGAATGTCCACTCAGATTTTATTAAAAGAATACTCACTCAGTCTGTGTTATAAAGAATATGGACTCAGTTTATTTTTAAATAATACCCACTCAGCCTGTGTTCTAACAGAATACTCACTCAGCCTGGGTTTTAACAAAATACTAACTCAGCAAGTGTTCTAACAGGATGTTGACTCAGATTATTTTCAAAGAATACTCACTCAGCCAGTGTTCTACCAGAATATGGATTCAGATTATTTTCAAAGTATACTCACTCATGCTGTGTTCGAACAAAATATGGACTCAAAATTTGATGAAAAATTATTAACTCAGTCTGTTTTCTAATAGAATATGGACTCAGTCTATATTTAAAGAATACTCACTCACCTCAGTGTTCTAAGAGAACACTCACTCAGCCTGTGTTCTAACAGAATACTAACTCAGCCTGCGTTCTAACAGAATGTGGATTCAGATCAAATTACTAACTCAGTCTGTGTTCTAACAGAATGTGGACTCAGATTTCGTTCAAAAATTACTCTGTCTGTGTTCTAACAGAATATGGACTCAGCCTGTGTTCTAACAGAATACTCACCCAGCCTGAGTTCTAACAGAATGTGGATTCAGATCAAATTACTAACTCAGTCTGTGTTCTAACAAAATGTGGACTCAGATTTCGTTCAAAAATTACTCTGTCTGTGTTCTAACAGAATATGGACTCAGCCTGTATTCTAACAGAATACTCACCCAGCCTGTGTTCTAACAGAATACTCACTCAGCATGTGTTCTAATAGAATACGCACTCAGCCTGGTTTTTAATAAAATATTCACGCCGCCAGTGTACTAACAGGATATTGACTCAGAGTATTTTCAAAGAATATTCAATGAGCCTCTTTACTAACAGAATACTCACTCAACCTGTGTTCTAACAGAATACTCACTGAGCGAGAGTTCTACCAGAATATGGATTCTGATTATTTGAAAATAATACTCACTCAGCCTGTGTTCTAACAGAATGTGGACTCAGTCTATGTTTAAAGAATACTCACTCAGTTCACTGTTTTAACAGAACACGCACTTAGCCTGTGTTCTAACAGAATACTAACTCAGCATGTGTTCTAACGGAATGTCGACTCAGATTTTATTTAAAGAATACTCACTCAGTCAGTGTTCTTAATAATATGGACTCAGTTTATTTTTAATAATAACCACTCAGCCAGAGTTCTAACAGAATACTCACCGAGCCTGGGTTTTAACAAAATACTAACTCAGCAAGTGTTCTAACAGGATATTGACTCAGATTATATTCAAAGAATACTCAATGAGCCTGTTTACTAACAGAATACTCACTCAGCCTGTGTTCTAACAGAATATGGACTCAGTCTCTGTTTAAAGAATACTCACTCAGCTCAGTGTTCTAACAGAACACTCACTTAGCCTGTGTTCTAACAAAATGTGGACTCAGTCTATATTTAAAGAATACTCACTCACCGCAGTGTTCTAAGAGAACACTCACTCAGCCTGTGTTCTAACAGAATACTAACTCAGCCTGCGTTCTAACAGAATGTGGATTCAGATCAAAAATTACTAACTCAGTCTGTGTTCTAACAGAATGTGGACTCAGATTTCGTTCAAAAATTACTCTGTCTGTGTTCTAACAGAATATGGACTCAGCCTGTGTTCTAACAGAATACTCACCCAGCCTGTGTTCTAACAGAGTAGTCACTCAGCCAGTGTTTTAAGAGAATATGGATTCAGATTATTTTCAAAGAATACTCACTCAGCCTGTGTTCGAACAAAATATGGACTCAGTTTATTTTTATATATTACCCACTCAGGCTGTGTTTCAACAGAATGTGGACTCAGATTTTGATCAAAAATTATTAACTCAGTCTGTTTTCTAACAGAATATGGACGCAGTCTATGTTTAAAGAATACTCACTCAGCCTGTGTTCTAATAGAATACACACTCAGCCTGGTTTTTAATAAAATACTCACGCAGCCAGTGTACTAACAGGATATTGACTCAGATTATTTTCAAAGAATAATCAATGAGCCTGTTTACTAACAGAATACTCACTCAGCCTCTGTTGTAACAGAATACTCACTCAGTGAGAGTTCTTCCAGAATATGAATTCAGACTATTTTAAAATAATACTCACACAGCCTGTGTTCTAACAGAATATGGACTCATTCTATGTTTAAAAAATACTCACTCAGCCTGTGTTCTAACAGAATACTCACTCAGCTAGAGTTCTACCAGAATATGGATTCAGATTATTTTAAAATAATACTCACTCCGCCATTTTTCTAACAGAATATGGACTCATTCTATGTTTAAAAAATACTCACTCAGCCTGTGTTCTAACAGAATACTAATTCAGCCTGTGTTTCAACAGAATGTGGACTCAGATTTTATTAAAAGAATACTCACTCAGTCTGTGTTATAAAGAATATGGACTCAGTTTATTTTTAAATAATACCCACTCAGCCTGTGTTCTAACAGAATACTCACTCAGCCTGGGTTTTAACAAAATACTAACTCAGCAAGTGTTCTAACAGGATATTGACTCAGATTGTTTTCAAAGAGTACTCACTCAGTCAGTGTTCTACCAGAATATGGATTCAGATTATTTTCAAAGTATACTCACTCATGCTGTGTTCGAACAAAATATGGACTGAGAATTTGATGAAAAATTATTAACTCAGTCTGTTTTCTAACAGAATATGGACTCAGTCTATATTTAAAAAATACTCACTCACCTCAGTGTTCTAAGAGAACACTCACTCAGCCTGTGTTCTAACAGAATACTAACTCAGCCTGCGTTCTAACAGAATGTGGACTCAGTCTATGTTTAAAGAATACTCACTCAGTTCACTTTTCAACAGAACACGCACTTAGCCTGTGTTCTAACAGAATACTAACTCAGCATGTCTTCTAACAGAATGTCAACTCAGATTTTATTTAAAGAATACTCACTCAGTCTGTGTTCTAAATAATATGGACTCAGTTTATTTTTAATAATAACCACTCAGCCGGTGTTCTAGCAGAATACTCACCGAGCCTGGGTTTTAACAAAATACTAACTCAGTAAGTGTTCTAACAGGATATTGACCTAGATTATTTTCAAAGAATACTCACTGAGCCAGTGTTCAACCAGAATATGGATTCAGATTATTTTCAAAGAATACTCACTCAGCCTGTGTTCTAACAAAATATGGACTCAGTCTATATTTAAAGAATACTCACTCACCTCAGTGTTCTAAGAGAACACTCACTCAGCCTGTGTTCTAACAGAATACTAACTCAGCCTGCGTTCTAACAGAATGTGGATTCAGATCAAAAATTACTAACTCAGTCTGTGTTCTAACAGAATGTGGACTCAGATTTCGTTCAAAAATTACTCTGTCTGTGTTCTAACAGAATATGGACTCAGCCTGTGTTCTAACAGAATACTCACCCAGCCTGTGTTCTAACAGAGTAGTCACTCAGCCAGTGTTTTAAGAGAATATGGATTCAGATTATTTTCAAAGAATACTCACTCAGCCTGTGTTCGAACAAAATATGGACTCAGTTTATTTTTATATATTACCCACTCAGGCTGTGTTTTAACAGAATGTGGACTCAGATTTTGATCAAAAATTATTAACTCAGTCTGTTTTCTAACAGAATATGGACGCAGTCTATGTTTAAAGAATACTCACTCAGCCTGTGTTCTAATAGAATACACACTCAGCCTGGTTTTTAATAAAATACTCACGCAGCCAGTGTACTAACAGGATATTGACTCAGATTATGTTCAAAGAATAATCAATGAGCCTGTTTACTAACAGAATACTCACTCAGCCTGGGTTCTAACAGAATACTCACTCAGCGAGAGTTCTACCAGAATATGGATTCAGATTATTTTAAAATAATACTCACTCCGCCAGTTTTCTAACAGAATATGGACTCATTCTATGTTTAAAAAATACTCACTCAGCCTGTGTTCTAACAGAATATTAATTCAGCCTGTGTTTCAACAGAATGTGGACTCAGATTTTATTAAAAGAATACTCACTCAGTCTGTGTTATAAAGAATATGGGCTCAGTTTATTTTTAAATAATACCCACTCAGCCTGTGTTCTAACAGAATACTCACTCAGCCTGGGTTTTAACAAAATACTAACTCAGCAAGTGTTCTAACAGGATATTGACTCAGATTGTTTTCAAAGAGTACTCACTCAGCCAGTGTTCTACCAGAATATGGATTCAGATTATTTTAAAGTAATACTCACTCCGCCTGTGTTCTAACAGAATATGGACTCATTCTATGTTTAAAAAATACTCACTCAGCCTGTGTTCTAACAGAATACTAATTCAGCCTGTGTTTTAACAGAATGTGGACTCAGATTTTATTAAAAGAATACTCACTCAGTCTGTGTTATAAAGAATATGGACTCAGTTTATTTTTAAATAATACCCACTCAGCCTGTGTTCTAACAGAATACTCACTCAGCCTGGGTTTTAACAAAATACTAACTCAGCAAGTGTTCTAACAGGATGTTGACTCAGATTATTTTCAAAGAATACTCACTCAGCCAGTGTTCTACCAGAATATGGATTCAGATTATTTTCAAAGTATACTCACTCATGCTGTGTTCGAACAAAATATGGACTCAGTTTATTTTTATATAATACCCACTCAGGCTGTGTTTTAACAGAATGTGGACTCAGAATTTGATCAAAAATTATTAACTCTGTCTGTTTTCTAACAGAATATGGACTCAGTCTATGTTTAAAGAATACTCACTCAGCCTGTGTGCTAACAGAATATGGAGTCTGTCTCTGTTTAAAGAATACTCACTCAGCTCAGTGTTCTAACAGAACACTCACTTAGCCTGTGTTCTAACAGAATGAGGACTCAGATATTGATCAAAAATTACTAACTCAGTCTGTGTTGTAACAGAATTTGGACGCAGTCTATGTTTAAAGAATACTCACTCAGCCTGTGTTCTAACAGAATACTAACTCAGCGAGAGTTCTACCAGAATATGGATTCAGACTATGTTAAAATAATACTCACACAGCCTGTGTTCTAACAGAATATGGACTCAGTCTATGTTTAAAGAATACTCACTCAGCCTGTGTTCTAACAGAATACACACTCAGCGAGAGTTCTACCAGAATATGGATTCAGATTATTTTAAAATAATACTCACTCCGCCAGTTTTCTAACAGAATATGGACTCATTCTATGTTTAAAAAATACTCACTCAGCCTGTGTTCTAACAGAATACTAATTCAGCCTGTGTTTCAACAGAATGTGGACTCAGATTTTATTAAAAGAATACTCACTCAGTCTGTGTTATAAAGAATATGGACTCAGTTTATTTTTAAATAATACCCACTCAGCCTGTGTTCTAACAGAATACTCACTCAGCCTGGGTTTTAACAAAATACTAACTCAGCAAGTGTTCTAACAGGATATTGACTCAGATTGTTTTCAAAGAATACACACTCAGCCAGTGTTCTACCAGAATATGGATTCGGATTATTTTCAAAGTATACTCACTCATGCTGTGTTCGAACAAAATATGGATTCAGTTTATTTTTATATAATACCCACTCAGGCTGTGTTTTAACAGAATGTGGACTCAGATATTGATCAAAAATTACTAACTCAGTCTGTGTTCTAACAGAATTTGGACGCAGTCTATGTTTAAAGAATACCCACTCAGCCTGTGTTCTAACAGAATACTCACTCAGCCTGGATTTTAACAAAATACTAACTCAGCAAGTGTTCTAACAGGATGTTGACTCTGATTGTTTTCAAAGAATACTCACTAAGCCAGTGTTCTACCAGAATATGGATTCAGATTATTTTCAAAGTATACTCAATCATGCTGTTTTCGAACAAAATATGGACTCAGTTTATTTTTATATAATACCCACTCAGGCTGCGTTTTAACAGAATGTGGACTCAGAATTTGATCAAAAATTATTAACTCAGTCTGTTTTCTAACAGAATATGGACTCAGTCTATGTTTAAACAATACTCACTCAGCCTGTGTTCTAACAGAATACTCACTCAGCGAGAGTTCTACCAGAATATGGATTCTGATTATTTTAAAATAATACTCACTCCGCCATTTTTCTAACAGAATATGGACTCATTCTATGTTTAAAAAATACTCACTCAGCCTGTGTTCTAACAGAATACTAATTCAGCCTGTGTTTTAACAGAATGTGGACTCAGATTTTATTAAAAGAATACTCACTCAGTCTGTGTTATAAAGAATATGGACTCAGTTTATTTTTAAATAATACCCACTCAGCCTGTGTTCTAACAGAATACTCACTCAGCCTGGGTTTTAACAAAATACTAACTCAGCAAGTGTTCTAACAGGATGTTGACTCAGATTATTTTCAAAGAATACTCACTCAGCCAGTGTTCTACCAGAATATGGATTCAGATTATTTTCAAAGTATACTCACTCATGCTGTGTTCGAACAAAATATGGACTGAGAATTTGATGAAAAATTATTAACTCAGTCTGTTTTCTAACAGAATATGGACTCAGTCTATATTTAAAAAATACTCACTCACCTCAGTGTTCTAAGAGAACACTCACTCAGCCTGTGTTCTAACAGAATACTAACTCAGCCTGCGTTCTAACAGAATGTGGACTCAGTCTATGTTTAAAGAATACTCACTCAGTTCACTTTTAACAGAACACGCACTTAGCCTGTGTTCTAACAGAATACTAACTCAGCATGTCTTCTAACAGAATGTCAACTCAGATTTTATTTAAAGAATACTCACTCAGTCTGTGTTCTAAATAATATGGACTCAGTTTATTTTTAATAATAACCACTCAGCCGGTGTTCTAGCAGAATACTCACCGAGCCTGGGTTTTAACAAAATACTAACTCAGTAAGTGTTCTAACAGGATATTGACCTAGATTATTTTCAAAGAATACTCACTGAGCCAGTGTTCAACCAGAATATGGATTCAGATTATTTTCAAAGAAAACTCACTCAGCCTGTGTTCTAACAAAATATGGACTCAGTCTATATTTAAAGAATACTCACTCACCTCAGTGTTCTAAGAGAACACTCACTCAGCCTGTGTTCTAACAGAATACTAACTCAGCCTGCGTTCTAACAGAATGTGGATTCAGATCAAAAATTACTAACTCAGTCTGTGTTCTAACAGAATGTGGACTCAGATTTCGTTCAAAAATTACTCTGTCTGTGTTCTAACAGAATATGGACTCAGCCTGTGTTCTAACAGAATACTCACCCAGCCTGTGTTCTAACAGAGTAGTCACTCAGCCAGTGTTTTAAGAGAATATGGATTCAGATTATTTTCAAAGAATACTCACTCAGCCTGTGTTCGAACAAAATATGGACTCAGTTTATTTTTATATATTACCCACTCAGGCTGTGTTTTAACAGAATGTGGACTCAGATTTTGATCAAAAATTATTAACTCAGTCTGTTTTCTAACAGAATATGGACGCAGTCTATGTTTAAAGAATACTCACTCAGCCTGTGTTCTAATAGAATACACACTCAGCCTGGTTTTTAATAAAATACTCACGCAGCCAGTGTACTAACAGGATATTGACTCAGATTATGTTCAAAGAATAATCAATGAGCCTGTTTACTAACAGAATACTCACTCAGCCTGGGTTCTAACAGAATACTCACTCAGCGAGAGTTCTACCAGAATATGGATTCAGATTATTTTAAAATAATACTCACTCCGCCAGTTTTCTAACAGAATATGGACTCATTCTATGTTTAAAAAATACTCACTCAGCCTGTGTTTTAACAGAATACTCACTCAGCGAGAGTTCTACTAGAATATGGATTCAGATTATTTTAAAATAATACTCACTCCGCCTGTGTTCTAACAGAATATGGACTCATTCTATGTTTAAAAAATACTCACTCAGCCTGTGTTCTAACAGAATACTAATTCAGCCTGTGTTTTAACAGAATGTGGACTCAGATTTTATTAAAAGAATACTCACTCAGTCTGTGTTATAAAGAATATGGACTCAGTTTATTTTTAAATAATACCCACTCAGCCTGTGTTCTAACAGAATACTCACTCAGCCTGGGTTTTAACAAAATACTAACTCAGCAAGTGTTCTAACAGGATGTTGACTCAGATTATTTTCAAAGAATACTCACTCAGCCAGTGTTCTACCAGAATATGGATTCAGATTATTTTCAAAGTATACTCACTCATGCTGTGTTCGAACAAAATATGGACTCAAAATTTGATGAAAAATTATTAACTCAGTCTGTTTTCTAATAGAATATGGACTCAGTCTATATTTAAAGAATACTCACTCACCTCAGTGTTCTAAGAGAACACTCACTCAGCCTGTGTTCTAACATAATACTAACTCAGCCTGCGTTCTAACAGAATGTGGATTCAGATCAAATTACTAACTCAGTCTGTGTTCTAACAGAATGTGGACTCAGATTTCGTTCAAAAATTACTCTGTCTGTGTTCTAATAGAATATGGACTCAGCCTGGGTTCTAACAGAATACTCACCCAGCCTGAGTTCTAACAGAATGTGGATTCAGATCAAATTACTAACTCAGTCTGTGTTCTAACAGAATGTGGACTCAGATTTCGTTCAAAAATTACTCTGTCTGTGTTCTAACAGAATATGGACTCAGCCTGTATTCTAACAGAATACTCACCCAGCCTGTGTTCTAACAGAATACTCACTCAGCATGTGTTCTAATAGAATACGCACTCAGCCTGGTTTTTAATAAAATATTCACGCCGCCAGTGTACTAACAGGATATTGACTCAGAGTATTTTCAAAGAATATTCAATGAGCCTCTTTACTAACAGAATACTCACTCAACCTGTGTTCTAACAGAATACTCACTGAGCGAGAGTTCTACCAGAATATGGATTCTGATTATTTGAAAATAATACTCACTCAGCCTGTGTTCTAACAGAATGTGGACTCAGTCTATGTTTAAAGAATACTCACTCAGTTCACTGTTTTAACAGAACACGCACTTAGCCTGTGTTCTAACAGAATACTAACTCAGCATGTGTTCTAACGGAATGTCGACTCAGATTTTATTTAAAGAATACTCACTCAGTCAGTGTTCTTAATAATATGGACTCAGTTTATTTTTAATAATAACCACTCAGCCAGAGTTCTAACAGAATACTCACCGAGCCTGGGTTTTAACAAAATACTAACTCAGCAAGTGTTCTAACAGGATATTGACTCAGATTATATTCAAAGAATACTCAATGAGCCTGTTTACTAACAGAATACTCACTCAGCCTGTGTTCTAACAGAATATGGACTCAGTCTCTATTTAAAGAATACTCACTCAGCTCAGTGTTCTAACAGAACACTCACTTAGCCTGTGTTCTAACAAAATGTGGACTCAGTCTATATTTAAAGAATACTCACTCACCGCAGTGTTCTAAGAGAACACTCACTCAGCCTGTGTTCTAACAGAATACTAACTCAGCCTGCGTTCTAACAGAATGTGGATTCAGATCAAAAATTACTAACTCAGTCTGTGTTCTAACAGAATGTGGACTCAGATTTCGTTCAAAAATTACTCTGTCTGTGTTCTAACAGAATATGGACTCAGCCTGTGTTCTAACAGAATGAGGACTCAGATATTGATCTAAAATTACTAACTCAGTCTGTGTTGTAACAGAATTTGGACGCAGTCTATGTTTAAAGAATACTCACTCAGCCTGTGTTCTAACAGAATACTCACTCAGCGAGAGTTCTACCAGAATATGGATTCAGATTATTTTAAAATAATACTCACTCCGCCTGTGTTCTAGCAGAATATGGACTCATTCTATGTTTAAAAAATACTCACTCAGCCTGTGTTCTAACAGAATACTAATTCAGCCTGTGTTTTAACAGAATGTGGACTCAGATTTTATTAAAAGAATACTCACTCAGACTGTGTTATAAAGAATATGGACTCAGTTTATTTTTATATAATACCCACTCAGGCTGTGTTTTAACAGAATGTGGACTCAGAATTTGATCAAAAATTATTAACTCAGTCTGTTTTCTAACAGAATATGGACTCAGTCTATGTTTAAAGAATACTCACTCAGCCTGTGTGCTAACAGAATATGGAGTCTGTCTCTGTTTAAAGAATACTCACTCAGCTCAGTGTTCTAACAGAACACTCACTTAGCCTGTGTTCTAACAGAATGAGGACTCAGATATTGATCAAAAATTACTAACTCAGTCTGTGTTCTAACAGAATTTGGACGCAGTCTATGTTTAAAGAATACTCACTCAGCCTGTGTTCTAATAGAATACGCACTCAGCCTGGTTTTTAATAAAATATTCACGCAGCCAGTGTACTAACAGGATATTGACTCAGAGTATTTTCAAAGAATATTCAATGAGCCTGTTTTCTAACAGAATACTCACTCACCCTGTGTTCTAACAGAATACTCACTTAGTGAGTGTTCTACCAGAATATGGATTCTGATTATTTGAAAATAATACTCACTCAGCCTTTGTTCTAACAGAATGTGGACTCAGTCTATGTTTAAAGAATACTCACTCAGTTCACTGTTTTAACAGAACACGCACTTAGCCTGTGTTCTAACAGAATACTAACTCAGCATGTGTTCTAACAGAATGTCCACTCAGATTTTATTAAAAGAATACTCACTCAGTCTGGGTTATAAAGAATATGGACTCAGTTTATTTTTAAATAATACCCACTCAGCCTGTGTTCTAACAGAATACTCACTCAGCCTGGGTTTTAACAAAATACTAACTCAGCAAGTGTTCTAACAGGATGTTGACTCAGATTATTTTCAAAGAATACTCACTCAGCCAGTGTTCTACCAGAATATGGATTCAGATTATTTTCAAAGTATACTCACTCATGCTGTGTTCGAACAAAATATGGACTCAAAATTTGATGAAAAATTATTAACTCAGTCTGTTTTCTAATAGAATATGGACTCAGTCTATATTTAAAGAATACTCACTCACCTCAGTGTTCTAAGAGAACACTCACTCAGCCTGTGTTCTAACAGAATACTAACTCAGCCTGCGTTCTAACAGAATGTGGATTCAGATCAAATTACTAACTCAGTCTGTGTTCTAACAGAATGTGGACTCAGATTTCGTTCAAAAATTACTCTGTCTGTGTTCTAACAGAATATGGACTCAGCCTGTGTTCTAACAGAATACTCACCCAGCCTGAGTTCTAACAGAATGTGGATTCAGATCAAATTACTAACTCAGTCTGTGTTCTAACAAAATGTGGACTCAGATTTCGTTCAAAAATTACTCTGTCTGTGTTCTAACAGAATATGGACTCAGCCTGTATTCTAACAGAATACTCACCCAGCCTGTGTTCTAACAGAATACTCACTCAGCATGTGTTCTAATAGAATACGCACTCAGCCTGGTTTTTAATAAAATATTCACGCCGCCAGTGTACTAACAGGATATTGACTCAGAGTATTTTCAAAGAATATTCAATGAGCCTCTTTACTAACAGAATACTCACTCAACCTGTGTTCTAACAGAATACTCACTGAGCGAGAGTTCTACCAGAATATGGATTCTGATTATTTGAAAATAATACTCACTCAGCCTGTGTTCTAACAGAATGTGGACTCAGTCTATGTTTAAAGAATACTCACTCAATTCACTGTTTTAACAGAACACGCACTTAGCCTGTGTTCTAACAGAATACTAACTCAGCATGTGTTCTAACGGAATGTCGACTCAGATTTTATTTAAAGAATACTCACTCAGTCAGTGTTCTTAATAATATGGACTCAGTTTATTTTTAATAATAACCACTCAGCCAGAGTTCTAACAGAATACTCACCGAGCCTGGGTTTTAACAAAATACTAACTCAGCAAGTGTTCTAACAGGATATTGACTCAGATTATATTCAAAGAATACTCAATGAGCCTGTTTACTAACAGAATACTCACTCAGCCTGTGTTCTAACAGAATATGGACTCAGTCTCTGTTTAAAGAATACTCACTCAGCTCAGTGTTCTAACAGAACACTCACTTAGTCTGTGTTCTAACAAAATGTGGACTCAGTCTATATTTAAAGAATACTCACTCACCGCAGTGTTCTAAGAGAACACTCACTCAGCCTGTGTTCTAACAGAATACTAACTCAGCCTGCGTTCTAACAGAATGTGGATTCAGATCAAAAATTACTAACTCAGTCTGTGTTCTAACAGAATGTGGACTCAGATTTCGTTCAAAAATTACTCTGTCTGTGTTCTAACAGAATATGGACTCAGCCTGTGTTCTAACAGAATACTCACCCAGCCTGTGTTCTAACAGAATACTCACTCAGCCAGTGTTTTAAGAGAATATGGATTCAGATTATTTTCAAAGAATACTCACTCAGCCTGTGTTCGAAGAAAATATGGACTCAGTTTATTTTTATATATTACCCACTCAGGCTGTGTTTCAACAGAATGTGGACTCAGATTTTGATCAAAAATTATTAACTCAGTCTGTTTTCTAACAGAATATGGACGCAGTCTATGTTTAAAGAATACTCACTCAGCCTGTGTTCTAATAGAATACACACTCAGCCTGGTTTTTAATAAAATACTCACGCAGCCAGTGTACTAACAGGATATTGACTCAGATTATTTTCAAAGAATAATCAATGAGCCTGTTTACTAACAGAATACTCACTCAGCCTGTGTTGTAACAGAATACTCACTCAGTGAGAGTTCTTCCAGAATATGAATTCAGACTATTTTAAAATAATACTCACACAGCCTGTGTTCTAACAGAATATGGACTCATTCTATGTTTAAAAAATACTCACTCAGCCTGTGTTCTAACAGAATACTCACTCAGCTAGAGTTCTACCAGAATATGGATTCAGATTATTTTAAAATAATACTCACTCCGCCATTTTTTTAACAGAATATGGACTCATTCTATGTTTAAAAAATACTCACTCAGCCTGTGTTCTAACAGAATGTGGACTCAGATTTTGATCAAAAATTATTAACTCAGTCTGTTTTCTAACAGAATATGGATGCAGTCTATGTTTAAAGAATACTCACTCAGCCTGTGTTCTAATAGAATACACACTCAGCCTGGTTTTTAATAAAATACTCACGCAGCCAGTGTACTAACAGGATATTGACTCAGATTATTTTCAAAGAATACTCAATGAGCCTGTTTACTAACAGAATACTCACTCAGCCTGTGTTCTAACAGAATGTGGACTCAGTCTATGTTTAAAGAATACTCACTCAGTTCACTGTTTTAACAGAACACGCACTTAGCCTGTGTTCTAACAGAATACTAACTCAGCATGTGTTCTAACAGAATGTCGACTCAGATTTTATTTAAAGAATACTAACTCAGTCTGTGTTCTAAATAATATTGACTCAGTTGATTTTTATTAATAACCACTCAGCCGGTGTTCTAACAGAATACTCACTGAGCGAGAGTTCTACCAGAATATGGATTCTGATTATTTGAAAATAATACTCACTCAGCCTGTGTTCTAACAGAATGTGGACTCAGTCTATGTTTAAAGAACACTCACTCAGTTAACTGTTTTAACAGAACACGCACTTAGCCTGTGTTCTAACAGAATACTAACTCAACATGTGTTCTAACAGAATGTCGACTCAGATTTTATTTAAAGAATACTCACTCAGTCTGTGTTCTAAATAATATGGACTCAGTTTATTTTTATATATTACCCACTCAGGCTGTGTTTTAACAGAATGTGGACTCAGATTTTCATCAAAAATTATTAACTCAGTCTGTTTTCTAACAGAATATGGACGCAGTCTATGTTTAAAGAATACTCACTCAGCCTGTGTTCTAATAGAATACACACTCAGCCTGGTTTTTAATAAAATACTCACGCAGCCAGTGTACTAACAGGATATTGACTCAGATTATGTTCAAAGAATAATCAATGAGCCTGTTTACTAACAGAATACTCACTCAGCCTGGGTTCTAACAGAATACTCACTCAGCGAGAGTTCTAGCAGAATATGGATTCAGACTATTTTAAAATAATACTCACACAGCCTGTTTTCTAACACAATATGGATTCAGTCTATGTTTAAAGAATACTCACTCAGCCTGTGTTCTAACAGAATACTCACTCAGCGAGAGTTCTACCAGAATATGGATTCAGATTATTTTAAAATAATACTCACTCCGCCTGTTTTCTAACAGAATATGGACTCATTCTATGTTTAAAAAATACTCACTCAGCCTGTGTTCTAACAGAATACTAATTCAGCCTGTGTTTTAACAGAATGTGGACTCAGATTTTATTAAAAGAATACTCACTCAGTCTGTGTTATAAAGAATATGGACTCAGTTTATTTTAAAATAATACCCACTCAGCCTGTGTTCTAACAGAATACTCACTCAGCCTGGGTTTTAACAAAATACTAACTCAGCAAGTGTTCTAACAGGATGTTGACTCAGATTATTTTCAAAGAATACTCACTCATCCAGTGTTCTACCAGAATATGGATTCAGATTATTTTCAAAGTATACTCACTCATGCTGTGTTCGAACAAAATATGGACTCAGTTTATTTTTATATAATACCCACTCAGGCTGTGTTTTAACAGAATGTGGACTCAGAATTTGATCAAAAATTATTAACTCAGTCTGTTTTCTAACAGAATATGGACTCAGTCTATGTTTAAAGAATACTCACTCAGCCTGTGTGCTAACAGAATATGGAGTCTGTCTCTGTTTAAAGAATACTCAGTCAGCTCAGTGTTCTAACAGAACACTCACTCTGCCTGTGTTCTATCAGAATGAGGACTCAGATATTGATCAAAAATTACTAACTCAGTCTGTGTTCTAACAGAATTTGGACGCAGTCTATGTTTAAAAAATACTCACTCAGCCTGTGTTCTAATAGAATACGCACTCAGCCTGGTTTTTAATAAAATATTCACGCAGCCAGTGTACTAACAGGATATTGACTCAGAGTATTTTCAAAGAATATTCAATGAGCCTGTTTTCTAACAGAATACTCACTCAACCTGTGTTCTAACAGAATACTCACTTAGCGAGAGTTCTACCAGAATATGGATTCTGATTATTTGAAAATAATACTCACTCAGCCTGTGTTCTACAGAATGTGGACTCAGTCTATGTTTAAAGAATACTCACTCAGTTCACTGTTTTAACAGAACACGCACGTAGCCTGTGTTCTAACAGAATACTAACTCAGCATGTGTTCTAACAGAATGTCGACTCAGATTTTATTTAAAGAATACTCACTCAGTCTGTGTTCTAAATAATATGGACTCAGTTTATTTTTAATAATAACCACTCAGCCTGTGTTCTAACAGTATACTCACCGAGCCTGGGTTTTAACAAAATACTAACTCAGCAAGTGTTCTAACAGGATATTGACTCAGATTATTTTGAAAGAATACTCACTGAGCCAGTGTTCTACCAGAATATGGATTCAGATTATTTTCAAAGAATACTCACTCAGCCTGTGTTCTAACAGAATATGGACTCAGTCTATATTTAAAGAATACTCACTCATCTCAGTGTTCTAACAGAACACTCACTCAGCCTGTGTTCTAACAGAATACTAACTCAGCCTGCGTTCTAACAGAATGTGGATTCAGATCAAAAATTACTAACTCAGTCTGTGTTCTAACAGAATGTGGACTCAGCCTGTGTTCTAACAGAATACTCACCCAGCCTGTGTTCTAACAGAATACTCACTCAGCCAGTGTTTTAAGAGAATATGGATTCAGATTATTTTCAAAGCATAGTCACTCAGCCTGTGTTCGAACAAAATATGGACTCAGTTTATTTTTATATATTACCCACTCAGGCTGTGTTTTAACAGAATGTGGACTCAGATTTTGATCAAAAATTATTAACTCAGTCTGTTTTCTAACAGAATATGGACGCAGTCTATGTTTAAAGAATACTCACTCAGCCTGTGTTCTAATAGAATACACACTCATCCTCGTTTTTAATAAAATACTCACGAAGCCAGTGTACTAACAGGATATTGACTCAGATTATGTTCAAAGAATAATCAATGAGCCTGTTTACTAACAGAATACTCATTCAGCCTGGGTTCTAACAGAATACTCACTCAGCGAGAGTTCTAGCAGAATATGGATTCAGACTATTTTAAAATAATACTCACACAGCCTGTGTTCTAACACAATATGGACTCAGTCTATGTTTAAAGAATACTCACTCAGCCTGTGTTCTAACAGAATACTCACTCAGCGAGAGTTCTACCAGAATATGGATTCAGATTATTTTAAAATAATACTCACTCCGCCTGTGTTCTAACAGTATATGGACTCATTCTATGTTTAAAAAATACTCACTCAGCCTGTGTTCTAACAGAATACTAATTCAGCCTGTGTTTTAACAGAATGTGGACTCAGATTTTATTAAAAGAATACTCACTCAGTCTGTGTTATAAAGAATATGGACTCAGTTTATTTTTAAATAATACCCACTCAGCCTGTGTTCTAACAGAATACTCACTCAGCCTGGGTTTTAACAAAATACTAACTCAGCAAGTGTTCTAACAGGATGTTGACTCATATTATTTTCAAAGAATACTCACTCAGCCAGTGTTCTACCAGAATATGAATTCAGATTATTTTCAAAGTATACTCACTCATGCTGTGTTCGAACAAAATATGGACTCAGTTTATTTTTATATAATACCCACTCAGGCTGTGTTTTAACAGAATGTGGACTCAGATTTTGATCAAAAATTATTAACTCAGTCTGTTTTCTAACAGAATATGGACGCAGTCTATGTTTAAAAAATACTCACTCAGCCTGTGTTCTAATAGAATACACACTCAGCCTGGTTTTTAATAAAATACTCACGCAGCCAGTGTACTAACAGGATATTGACTCAGATTATGTTCAAAGAATAATCAATGAGCCTCTTTACTAACAGAATACTCACTCAGCCTGGGTTCTAACAGAATACTCACTCAGCGAGAGTTCTAGCAGAATATGGATTCAGACTATTTTAAAATAATACTCACACAGCCTGTGTTCTAACACAATATGGACTCAGTCTATGTTTAAAGAATACTCACTCAGCCTGTGTTCTAACAGAATACTCACTCAGCGAGAGTTCTACCAGAATATGGATTCAGATTATTTTAAAATAATACTCACTCCCCTGTTTTCTAACAGAATATGGACTCATTCTATGTTTAAAAAATACTCACTCAGCCTGTGTTCTAACAGAATACTAATTCAGCCTGTGTTTTAACAGAATGTGGACTCAGATTTTATTAAAAGAATACTCACTCAATCTGTGTTATAAAGAATATGGACTCAGTTTAGTTTTAAATAATACCCACTCAGCCTGTGTTCTAACAGAATACTCACTCAGCCTGGGTTTTAACAAAATACTAACTCAGCAAGTGTTCTAACAGGATGTTGACTCAGATTATTTTCAAAGAATACTCACTCAGCCAGTGTTCTACCAGAATATGGATTCAGATTATTTTCAAAGTATACTCACTCATGCTGTGTTCGAACAAAATATGGACTCAGTTTATTTTTATATAATACCCACTCAGGCTGTGTTTTAACAGAATTTGGACTCAGAATTTGATCAAAAATTATTAACTCAGTCTGTTTTCTAACAGAATATGGACTCAGTCTATGTTTAAAGAATACTCACTCAGCCTCTGTGCTAACAGAATATGGAGTCTGTCTCTGTTTAAAGAATACTCACTCAGCTCAGTGTTCTAACAGAACACTCACTTTGCCTGTGCTCTATCAGAATGAGGACTCAGATATTGATCAAAAATTACTAACTCAGTCTGTGTTCTAACAGAATTTGGACGCAGTATATGTTTAAAAAATACTCACTCAGCCTGTGTTCTAATAGAATACGCACTCACCCTGGTTTTTAATAAAATATTCACGCAGCCAGTGTACTAACAGGATATTGACTCAGAGTATTTTCAAAGAATATTCAATGAGCCTGTATACTAACAGAATACTCACTCAGCCTGTGTTCTAACAGAATACTCACTTAGCGAGAGTTCTACCAGAATATGGATTCTGATTATTTGAAAATAATACTCACTCAGCCTGTGTTCTACAGAATGTGGACTCAGTCTATGTTTAAAGAATACTCACTCAGTTCACTGTTTTAACAGAACACGCACTTAGCCTGTGTTCTAACAGAATACTAACTCAGCATGTGTTCTAACAGAATGTCGACTCAGATTTTATTTAAAGAATACTCACTCAGTCTGTGTTCTAAATAATATGGACTCAGTTTATTTTTAATAATAACCACTCAGCCTGTGTTCTAACAGTATACTCACCGAGCCTGGGTTTTAACAAAATACTAACTCAGCAAGTGTTCTAACAGGATATTGACTCAGATTATTTTGAAAGAATACTCACTGAGCCAGTGTTCTACCAGAATATGGATTCAGATTATTTTCAAAGAATACTCACTCAGCCTGTGTTCTAACAGAATATGGACTCAGTCTATATTTAAAGAATACTCACTCATCTCAGTGTTCTAACAGAACACTCACTCAGCCTGTGTTCTAACAGAATACTAACTCAGCCTGCGTTCTAACAGAATGTGGATTCAGATCAAAAATTACTAACTCAGTCTGTGTTCTAACAGAATGTGGACTCAGATTTCGTTCAAAAATTACTCTGTCTGTGTTCTAACAGAATATGGACTCAGCCTGTGTTCTAACAGAATACTCACCCAGCCTGTGTTCTAACAGAATACTCACTCAGCCAGTGTTTTAAGAGAATATGGATTCAGATTATTTTCAAAGAATACTCACTCAGCCTGTGTTCGAACAAAATATGGACTCATTTTATTTTTATATATTACCCACTCAGGCTGTGTTTTAACAGAATGTGGACTCAGATTTTGATCAAAAATTATTACCTCAGTCTGTTTTCTAACAGAATATGGACGCAGTCTATGTTTAAAGAATACTCACTCAGCCTGTGTTCTAATAGAATACACACTCAGCCTGGTTTTTAATAAAATACTCACGCAGCCAGTGTACTAACAGGATATTGACTCAGATTATGTTCAAAGAATAATCAATGAGCCTGTTTACTAACAGAATACTCACTCAGCCTGGGTTCTAACAGAATACTCACTCAGCGAGAGTTCTAGCAGAATATGGATTCAGACTATTTTAAAATAATACTCACACAGCCTGTGTTCTAACTGAATATGGACTCAGTCTATGTTTAAAGAATACTCACTCAGCCTGTGTTCTAACAGAATACTCACTCAGCGAGAGTTCTACCAGAATATGGATTCAGATTATTTTAAAATAATACTCACTCCGCCTGTGTTCTAACAGAATATGGACTCATTCTATGTTTAAAAAATACTCACTCATCCTGTATTCTAACAGAATACTAATTCAGCCTGTGTTTTAACAGAATGTGGACTCAGATTTTATTAAAAGAATACTCACTCAGTCTGTGTTATAAAGAATATGGACTCAGTTTATTTTTAAATAATACCCACTCAGCCTGTGTTCTAACAGAATACTCACTCAGCCTGGGTTTTAACAAAATACTAACTCAGCAAGTGTTCTAACAGGATGTTGACTCAGATTATTTTCAAAGAATACTCACTCAGCCAGTGTTCTACCAGAATATGGATTCAGATTATTTTCAAAGTATACTCACTCATGCTGTGTTCGAACAAAATATGGACTCAGTTTATTTTGATATAATACCCACTCAGGCTGTGTTTTAACAGAATGTGGACTCAGAATTTGATCAAAAATTATTAACTCAGTCTGTTTTCTAACAGAATATGGACTCAGTCTATGTTTAAAGAATACTCACTCAGCCTGTGTGCTAACAGAATATGGAGTCTGTCTCTGTTTAAAGAATACTCACTCAGCTCAGTGTTCTAACAGAACACTCACTTTGCCTGTGTTCTAACAGAATGAGGACTCAGATATTGATCAAAAATTACTAACTCAGTCTGTGTTCTAACAGAGTTTGGACGCAGTCTATGTTTAAAGAATACTCACTCAGCCTGTGTTCTAATAGAATACGCACTAAGCCTGGTTTTTAATAAAATATTCACGCAGCCAGTGTACTAACAGGATATTGACTCAGAGTATTTTCAAAGAATATTCAATGAGCCTGTTTACTAACAGAATACTCACTCAGCCTGTGTTCTAACAGAATACTCACTGAGCGAGAGTTCTACCAGAATATGGATTCTGATTATTTGAAAATAATACTCACTCAGCCTGTGTTCTAACAGAATGTGGACTCAGTCTATGTTTAAAGAATACTCACTCAGTTCACTTTTAACTGAACACGCACTTATCCTGTGTTCTAACAGAATACTAACTCAGCATGTGTTCTAACAGAATGTCCACTCAGATTTTATTTAAAGAATACTCACTCAGTCTGTGTTCTTAATAATATGGACTCAGTTTATTTTTAATAATAACCACTCAGCCCGTGTTCTAACAGAATACTCACCGAGCCTGGGTTTTAACAAAATACTAACTCAGCAAGTGTTCTAACAGGATATTGACTCAGATTATTTTCAAAGAATACTCACTGAGCCAGTGTTCTACCAGAATATGGATTCAGATTATTTTCAAAGAATACTCACTCAGCCTGTGTTCTAACAGGATATGGACTCAGTCTATATTTAAAGAATACTCCCTCACATCAGTGTTCTAACAGAACACTCACTCAGCCTGTGTTCTAACAGAATACTAACTCAGCCTGCGTTCTAACGGAATGAGGATTCAGATCAAAAATTACTAACTCAGTCTGTGTTCTAACAGAATGTGGACTCAGATTTCGTTCAAAAATTACTCTGTCTGTGTTCTAACAGAATATGGACTCAGCCTGTGTTCTAACAGAATACACACCCAGCCTGTGTTCTAACAGAGTAGTCACTCAGCCAGTGTTTTAAGAGAATATGGATTCAGATTATTTTCAAAGAATACTCACTCAGCCTGTGTTCGAAAAATATATGGACTCAGTTTATTTTTATATATTACCCACTCATGCTGTTTTTTAACAGAATGTGGACTCAGATTTTGATCAAAAATTATTAACTCAGTCTGTTTTCTAACAGAATATGGACTCAGTCTATGTTTAAAGAATACTCACTCAGCCTGTGTTCTAATAGAATACACACTCAGCCTGGTTTTTAATAAAATACTCACGCAGCCAGTGTACTAACAGGATATTGACTCAGATTATGTTCAAAGAATAATCAATGAGCCTGTTTACTAACAGAATACTCACTCAGCCTGGGTTCTAACAGAATACTCACTCAGCGAGAGTTCTAGCAGAATATGGATTCAGACTATTTTAAAATAATACACAGCCTGTGTTCTAACAGAATATGGACTCATTCTATGTTTAAAAAATACTCACTCAGCCTGTGTTCTAACAGAATACTAATTCAGCCTGTGTTTTAACAGAATGTGGACTCAGATTTTATTAAAAGAATACTCACTCAGTCTGTGTTATAAAGAATATGGACTCAGTTTATTTTTAAATAATACCCACTCAGCCTGTGTTCTAACAGAATACTCACTCAGCCTGGGTTTTAACAAAATACTAACTCAGCAAGTGTTCTAACAGGATGTTGACTCAGATTATTTTCAAAGAATACTCACTCAGCCAGTGTTCTACCAGAATATGGATTCAGATTATTTTCAAAGTATACTCACTCATGCTGTGTTCGAACAAAATATGGACTCAGTTTATTTTGATATAATACCCACTCAGGCTGTGTTTTAACAGAATGTGGACTCAGAATTTGATCAAAAATTATTAACTCAGTCTGTTTTCTAACAGAATATGGACTCAGTCTATGTTTAAAGAATACTCACTCAGCCTGTGTGCTAACAGAATATGGAGTCTGTCTCTGTTTAAAGAATACTCACTCAGCTCAGTGTTCTAACAGAACACTCACTTTGCCTGTGTTCTAACAGAATGAGGACTCAGATATTGATCAAAAATTACTAACTCAGTCTGTGTTCTAACAGAGTTTGGACGCAGTCTATGTTTAAAGAATACTCACTCAGCCTGTGTTCTAATAGAATACGCACTAAGCCTGGTTTTTAATAAAATATTCACGCAGCCAGTGTACTAACAGGATATTGACTCAGAGTATTTTCAAAGAATATTCAATGAGCCTGTTTACTAACAGAATACTCACTCAGCCTGTGTTCTAACAGAATACTCACTGAGCGAGAGTTCTACCAGAATATGGATTCTGATTATTTGAAAATAATACTCACTCAGCCTGTGTTCTAACAGAATGTGGACTCAGTCTATGTTTAAAGAATACTCACTCAGTTCACTTTTAACTGAACACGCACTTATCCTGTGTTCTAACAGAATACTAACTCAGCATGTGTTCTAACAGAATGTCGACTCAGATTTTATTTAAAGAATACTCACTCAGTCTGTGTTCTAAATAATATGGACTCAGTTTATTTTTAATAATAACCACTCAGCCCGTGTTCTAACAGAATACTCACCGAGCCTGGGTTTTAACAAAATACTAACTCAGCAAGTGTTCTAACAGGATATTGACTCAGATTATTTTCAAAGAATACTCACTGAGCCAGTGTTCTACCAGAATATGGATTCAGATTATTTTCAAAGAATACTCACTCAGCCTGTGTTCTAACAGGATATGGACTCAGTCTATATTTAAAGAATACTCCCTCACATCAGTGTTCTAACAGAACACTCACTCAGCCTGTGTTCTAACAGAATACTAACTCAGCCTGCGTTCAAACAGAATGAGGATTCAGATCAAAAATTACTAACTCAGTCTGTGTTCTAACAGAATGTGGACTCAGATTTCGTTCAAAAATTACTCTGTCTGTGTTCTAACAGAATATGGACTCAGCCTGTGTTCTAACAGAATACTCACCCAGCCTGTGTTCTAACAGAGTAGTCACTCAGCCAGTGTTTTAAGAGAATATGGATTCAGATTATTTTCAAAGAATACTCACTCAGCCTGTGTTCGAAAAATATATGGATTCAGTTTATTTTTATATATTACCCACTCATGCTGTGTTTTAACAGAATGTGGACTCAGATTTTGATCAAAAATTATTAACTCAGTCTGTTTTCTAACAGAATATGGACTCAGTCTATGTTTAAAGAATACTCACTCAGCCTGTGTTCTAATAGAATACACACTCAGCCTGGTTTTTAATAAAATACTCACGCAGCCAGTGTACTAACAGGATATTAACTCAGATTATGTTCAAAGAATAATCAATGAGCCTGTTTACTAACAGAATACTCACTCAGCCTGGGTTCTAACAGAATACTCACTCAGCGAGAGTTCTAGCAGAATATGGATTCAGACTATTTTAAAATAATACACAGCCTGTGTTCTAACAGAATATGGACTCAGTCTATGTTTAAAGAATACTCACTCAGCTCAGTGTTCTAACAGAACACTCACTTTGCCTGTGTTCTAACAGAATGAGGACTCAGATATTGATCAAAAATTACTAACTCAGTCTGTGTTCTAACAGAATTAGGACACAGTCTATGTTTAAAGAATACTCACTCAGCCTGTGTTCTAATAGAATACGCAATCAGCCTGGTTTTTAATAAAATATTCACGCCGCCAGTGTACTAACAGGATATTGACTCCGAGTATTTTCAAAGAATATTCAATGAGCCTGTTTACTAACAGAATACTCACTCAGCCTGTGTTCTACCAGAATATGAATTCAGATTATTTTCAAAGTATACTCACTCATGCTGTGTTCGAACAAAATATGGACTCAGTTTATTTTTATATAATACCCACTCAGGCTGTGTTTTAACAGAATGTGGACTCAGATTTTGATCAAAAATTATTAACTCAGTCTGTTTTCTAACAGAATATGGACGCAGTCTATGTTTAAAAAATACTCACTCAGCCTGTGTTCTAATAGAATACACACTCAGCCTGGTTTTTAATAAAATACTCACGCAGCCAGTGTACTAACAGGATATTGACTCAGATTATGTTCAAAGAATAATCAATGAGCCTCTTTACTAACAGAATACTCACTCAGCCTGGGTTCTAACAGAATACTCACTCAGCGAGAGTTCTAGCAGAATATGGATTCAGACTATTTTAAAATAATACTCACACAGCCTGTGTTCTAACACAATATGGACTCAGTCTATGTTTAAAGAATACTCACTCAGCCTGTGTTCTAACAGAATACTCACTCAGCGAGAGTTCTACCAGAATATGGATTCAGATTATTTTAAAATAATACTCACTCCCCTGTTTTCTAACAGAATATGGACTCATTCTATGTTTAAAAAATACTCACTCAGCCTGTGTTCTAACAGAATACTAATTCAGCCTGTGTTTTAACAGAATGTGGACTCAGATTTTATTAAAAGAATACTCACTCAATCTGTGTTATAAAGAATATGGACTCAGTTTAGTTTTAAATAATACCCACTCAGCCTGTGTTCTAACAGAATACTCACTCAGCCTGGGTTTTAACAAAATACTAACTCAGCAAGTGTTCTAACAGGATGTTGACTCAGATTATTTTCAAAGAATACTCACTCAGCCAGTGTTCTACCAGAATATGGATTCAGATTATTTTCAAAGTATACTCACTCATGCTGTGTTCGAACAAAATATGGACTCAGTTTATTTTTATATAATACCCACTCAGGCTGTGTTTTAACAGAATTTGGACTCAGAATTTGATCAAAAATTATTAACTCAGTCTGTTTTCTAACAGAATATGGACTCAGTCTATGTTTAAAGAATACTCACTCAGCCTCTGTGCTAACAGAATATGGAGTCTGTCTCTGTTTAAAGAATACTCACTCAGCTCAGTGTTCTAACAGAACACTCACTTTGCCTGTGCTCTATCAGAATGAGGACTCAGATATTGATCAAAAATTACTAACTCAGTCTGTGTTCTAACAGAATTTGGACGCAGTATATGTTTAAAAAATACTCACTCAGCCTGTGTTCTAATAGAATACGCACTCACCCTGGTTTTTAATAAAATATTCACGCAGCCAGTGTACTAACAGGATATTGACTCAGAGTATTTTCAAAGAATATTCAATGAGCCTGTATACTAACAGAATACTCACTCAGCCTGTGTTCTAACAGAATACTCACTTAGCGAGAGTTCTACCAGAATATGGATTCTGATTATTTGAAAATAATACTCACTCAGCCTGTGTTCTACAGAATGTGGACTCAGTCTATGTTTAAAGAATACTCACTCAGTTCACTGTTTTAACAGAACACGCACTTAGCCTGTGTTCTAACAGAATACTAACTCAGCATGTGTTCTAACAGAATGTCGACTCAGATTTTATTTAAAGAATACTCACTCAGTCTGTGTTCTAAATAATATGGACTCAGTTTATTTTTAATAATAACCACTCAGCCTGTGTTCTAACAGTATACTCACCGAGCCTGGGTTTTAACAAAATACTAACTCAGCAAGTGTTCTAACAGGATATTGACTCAGATTATTTTGAAAGAATACTCACTGAGCCAGTGTTCTACCAGAATATGGATTCAGATTATTTTCAAAGAATACTCACTCAGCCTGTGTTCTAACAGAATATGGACTCAGTCTATATTTAAAGAATACTCACTCATCTCAGTGTTCTAACAGAACACTCACTCAGCCTGTGTTCTAACAGAATACTAACTCAGCCTGCGTTCTAACAGAATGTGGATTCAGATCAAAAATTACTAACTCAGTCTGTGTTCTAACAGAATGTGGACTCAGATTTCGTTCAAAAATTACTCTGTCTGTGTTCTAACAGAATATGGACTCAGCCTGTGTTCTAACAGAATACTCACCCAGCCTGTGTTCTAACAGAATACTCACTCAGCCAGTGTTTTAAGAGAATATGGATTCAGATTATTTTCAAAGAATACTCACTCAGCCTGTGTTCGAACAAAATATGGACTCATTTTATTTTTATATATTACCCACTCAGGCTGTGTTTTAACAGAATGTGGACTCAGATTTTGATCAAAAATTATTAACTCAGTCTGTTTTCTAACAGAATATGGACGCAGTCTATGTTTAAAGAATACTCACTCAGCCTGTGTTCTAATAGAATACACACTCAGCCTGGTTTTTAATAAAATACTCACGCAGCCAGTGTACTAACAGGATATTGACTCAGATTATGTTCAAAGAATAATCAATGAGCCTGTTTACTAACAGAATACTCACTCAGCCTGGGTTCTAACAGAATACTCACTCAGCGAGAGTTCTAGCAGAATATGGATTCAGACTATTTTAAAATAATACTCACACAGCCTGTGTTCTAACTGAATATGGACTCAGTCTATGTTTAAAGAATACTCACTCAGCCTGTGTTCTAACAGAATACTCACTCAGCGAGAGTTCTACCAGAATATGGATTCAGATTATTTTAAAATAATACTCACTCCGCCTGTGTTCTAACAGAATATGGACTCATTCTATGTTTAAAAAATACTCACTCATCCTGTATTCTAACAGAATACTAATTCAGCCTGTGTTTTAACAGAATGTGGACTCAGATTTTATTAAAAGAATACTCACTCAGTCTGTGTTATAAAGAATATGGACTCAGTTTATTTTTAAATAATACCCACTCAGCCTGTGTTCTAACAGAATACTCACTCAGCCTGGGTTTTAACAAAATACTAACTCAGCAAGTGTTCTAACAGGATGTTGACTCAGATTATTTTCAAAGAATACTCACTCAGCCAGTGTTCTACCAGAATATGGATTCAGATTATTTTCAAAGTATACTCACTCATGCTGTGTTCGAACAAAATATGGACTCAGTTTATTTTGATATAATACCCACTCAGGCTGTGTTTTAACAGAATGTGGACTCAGAATTTGATCAAAAATTATTAACTCAGTCTGTTTTCTAACAGAATATGGACTCAGTCTATGTTTAAAGAATACTCACTCAGCCTGTGTGCTAACAGAATATGGAGTCTGTCTCTGTTTAAAGAATACTCACTCAGCTCAGTGTTCTAACAGAACACTCACTTTGCCTGTGTTCTAACAGAATGAGGACTCAGATATTGATCAAAAATTACTAACTCAGTCTGTGTTCTAACAGAGTTTGGACGCAGTCTATGTTTAAAGAATACTCACTCAGCCTGTGTTCTAATAGAATACGCACTAAGCCTGGTTTTTAATAAAATATTCACGCAGCCAGTGTACTAACAGGATATTGACTCAGAGTATTTTCAAAGAATATTCAATGAGCCTGTTTACTAACAGAATACTCACTCAGCCTGTGTTCTAACAGAATACTCACTGAGCGAGAGTTCTACCAGAATATGGATTCTGATTATTTGAAAATAATACTCACTCAGCCTGTGTTCTAACAGAATGTGGACTCAGTCTATGTTTAAAGAATACTCACTCAGTTCACTTTTAACTGAACACGCACTTATCCTGTGTTCTAACAGAATACTAACTCAGCATGTGTTCTAACAGAATGTCCACTCAGATTTTATTTAAAGAATACTCACTCAGTCTGTGTTCTTAATAATATGGACTCAGTTTATTTTTAATAATAACCACTCAGCCCGTGTTCTAACAGAATACTCACCGAGCCTGGGTTTTAACAAAATACTAACTCAGCAAGTGTTCTAACAGGATATTGACTCAGATTATTTTCAAAGAATACTCACTGAGCCAGTGTTCTACCAGAATATGGATTCAGATTATTTTCAAAGAATACTCACTCAGCCTGTGTTCTAACAGGATATGGACTCAGTCTATATTTAAAGAATACTCCCTCACATCAGTGTTCTAACAGAACACTCACTCAGCCTGTGTTCTAACAGAATACTAACTCAGCCTGCGTTCTAACAGAATGAGGATTCAGATCAAAAATTACTAACTCAGTCTGTGTTCTAACAGAATGTGGACTCAGATTTCGTTCAAAAATTACTCTGTCTGTGTTCTAACAGAATATGGACTCAGCCTGTGTTCTTACAGAATACACACCCAGCCTGTGTTCTAACAGAGTAGTCACTCAGCCAGTGTTTTAAGAGAATATGGATTCAGATTATTTTCAAAGAATACTCACTCAGCCTGTGTTCGAAAAATATATGGACTCAGTTTATTTTTATATATTACCCACTCATGCTGTTTTTTAACAGAATGTGGACTCAGATTTTGATCAAAAATTATTAACTCAGTCTGTTTTCTAACAGAATATGGACTCAGTCTATGTTTAAAGAATACTCACTCAGCCTGTGTTCTAATAGAATACACACTCAGCCTGGTTTTTAATAAAATACTCACGCAGCCAGTGTACTAACAGGATATTGACTCAGATTATGTTCAAAGAATAATCAATGAGCCTGTTTACTAACAGAATACTCACTCAGCCTGGGTTCTAACAGAATACTCACTCAGCGAGAGTTCTAGCAGAATATGGATTCAGACTATTTTAAAATAATACACAGCCTGTGTTCTAACAGAATATGGACTCATTCTATGTTTAAAAAATACTCACTCAGCCTGTGTTCTAACAGAATACTAATTCAGCCTGTGTTTTAACAGAATGTGGACTCAGATTTTATTAAAAGAATACTCACTCAGTCTGTGTTATAAAGAATATGGACTCAGTTTATTTTTAAATAATACCCACTCAGCCTGTGTTCTAACAGAATACTCACTCAGCCTGGGTTTTAACAAAATACTAACTCAGCAAGTGTTCTAACAGGATGTTGACTCAGATTATTTTCAAAGAATACTCACTCAGCCAGTGTTCTACCAGAATATGGATTCAGATTATTTTCAAAGTATACTCACTCATGCTGTGTTCGAACAAAATATGGACTCAGTTTATTTTGATATAATACCCACTCAGGCTGTGTTTTAACAGAATGTGGACTCAGAATTTGATCAAAAATTATTAACTCAGTCTGTTTTCTAACAGAATATGGACTCAGTCTATGTTTAAAGAATACTCACTTAGCCTGTGTGCTAACAGAATATGGAGTCTGTCTCTGTTTAAAGAATACTCACTCAGCTCAGTGTTCTAACAGAACACTCACTTTGCCTGTGTTCTAACAGAATGAGGACTCAGATATTGATCAAAAATTACTAACTCAGTCTGTGTTCTAACAGAGTTTGGACGCAGTCTATGTTTAAAGAATACTCACTCAGCCTGTGTTCTAATAGAATACGCACTAAGCCTGGTTTTTAATAAAATATTCACGCAGCCAGTGTACTAACAGGATATTGACTCAGAGTATTTTCAAAGAATATTCAATGAGCCTGTTTACTAACAGAATACTCACTCAGCCTGTGTTCTAACAGAATACTCACTGAGCGAGAGTTCTACCAGAATATGGATTCTGATTATTTGAAAATAATACTCACTCAGCCTGTGTTCTAACAGAATGTGGACTCAGTCTATGTTTAAAGAATACTCACTCAGTTCACTTTTAACTGAACACGCACTTATCCTGTGTTCTAACAGAATACTAACTCAGCATGTGTTCTAACAGAATGTCCACTCAGATTTTATTTAAAGAATACTCACTCAGTCTGTGTTCTTAATAATATGGACTCAGTTTATTTTTAATAATAACCACTCAGCCCGTGTTCTAACAGAATACTCACCGAGCCTGGGTTTTAACAAAATACTAACTCAGCAAGTGTTCTAACAGGATATTGACTCAGATTATTTTCAAAGAATACTCACTGAGCCAGTGTTCTACCAGAATATGGATTCAGATTATTTTCAAAGAATACTCACTCAGCCTGTGTTCTAACAGGATATGGACTCAGTCTATATTTAAAGAATACTCCCTCACATCAGTGTTCTAACAGAACACTCACTCAGCCTGTGTTCTAACAGAATACTAACTCAGCCTGCGTTCAAACAGAATGAGGATTCAGATCAAAAATTACTAACTCAGTCTGTGTTCTAACAGAATGTGGACTCAGATTTCGTTCAAAAATTACTCTGTCTGTGTTCTAACAGAATATGGACTCAGCCTGTGTTCTAACAGAATACTCACCCAGCCTGTGTTCTAACAGAGTAGTAACTCAGCCAGTGTTTTAAGAGAATATGGATTCAGATTATTTTCAAAGAATACTCACTCAGCCTGTGTTCGAAAAATATATGGATTCAGTTTATTTTTATATATTACCCACTCATGCTGTGTTTTAACAGAATGTGGACTCAGATTTTGATCAAAAATTATTAACTCAGTCTGTTTTCTAACAGAATATGGACTCAGTCTATGTTTAAAGAATACTCACTCAGCCTGTGTTCTAATAGAATACACACTCAGCCTGGTTTTTAATAAAATACTCACGCAGCCAGTGTACTAACAGGATATTAACTCAGATTATGTTCAAAGAATAATCAATGAGCCTGTTTACTAACAGAATACTCACTCAGCCTGGGTTCTAACAGAATACTCACTCAGCGAGAGTTCTAGCAGAATATGGATTCAGACTATTTTAAAATAATACACAGCCTGTGTTCTAACAGAATATGGACTCAGTCTATGTTTAAAGAATACTCACTCAGCTCAGTGTTCTAACAGAACACTCACTTTGCCTGTGTTCTAACAGAATGAGGACTCAGATATTGATCAAAAATTACTAACTCAGTCTGTGTTCTAACAGAATTAGGACACAGTCTATGTTTAAAGAATACTCACTCAGCCTGTGTTCTAATAGAATACGCAATCAGCCTGGTTTTTAATAAAATATTCACGCCGCCAGTGTACTAACAGGATATTGACTCCGAGTATTTTCAAAGAATATTCAATGAGCCTGTTTACTAACAGAATACTCACTCAGCCTGTGTTCTAACAGAATACTCACTGAGCGAGAGTTCTACCAGAATATGGATTCTGATTATTTGAAAATAATACTCACTCAGCCTGTGTTCTAACAGAATGTGGACTCAGTCTATGTTTAAAGAATACTCACTCAGTTCACTGTTTTAACAGAACACGCACTTAGCCTGTGTTCTAACAGAATACTAACTCAGCATGTGTTCTAACAGAATGTCGACTCAGATTTTATTTAAAGAATACTCACTCAGTCTGTGTTCTAAATAATATGGACTCAGTTTATTTTTAATAATAACCACTCAGCCTGTGTTCTAACAGAATACTCACCGAGCCGGGGTTTTAACAAAATACTAACTCAGCAAGTGTTCTAACAGGATATTGACTCAGATTATTTTGAAAGAATACTCACTGAGCCAGTGTTCTACCAGAATATGGATTCAGATTATTTTCAAAGAATACTCAGCCTGTGTTCTAACAAAATATGGACTCAGTCTATATTTAAAGAATACTCACTCATCTCAGTGTTCTAACAGAACACTCACTCAGCCTGTGTTCTAACAGAATACTAACTCAGCCTGCGTTCTAACAGAATGTGGATTCAGATCAAAAATTACTAACTCAGTCTGTGTTCTAACAGAATGTGGACTCAACCTGTGTTCTAACAAAATACTCACCCAGCCTGTGTTCTAACAGAATACTCACTCAGCCAGTGTTTTAAGAGAATATGGATTCAGATTATTTTCAAAGCATAGTCACTCAGCCTGTGTTCGAACAAAATATGGACTCAGTTTATTTTTATATATTACCCACTCAGGCTGTGTTTTAACAGAATGTGGACTCAGATTTTGATCAAAAATTATTAACTCAGTCTGTTTTCTAACAGAATATGGACGCAGTCTATGTTTAAAGAATACTCACTCAGCCTGTGTTCTAATAGAATACACACTCAGCCTGGTTTTTAATAAAATACTCACGCAGCCAGTGTACTAACAGGATATTGACTCAGATTATTTTGAAAGAATACTCAATGAGCCTGTTTACTAACAGAATACTCACTCAGCCTGTGTTCTAACAGAATATGGAGTCTTCTCTGTTTAATGAATATTCACTCAGCTCAGTGTTCTAACAGAACACTCACTTCGCCTGTGTTCTAACAGAATGAGGACTCAGATATTGATCAAAAATTACTAACTCAGTCTGTGTTCTAACAGAATTTGGACGCAGTCTATGTTAAAAAATACTCACTCAGCCTGTGTTCTAATAGAATACGCAATCAGCCTGGTTTTTAATAAAATATTCACGCAGCCAGTGTACTGACAGGATATTGACTCAGAGTATTTTCAAAGAATATTCAATGAGCCTGTTTACTAACAGAATACTCACTCAGCCTGTGTTCTAACAGAATACTCACTGAGTGAGAGTTCTACCAGAATATGGATTCTGATTATTTCAAAATAATACTCACTCAGCCTGTTTTCTAACAGAATACTCACTGAGTGAGAGTTCTACCAGAATATGGATTCTGATTATTTGAAAATAATACTCACTCAGCCTGTGTTCTAACAGAATGTGGACTCAGTCTATGTTTAAAGAATACTCACTCAGTTCACTGTTTTAACAGAACACGCACTTAGCCTGTGTTCTAACAGAATACTAACTCAGCATGTGTTCTAACAGAATGTCGACTCAGATTTTATTTAAAGAATACTCACTCAGTCTGTGTTCTAAATAATATGGAGTCAGTAGATTTTTAATAATAACCACTCAGCCGGTGTTCTAACAGAATACTCACCGAGCCTGGGTTTTAACAAAATACTAACTCAGCAAGTGTTCTAACAGGATATTGACTCAGATTATTTTCAAAGAATACTCACTGAGCCAGTGTTCTACCAGAATATGGATTCAGATTATTTTCAAAGAATACTCAGCCTGTGTTCTAACAGAATATGGACTCAGTCTATATTTAAAGAATACTCACTCACCTCAGTGTTCTAACAGAACACTCACTCAGCCTGTGTTCTAACAGAATACTAACTCAGCCTGCGTTCTAACAGAATGTGGATTCAGATCAAAAATTACTAACTCAGTCTGTGTTCTAACAGAATGTGGACTCAGCCTGTGTTCTAACAGAATACTCACCCAGCCTGTGTTCTAACAGAATACTCACTCAGCCAGTGTTTTAAGAGAATATGGATTCAGATTATTTTCAAAGCATAGTCACTCAGCCTGTGTTCGAACAAAATATGGACTCAGTTTATTTTTATATATTACCCACTCAGGCTGTGTTTTAACAGAATGTGGACTCAGATTTTGATCAAAAATTATTAACTCAGTCTGTTTTCTAACAGAATATGGACGCAGTCTATGTTTAAAGAATACTCACTCAGCCTGTGTTCTAATAGAATACACACTCAGCCTGGTTTTTAATAAAATACTCACGCAGCCAGTGTACTAACAGGATATTGACTCAGATTATTTTGAAAGAATACTCAATGAGCCTGTTTACTAACAGAATACTCACTCAGCCTGTGTTCTAACAGAATATGGAGTCTTCTCTGTTTAATGAATACTCACTCAGCTCAGTGTTCTAACAGAACACTCACTTCGCCTGTGTTCTAACAGAATGAGGACTCAGATATCGATCAAAAATTACAAACTCAGTCTGTGTTCTCACAGAATTTGGACGCAGTCTATGTTAAAAAATACTCACTCAGCCTGTGTTCTAATAGAATACGCAATCAGCCTGGTTTTTAATAAAATATTCACGCAGCCAGTGTACTAACAGGATATTGACTCAGAGTATTTTCAAAGAATATTCAATGAGCCTGTTTACTAACAGAATACTCTCTCAGCCTGTGTTCTAACAGAATACTAACTCAGCCTGCGTTCTAACAGAATGTGGATTCAGATCAAAAATTACTAACTCAGTCTGTGTTCTAACAGAATGTGGACTCAGATTTCGTTCAAAAATTACTCTGTCTGTGTTCTAACAGAATATGGACTCAGCCTGTGTTCTAACAGAATACTCACCCAGCCTGTGTTCTAACAGAGTAGTCACTCAGCCAGTGTTTTAAGAGAATATGGATTCAGATTATTTTCAAAGAATACTCACTCAGCCTGTGTTCGAACAAAATATGGACTCAGTTTATTTTTATATATTACCCACTCAGGCTGTGTTTTAACAGAATGTGGACTCAGATTTTGATCAAAAATTATTAACTCAGTCTGTTTTCTAACAGAATATGGACGCAGTCTATGTTTAAAGAATACTCACTCAGCCTGTGTTCTAATAGAATACACACTCAGCCTGGTTTTTAATAAAATACTCACGCAGCCAGTGTACTAACAGGATATTGACTCAGATTATGTTCAAAGAATAATCAATGAGCCTGTTTACTAACAGAATACTCACTCAGCCTGGGTTCTAACAGAATACTCACTCAGCGAGAGTTCTAGCAGAATATGGATTCAGACTATTTTAAAATAATACACAGCCTGTGTTCTAACAGAATATGGACTCATTCTATGTTTAAAAAATACTCACTCAGCCTGTGTGCTAACAGAATATGGAGTCTGTCTCTGTTTAAAGAATACTCACTCAGCTCAGTGTTCTAACAGAACACTCACTTAGCCTGTGTTCTAACAGAATGAGGACTCAGATATTGGTCAAAAATTACTAACTCAGTCTGTGTTCTAACAGAATTTGGACGCAGTCTATGTTTAAAGAATACTCACTCAGCCTGTGTTCTAATAGAATAAGCACTCAGCCTGGTTTTTAATAAAATATTCACGCAGCCAGTGTACTAATAGGATATTGACTCAGAGTATTTTCAAAGAATATTCCATGAGCCTGTTTACTAACAGAATACTCACTCAGCCTGTGTTCTAACAGAATACTCACTGAGTGAGAGTTCTACCAGAATATGGATTCTGATTATTTGAAAATAATACTCACTCAGCCTGTGTTCTAACAGAACGTGGACTCAGTCTATGTTTAAAGAATACTCACTCAGTTGACTGTTCTAACAGAACACGCACTTAGCCTGTGTTCTAACAGAATACTAACTCAGCATGTGTTCTAACAGAATGTCGACTCAGATTTTATTTAAAGAATACTCACTCAGTCTGTGTTCTAAATAATATGGACTCAGTTTATTTTTAATAATAACCACTCAGCCTGTGTTCTAACAGAATACTCACCGAGCCTGGGTTTTAACAAAATACTAACTCAGCACGTGTTCTATCAGGATATTGACGCAGATTATTTTCAAAGAATACTCACTCAGCCAGTGTACTACAGGAATATGGATTCAGATTATTTTCAAAGAATACTCACTCAGCCTGTGTTCTAACAGAATGTGGACTCAGTCTATATTTAAAAAATACTCACTCACCTCAGTGTTCTAACAGAATACTCAATCAGCCTGTGTTCCAACAGAATACTAACTCAGCCTGCGTTCTAACAGAATGTGAATTCAGATCAAAAATTACTAACTCAGTCTGTGTTCTAACAGAATGTGGACTCAGATTTCGTTCAAAATTTACTCTGTCTGTGTTCTAACAGAATATGGACTCAGCCTGTGTTCTAACAGAATACTAACTCAGCCTGCGTTGTAACAGAATGTGGATTCAGATCAAAAATTACTAACTCAGTCTGTGTTCTAACAGAATGTGGACTCAGATTTTGTTCAAAAATTACTCTGTTTGTGTTCTAACAGAATATGGACTCAGCCAGTGTTCTAACAGAATACTCACACAGCCTGTGTTCTAACAGAATACTCACTCAGCCAGTGTTTTAAGAGAATATGGATTCAAATTATTTTCAAAGAATACTCACTCAGCCTGTGTTCGAACAAAATATGGACTCAGTTTATTTTTATATATTACCCACTCAGGCTGTGTTTTAACAGAATGTGGACTCAGATTTTGATCAAAAATTATTAACTCAGTCTGTTTTCTAACAGAATATGGACGCAATCTGTGTTTAAAGAATACTCACTCAGCCTGTGTTCTAATAGAATACACACTCAGCCCGATTTTTAATAAAATACTCACGCAGCTAATGTACTAACAGGATATTGACTCAGATTATTTTCAAAGAATACACAATGAGCCTGTTTACTAACAGAATACTCACTCAGCCTGTGTTCTAACAGAATGTGGACTCAGTCCATGTTTAAAGAATACTCACTCAGTTCACTGTTTTAACAGAACACGCACTTAGCCTGTGTTCTAACAGAATACTAACTCAGCATGTGTTCTAACAGAATGTCGACTCAGATTTTATTTAAAGAATACTCACTCAGCCTGTATTCTAACAGAATGTGGACTCAGTCCATGTTTAAAGAATACTCACTCAGTTCACTGTTTTAACAGAACACGCACTTAGCCTGTGTTCCTACAGAATACTAACTCAGCCTGCGTTCTAACAGAATGTGAATTCAGATCAAAAATTACAAACTCAGTCTGTGTTCTAACAGAATGTGGACTCAGCCTGTGTTCTAACAGAATACTAACTCAGCCTGCGTTCTAACAGAATGTGGATTCAGATCAAAAATTACTAACTCAGTCTGTGTTCTAACAGAATGTGGACTCTGATTTTGTTCAAAAATTACTCTGTCTGTGTTCTAACAGAATATGGACTCCGCCAGTGTTCTAACAGAATACTCACTCAGCCTGTGTTCCAACAGAATACTAACTCAGCCTGCGTTCTATCAGAATGTGGATTCAGATTTTATTTATAGAATACTCACTCAGTCTGTGTTCTAAATAATATGGCCTCGGTTTATTTTTAATAATAACCACTCAGCCTGTGTTCTAACAGAATACTCACGGAGCCTGGGTTTTAACAAAATATTAACTCAGCAAGTGTTCTATCAGGATATTGACGCAGATTATTTTCAAAGAATACTCACTCATCCAGTGATCTACCAGAATATGGATTCAGATTATTTTCAAAGAATACTCACTCAGCCTGTGTTCTAACAGAATATGGACTCAGTCTATATTTAAAAAATACTCACTCACCTCAGTGTTCTAACAGAACACTCACTCAGCCTGTGTTCCAACAGAATACTAACTCAGCCTGCGTTCTAACAGAATGTGAATTCAGATCAAAAATTACTAACTCAGTCTGTGTTCTAACAGAATGTGGACTCAGATTTCGTTCAAAATTTACTCTGTGTTCTAACAGAATATGGACTCAGCCTGTGTTCTAACAGAATACTAACTCAGCCTGCGTTGTAACAGAATGTGGATTCAGATCAAAAATTACTAACTCAGTCTGTGTTCTAACAGAATGTGGACTCAGATTTTGTTCAAAAATTACTCTGTCTGTGTTCTAACAGAATATGGACTCAGCCAGTGTTCTAACAGAATACTCACCCAGCCTGTGTTCTAACAGAATACTCACTCAGCCTGTGTTCTAACAGAATATGGGCTCAGTCTATATTTAAAAAATACTCACTCACCTCAGTGTTCTAACAGAACACTCACTCAGCCTGTGTTCTAACAGAATACTAACTCAGTGTGCGTTCTAACAGAATGTGGATTCAGATCAAAAATTACTAACTCAGTCTGTGTTCTAACAGAATGTGGACTCAGTCTATGTTTAAAGAATACTCACTCAGCCTGTGTGCTAACAGAATATGGAGTCTCTCTCTGTTTAAAGAATACTCACTCAGCTCAGTGTTCTAACAGAACACTCACTTTGCCTGTGTTCTAACAGAATGAGGATTCAGATATTGATCAAAAATTACTAACTCAGTCTGTGTTCTAACAGAATTTGGACGCAGTCTATGTTTAAAGAATACTCACTCAGCCTGTGTTCTAATAGAATACGCACTCAGCCTGGTTTTTAATAATATATTCACGCAGCCAGTGTACTAACAGGATATTGACTCAGAGTATTTTCAAAGAATATTCAATGAGCCTGTTTACTAACAGAATACTCACTCAGCCTGTGTTCTAACAGAATACTCACTGAGCGAGAGTTCTACCAGAATATGGATTCTGATTATTTGAAAATAATACTCACTCAGCCTGTGTTCTAACAGAATGTGGACTCAGTCTATGTTTAAAGAATACTCACTCAGTTCACTGTTTTAACAGAACACGCACTTAGCCTGTGTTCTAACAGAATACTAACTCAGCATGTGTTCTAACAGAATGTCGACTCAGATTTTATTTAAAGAATACTCACTCAGTCTGTGTTCTAAATAATATGGACTCAGTTTATTTTTAATAATAACCACTCAGCCTGTGTTCTAACAGAATACTCACCGAGCCTGGGTTTTAACAAAATACTAACTCAGCAAGTGTTCTAACAGGTTATTGACTCAGATTAATTTGAAAGAATACTCACTGAGCCAGTGTTCTACCAGAATATGGATTCAGATTATTTTCAAAGAATACTCACTCAGCCTGTGTTCTAACAGAATATGGACTCAGTCTAAATTTAAAGAATACTCACTCATCTCAGTGTTCTAACAGAACACTCACTCAGCCTGTGTTCTAACAGAATACTAACTCAGCCTGCGTTCTAACGGAATGTGGATTCAGATCAAAAATTACTAACTCAGTCTGTGTTCTAACAGAATGTGGACTCAGATTTCATTCAAAAATTACTCTGTCTGTGTTCTAACAGAATATGGACTCAGCCTGTGTTCTAACAGAATACTCACCCAGCCTGTGTTCTAACAGAATACTCACTCAGCCAGTGTTTTAAGAGAATATGGATTCAGATTATTTTCAAAGAATACTCACTCAGCCTGTGTTCGAACAAAATATGGACTCAGTTTATTTTTATATATTACCCACTCAGGCTGTGTTTTAACAGAATGTGGACTCAGATTTTGATCAAAAATTATTAACTCAGTCTGTTTTCTAACAGAATATTGATGCAGTCTATGTTTAAAGAAAACTCACTCAACCTGTGTTCTAATAGAATACACACTCAGCCTGGTTTTTAATAAAATACTCACGCAGCCAGTGTACTAACAGGATATTGACTCAAATTATGTTCAAAGAATACTCAATGAGCCTGTTTACTAACAGAATACTCACTCAGCCTGGGTTCTAACAGAATACTCACTCAGCGAGAGTTCTAGCAGAATATGGATTCAGACTATTTTAAAATAATACTCACACAGCCTGTGTTCTAACAGAATATGGACTCAGTCTATGTTTAAAGAATACTCACTCAGCCTGTGTTCTAACAGAATACTCACTCAGCGAGAGTTCTACCAGAATATGGATTCAGATTATTTTAAAATAATACTCACTCCGCCTGTGTTCTAACAGAATATGGACTCATTCTATGTTTAAAAAATACTCACTCAGCCTGTGTTCTAACAGAATACTAATTCAGCCTGTGTTTTAACAGAATGTGGACTCAGATTTTATTAAAAGAATACTCACTCAGTCTGTGTTATAAAGAATATGGACTCAGTTTATTTTTAAATAATACCCACTCAGCCTGTGTTTTAACAGAATACTCACTCAGCCTGGGTTTTAACAAAATACTAACTCAGCAAGTGTTCTAACAGGATGTTGACTCAGATTATTTTCAAAGAATACTCACTCAGCCAGTGTTCTACCAGAATATGGATTCAGATTATTTTCAAAGAATACTCACTCAGCCTGTGTTCTAACAGAATATGGACTCAGTCTATATTTAAAGAATACTCACTCACCTCAGTGTTCTAACAGAACACTCACTCAGCCTGTGTTCTAACAGAATACTAACTCAGCCTGCGTTCTAACGGAATGTGGATTCAGATCAAAAATTACTAACTCAGTCTGTGTTCTAACAGAATGTGGACTCAGATTTCGTTCAAAAATTACTCTGTCTGTGTTCTAACAGAATATGGACTCAGCCTGTGTTCTAACAGAATACTCACCCAGCCTGTGTTCTAACAGAATACTCACTCAGCCAGTGTTTTAAGAGAATATGGATTCAGATTATTTTCAAAGAATACTCACTCAGCCTGTGTTCGAACAAAATATGGACTCAGTTTATTTTTATATATTACCCACTCAGGCTGTGTTTTAACAGAATGTGGACTCAGATTTTGATCAAAAATTATTAACTCAGTCTGTTTTCTAACAGAATATGGACGCAGTCTATGTTTAAAGAAAACTCACTCAACCTGTGTTCTAATAGAATACACACTCAGCCTGGTTTTTAATAAAATACTCACGCAGCCAGTGTACTAACAGGATATTGACTCAGATTATGTTCAAAGAATAATCAATGAGCCTGTTTACTAACAGAATACTCACACAGCCTGGGTTCTAACAGAATACTCACTCAGCGAGAGTTCTAGCAGAATATGGATTCAGACTATTTTAAAATAATACTCACACAGCCTGTGTTCTAACAGAATATGGACTCAGTCTATGTTTAAAGAATACTCACTCAGCCTGTGTTCTAACAGAATACTCACTCAGCGAGAGTTCTACCAGAATATGGATTCAGATTATTTTAAAATAATACTCACTCCGCCTGTGTTCTAACAGAATATGGACTCATTCTATGTTTAAAAAACACTCACTCAGCCTGTGTTCTAACAGAATACTAATTCAGCCTGTGTTTTAACAGAATGTGGACTCAGATTTTATTAAAAGAATACTCACTCAGTCTGTGTGCTAACAGAATATGGAGTCTGTCTCTGTTTAAAGAATACTCACTCAGCTCAGTGTTCTAACAGAACACTCACTTAGCCTGTGTTCTAACAGAATGAGGACTCAGATATTGATCAAAAATTACTAACTCAGTCTGTGTTCTAACAGAATTTGGACGCAGTCTATGTTTAAAGAATACTCACTCAGCCTGTGTTCTAATAGAATAAGCACTCAGCCTGGTTTTTAATAAATTATTCACGCAGCCAGTGTACTAACAGGATATTGACTCAGAGTATTTTCAAAGAATATTCAATGAGCCTGTTTACTAACAGAATACTCACTCAGCCTGTGTTCTAACAGAATACTCACTGAGCGAGAGTTCTACCAGAATATGGATTCTGATTATTTGAAAATAATACTCACTCAGACTGTGTTCTAACAGAATGTGGACTCAGTCTATGTTTAAAGAATACTCACTCAGTTCACTGTTTTAACAGAACACGCACTTAGCCTGTGTTCTAACAGAATACTAACTCAGCATGTGTTCTAACAGAATGTCGACTCAGATTTTATTTAAAGAATACTAACTCAGTCTGTGTTCTAAATAATATGGACTCAGTTTATTTTTAATAATAACCACTCAGCCTGTGTTCTAACAGAATACTCACCGACCCTGGGTTTTAACAAAATACTAACTCAGCAAGTGTTCTAACAGGATATTGACTCAGATTATTTTCAAAGAATACTCACTGAGCCAGTGTTCTACCAGAATATGGATTCAGATTATTTTCAAAGAATACTCACTCAGCCTGTGTTCTAACAGAATATGGACTCAGTCTATATTTAAAGAATACTCACTCACCTCAGTGTTCTAACAGAACACTCACTCAGCCTGTGTTCTAACAGAATACTAACTCAGCCTGCGTTCTAACAGAATGTGGATTCAGATCAAAAATTACTAACTCAGTCTGTGTTCTAACAGAATGTGGACTCAGATTTCGTTCAAAAATTACTCTGTCTGTGTTCTAACAGAATGTGGACTCAGCCTGTGTTCTAACAGAATACTCACCCAGCCTGTGTTCTAACAGAATACTCACTCAGCCAGTGTTTTAAGAGAATATGGATTCAGATTATTTTCAAAGAATACTCACTCAGCCTGTGTTCGAACAAAATATGGACTCAGTTTATTTTTATATATTACCCACTCAGGCTGTGTTTTAACAGAATGTGGACTCAGATTTTGATCAAAAATTATTAACTCAGTCTGTTTTCTAACAGAATATGGACGCAGTCTATGTTTAAAGAATACTCACTCAGCCTGTGTTCTAATAGAATACACACTCAGCCTGGTTTTTAATAAAATACTCACGCAGCCAGTGTACTAACAGGATATTGACTCAGATTATGTTCAAAGAATAATCAATGAGCCTGTTTACTCACAGAATACTCACTCAGCCAGTGTTCTACCAGAATATGGATTCAGATTATTTTCAAAGTATACTCACTCATGCTGTGTTCGAACAAAATATGGACTCAGTTTATTTTTATATAATACCCACTCAGGCTATGTTTTAACAGAGTGTGGACTCAGAATTTGATCAAAAATTATTAACTCAGTCTGTTTTCTAACAGAATATGGACTCAGTCTATGTTTAAAGAATACTCACTCAGCCTGTGTGCTAACAGAATATGGAGTCTGTCTCTGTTTAAAGAATACTCACTCAGCTCAGTGTTCTAACAGAACACTCACTTAGCCTGTGTTCTAACAGAATGAGGACTCAGATATTGATCAAAAATTACTAACTCAGTCTGTGTTCTAACAGAATTTGGACGCAGTCTATGTTTAAAGAATACTCACTCAGCCTGTGTTATAATAGAATAAGCACTCAGCCTGGTTTTTAATAAAATATTAACGCAGCCAGTGTACTAACAGGATATTGACTCAGAGTATTTTCAAAGAATATTCAATGAGCCTGTTTACTAACAGAATACTCACTCAGCCTGTGTTCTAACAGAATACTCACTGAGTGAGAGTTCTACCAGAATATGGATTCTGATTATTTGAAAATAATACTCACTCAGCCTGTGTTCTAACAGAATGTGGACTCAGTCTATGTTTAAAGAATACTCACTCAGTTCACTGTTTTAACAGAACACGCACTTAGCCTGTGTTCTAACAAAATACTAACTCAGCATGTGTTCTAACAGAATGTCGACTCAGATTTTATTTAAAGAATACTAACTCAGTCTGTGTTCTAAACAATATGGACTCAGTTTATTTTTAATAATAACCACTCAGCCTGTGTTCTAACAGAATACTCACCGAGCCTGGGTTTTAACAAAATACTAACTCAGCAAGTGTTCTAACAGGATATTGACTCAGATTATGTTCAAAGAATAATCAATGAGCCTGTTTACTAACAGAATACTCACTCAGCCTGGGTTCTAACAGAATACTCACTCAGCAAGAGTTCTAGCAGAATATGGATTCAGACTATGTTAAAATAATACTCACACAGCCTGTTTTCTAACACAATATGGACTCAGTCTATGTTGAAAGAATACTCACTCAGCCTGTGTTCTAACAGAATACTCACTCAGCGAGAGTTCTACCAGAATATGGATTCAGATTATTTTAAAATAATACTCACTCCGCCTGTGTTCTAAAAGAATATGGACTCATTCTATGTTTAAAAAACACTCACTCAGCCTGTGTTCTAACAGTATACTAATTCAGCCTGTGTTTTAACAGAATGTGGACTCAGATTTTATTAAAAGAATACTCACTCAGTCTGTGTTATAAAGTATATGGACTCAGTTTATTTTTAAATAATACCCACTCAGCCTGTTTTCTAACAGAATACTCACTCAGCCTGGGTTTTAACAAAATACTAACTCAGCAAGTGTTCTAACAAGATGTTGACTCAGATTATTTTCAAAGAATACTCACTCAGCCAGTGTTCTACCAGAATATGGATTCAGATTATTTTCAAAGTATACTCACTCATGCTGTGTTCGAACAAAATATGGACTCAGTTTATTTTTATATAATACCCACTCAGGCTGTGTTTTAACAGAATGTGGACTCAGAATTTGATCAAAAATTATTAACTCAGTCTGTTTTCTAACAGAATATGGACTCAGTCTATGTTTAAAGAATACTCACTCACCCTGTGTTCTAACAGAATGTGGACTCAGTCTATGTTTAAAGAATACTTACTCAGTTCACTTTTAACTGAACACGCACTTATCCTGTGTTCTAACAGAATACTAACTCAGCATGTGTTCTAACAGAATGTCCACTCAGATTTTATTTAAAGAATACTCACTCAGTCTGTGTTCTTAATAATATGGACTCAGTTTATTTTAATAATAACCACTAAGCCCGTGTTCTAACAGAATACTCACCGAGCCTGGGTTTTAACAAAATACTAACTCAGCAAGTGTTCTAACAGGATATTGACTCAGATTATTTTCAAAAAATACTCACTCAGCCTGTGTTCTAACAGAATATGGACTCAGTCTATATTTAAAGAATACTCACTCACCTCAGTGTTCTAACAGAACACTCACTCAGCCTGTGTTCTAACAGAATACTAACTCAGCCTGCGTTCTAACAGAATGTGGATTCAGATCAAAAATTACTAACTCAGTCTGTGTTCTAACAGAATGTGGACTCAGATTTCGTTCAAAAATTACTCTGTCTGTGTTCTAACAGAATATGGACTCAGCCTGTGTTCTAACAGAATACTCACCCAGCCTGTGTTCTAACAGGGTACTCACTCAGCCAGTGTTTTAAGAGAATATGGATTCAGATTATTTTCAAAGAATACTCACTCAGCCTGTGTTCGAACAAAATATGGACTCAGTTTATTTATATATATTACCCACTCAGGCTGTGTTTTAACAGAATGTGGACTCTGATTTTGATCAAAAATTATTAACTCAGTCTGTTTTCTAACAGAATATGGACGCAGTCTATGTTTAAAGAATACTCACTCAGCCTGTGTTCTAATAGAATACACACTCAGCCTGGTTTTTAATAAAATACTCACGCAGCCAGTGTACTAACAGGATATTGATTCAGATTATGTTCAAAAAATAATCAATGAGCCTGTTTACTAACAGAATACTCACTCAGCCTGGGTTCTAACAGAATACTCACTCAGCGAGAGTTCTAGCAGAATATGGATTCAGACTATTTTAAAATAATACTCACACAGCCTGTGTTGTAACAGAATATGGACTCAGTCTATGTTTAAAGAATACTCACTCAGCCTGTGTTCTAACAGAATACTCACTCAGCGAGAGTTCTACCAGAATATGGATTCTGATTATTTTAAAATAATACTCACTCCGCCTGTGTTCTAACAGAATATGGACTGATTCTATGTTTAAAAAATACTCACTCATCCTGTGTTTTAACAGAATACTCACCCAGCCTGCGTTCTAACAGAATGTGTATTCAGATCAAATTACTAACTCAGTCTGTGTTCTAACAGAATGTGGACTCAGATTTCGTTCAAAAATTACTCTGTCTGTGTTATAACAGAATATGGACTCAGCCTGTGTTCTAACAGAATACTCACCCAGCCTGTGTTCTAACAGAATACTAACTCAGCCTGTGTTCTAATAGAATACGCACTCAGCCTGGTTTTTAATAAAATATTCACGCCGCCAGTGTACTAACAGGATATTGACTCAGAGTATTTTCAAAGAATATTCAATGAGCCTGTTTACTAACAGAATACTCACTCAACCTGTGTTCTAACAGAATACTCACTGAGCCAGAGTTCTACCAGAATATGGATTCTGATTATTTGAAAATAATACTCACTCAGCCTGTGTTCTAACAGAATGTGGACTCAGTCTATGTTTAAAGAATACTCACTCAGTTCACTGTTTTAACAGAACACGCACTTAGCCTGTGTTCTAACAGAATACTAACTCAGCATGTGTTCTAACGGAATGTCGACTCAGATTTTATTTAAAGAATACTCACTCAGTCAGTGTTCTTAATAATATGGACTCAGTTTATTTTTAATAATAACCACTCAGCCGGAGTTCTAACAGAATACTCACCGAGCCTGGGTTTTAACAAAATACTAACTCAGCAAGTGTTCTAACAGAATATTGACTCAGATTATATTCAAAGAATACTCACTCAGCCAGTGTACTACCAGAATATGGATTCAGATTATTTTCAAAGTATACTCACTTATGCTGTGTTCGAACAAAATATGGACTCAGTTTATTTTTATATAATATCCACTCAGGCTGTGTTTTAACAGAATGTGGACTCAGTCTATGTTTAAAGAATACTCACTCAGCCTGTGTGCTAACAGAATATGGAGTCTGTTTCTGTTTAAAGAATATTCACTCAGCTCAGTGTTATAACAGAACACTCACTTTGCCTGTGTTCTAACAGAATGAGGACTCAGATATTGATCAAAAATTACTAACTCAGTCTGTGTTCTAACAGAATTTGGACGCAGTCTATGTTTAAAGAATACTCACTCAGCCTGTGTTCTAATAGAATACGCACTCATCCTGGTTTTTAATAAAATATTCACGCAGCCAGTGTACTAACAGGATATTGACTCAGAGTATTTTCAAAGAATATTCAATGAGCCTGTTTACTAACAGAATACTCACTCAGCCTGTGTTCTAACAGAATACTCACTGAGCGAGAGTTCTACCAGAATATGGATTCTGATTATTTGAAAATAATACTTATCAGCCTGTGTTCTAACAGAATGTGGACTCAGTCTATGTTTAAAGAATACTCACTCAGTTCACTTTTAACAGAACACGCACTTATCCTGTGTTCTATCAGAATACTAACTCAGCATGTGTTCTAACAGAATGTCCACTCAGATTTTATTTAAAGAATACTCACTCAGTCTGTGTTCTTAATAATATGGACTCAGTTTATTTTTAATAATAACCACTCAGCCCGTGTTCTAACAGAATACTCACCGAGCCTGGGTTTTAACAAAATACTAACTCAGCAAGTGTTCTAACAGGATATTGACTCAAATTATTTTCAAAGAATACTCACTGAGCCAGTGTTCTACCAGAATATGGATTCAGATTATTTTCAAAGAATACTCACTCAGCCTGTGTTCTAACAGAATATGGACTCAGTCTATACTTAAAGAATACTCACTCACCTCAGTGTTCTAACACAACACTCACTCAGCCTGTGTTCTAACAGAATACTAACTCAGCCTGCGTTCTAACAGAATGTGGATTCAGATCAAAAATTACTAACTCAGTCTGTGTTCTAACAGAATGTGGACTCAGATTTCGTTCAAAAATTACTCTGTCTGTGTTCTAACAGAATATGGACTCAACCTGTGTTCTAACAGAATACTCACCCAGCCTGTGTTCTAACAGAATACTCACTCAGCCAGTGTTTTAAGAGAATATGGATTCAGATTATTTTCAAAGAATACTCACTCAGCCTGTGTTCGAACAAAATATGGACTCAGTTTATTTATATATATTACCCACTCAGGCTGTGTTTTAACAGAATGTGGACTCAGATTTTGATCAAAAATTATTTACTCAGTCTGTTTTCTAACAGAATATGGACGCAGTCTATGTTTAAAGAATACTCACTCTGCCTGTGTTCTAATAGAATACACACTCAGCCTGGTTTTTAATAAAATAGTCACGCAGCCAGTGTACTAACAGGATATTGACTCAGATTATTTTCAAAGAATACTCAATGAGCCTGTTTACTAACAGAATACTCACTCAGCCTGTGTTCTAACAGAATACTCACTCAGCGAGAGTTCTACCAGAATATGGATTCAGATTATTTTAAAATAATACTCACTCCGCCTGTGTTCTAGCAGAATATGGACTCATTCTATGTTTAAAAAATACTCACTCAGCCTGTGTTCTAACAGAATACTAATTCAGCCTGTGTTTTAACAGAATGTGGACTCAGATTTTATTAAAAGAATACTCACTCAGTCTGTGTTATAAAGAATATGGAGTCAGTTTATTTTTATATAATACCCACTCAGGCTGTGTTTTAACAGAATGTGGACTCAGAATTTGATCAAAAATTATTAACTCAGTCTGTTTTCTAACAGAATATGGACTCAGTCTATGTTTAAAAAATACTCACTCAGCCTGTGTGCTAACAGAATATGGAGTCTGTCTCTGTTTAAAGAATACTCACTCAGCTCAGTGTTCTAACAGAACACTCACTTTGCCTGTGTTCTAACAGAATGAGGACTCAGATATTGATCAAAAATTACTAACTCAGTCTGTGTTCTAACAGAATTTGGACGCAGTCTATGTTTAAAGAATACTCACTCAGCCTGTGTTCTAATAGAATACGCACTCAGCCTGGTTTTTAATAAAATATTCACGCAGCCAGTGTACTAACAGGATATTGACTCAGAGTATTTTCAAAGAATATTCAATGAGCCTGTTTACTAACAGAATACTCACTCACCCTGTGTTCTAACAGAATACTCACTGAGTGAGTGTTCTACCAGAATATGGATTCTGATTATTTGAAAATAATACTCACTCAGCCTTTGTTCTAACAGAATGTGGACTCAGTCTATGTTTAAAGAATACTCACTCAGTTCACTGTTTTAACAGAACACGCACTTAGCCTGTGTTCTAACAGAATACTAACTCAGCATGTGTTCTAACAGAATGTCCACTCAGATTTTATTTAAAGAATACTCACTCAGTCTGTGTTCTAAATAATATGGACTCAGTTTATTTTTAATAATAACCACACAGCCGATGTTCTAACAGAATACTCACCGAGCCTGGGTTTTAACAAAATACTAACTCAGCAAGTGTTCTAACAGGATATTGACTCAGATTATTTTCAAAGAATACTCACTGAGCCAGTGTTCTACCAGAATATGGATTCAGATTATTTTCAAAGAATACTCACTCAGCCTGTGTTCTAACAGAATATGGACTCAGTCTATATTTAAAGAATACTCACTCACCTCAGTGTTCTAAGAGAACACTCACTCAGCCTGTGTTGTAACAGAATACTAAATCAGCCTGCGTTCTAACAGAATGTGGATTCAGATCAAAAATTACTAATTGAGTCTGTGTTCTAACAGAATGTGGACTCAGATTTCGTTCAAAAATTACACTGTCTGTGTTCTAACACAATATGGACTCAGCCTGTGTTCTAACAGAATACTCACCCAGCCTGTGTTCTAACAGAATACTCACCCAGCCTGTGTTCTAACAGAATACTCACTCAGCCAGTGTTTTAAGAGATTATGGATTCAGATTATTTTCAAAGAATACTCACTCAGCCTGTGTTCGAACAAAATATGGACTCAGTTTATTTTTATATATTACCCACTCAGGCTGTGTTTTAACAGAATGTGGACTCAGATTTTGATCAAAAATTATTAACTCAGTCTGTTTTCTAACAGAATATGGACGCAGTCTATGTTTAAAGAATACTCACTCAGCCTGTGTTCTAATAGAATACACACTCAGCCTGGTTTTTAATAAAATATTCCTGCAGCCAGTGTACTAACAGGATATTGACTCAGATTATTTTCAAAGAATAATCAATGAGCCTGTTTACTAACAGAATACTCACTCAGCCTGTGTTCTAACAGAATACTCACTCAGTGAGAGTTCTACCAGAATATGGATTCAGACTATTTTAAAATAATACCCACACAGCCTGTGTTCTAACAGAATATGGACTCAGTCTATGTTTAAAGAATACTCACTCAGCCTGTTTTCTAACAGAATACTCACTCAGCGAGTGTTCTACCAGAATATGGATTCAGATTACTTTAAAATAATACTCACTTCGCCTGTGTTCTAACAGAATATGGACTCATTCTATGTTTAAAAAATACTCACTCAGCCTGTGTTCTAACAGAATACTAATTCAGCCTGTGTTTTAACAGAATGTGGACTCAGATTTTATTAAAAGAATACTCACTCAGCCTGTGTTCTAACAGAATATGGACTAAGTCTATGTTTAAAGAATACTCACTCAGCCTGTTTGCTAACAAAATATCGAGTCTGTCTCTGTTTAAAGAATACTCACTCAGCTCAGTGTTCTAACAGAACACTCACTTAGCCTGTGTTCTAACAAAATATGGACTCAGTCTATATTTAAAGAATACTCACTCACCTCAGTGTTCTAAGAGAACACTCACTCAGCCTGTGTTCTAACAGAATACTAACTCAGCCTGCGTTCTAACAGAATGTGGATTCAGATCAAAAATTACTAACTCAGTCTGTGTTCTAACAGAATGTGGACTCAGATTTCGTTCAAAAATTACTCTGTCTGTGTTCTAACAGAATACTAATTCAGCCTGTGTTTTAACAGAATGTGGACTCAGATTTTATTAAAAGAATACTCACTCAGTCTGTGTTATAAAGAATATGAACTCAGTTTATTTTTAAATAATAACCACTCAGCCTGTGTTCTAACAGAATACTCACTCAGCCTGGGTTTTAACAAAATACTAACTCAACAAGTGTTCTAACAGGATGTTGACTCAGATTATTTTCAAAGAATACTCACTCAGCCAGTGTTCTACCAGAATATGGATTCAGATTATTTTCAAAGTATACTCACTCATGCTGTGTTCGAACAAAATATGGACTCAGTTTATTTTTATATAATACCCACTCAGGCTGTGTTTTAACAGAATGTGGACTCAGAATTTGATCAAAAATTATTAACTCTGTCTGTTTTCAAACAGAATATGGACTCAGTCTATGTTTAAAGAATACTCACTCAGCCTGTGTGCTAACAGAATATGGAGTCTGTCTCTGTTTAAAGAATACTCACTCAGCTCAGTGTTCTAACAGAACACTCACTTAGCCTGTGTTCTAACAGAATGAGGACTCAGATATTGATCAAAAATTACTAACTCAGTCTGTGTTGTAACAGAATTTGGACGCAGTCTATGTTTAAAGAATACTCACTCAGCCTGTGTTCTAACAGAATTCACACTCAGCGAGAGTTCTACCAGAATATGGATTCAGATTATTTTAAAATAATACTCACTCCGCCAGTTTTCTAACAGAATATGGACTCATTCTATGTTTAAAAAATACTCACTCAGCCTGTGTTCTAACAGAACACTAATTCAGCCTGTGTTTCAACAGAATGTGGACTCAGATTTTATTAAAAGAATACTCACTCAGTCTGTGTTATACAGAATATGGACTCAGTTTATTTTTAAATAATACCCACTCAGCCTGTGTTCTAACAGAATACTCACTCAGCATGGGTTTTAACAAAATACTAACTCAGCAAGTGTTCTAACAGGATATTGACTCAGATTGTTTTCAAAGAATACACACTCAGCCAGTGTTCTACCAGAATATGGATTCGGATTATTTTCAAAGTATACTCACTCATGCTGTGTTCGAACAAAATATGGATTCAGTTTATTTTTATATAATACCCACTCAGGCTGTGTTTTAACAGAATGTGGACTCAGATATTGATCAAAAATTACTAACTCAGTCTGTGTTCTAACAGAATTTGGACGCAGTCTATGTTTAAAGAATACCCACTCAGCCTGTGTTCTAACAGAATACTCACTCAGCCTGGGTTTTAACAAAATACTAACTCAGCAAGTGTTCTAACAGGATGTTGACTCTGATTGTTTTCAAAGAATACTCACTCAGCCAGTGTTCTACCAGAATATGGATTCAGATTATTTTCAAAGTATACTCAATCATGCTGTTTTCGAACAAAATATGGACTCAGTTTATTTTTATATAATACCCACTCAGGCTGCGTTTTAACAGAATGTGGACTCAGAATTTGATCAAAAATTATTAACTCAGTCTGTGTTCTAACAGAATATGGACTCAGTCTATGTTTAAAGAATACTCACTCAGCCTGTGTTCTAACAGAATACTCACTCAGCGAGAGTTCTACCAGAATATGGATTCTGATTATTTTAAAATAATACTCACTCCGCCTGTGTTCTAACAGAATATGGACTCATTCTATGTTTAAAAAATACTCACTCAGCCTGTGTTCTAACAGAATACTAATTCAGCCTGTGTTTTAACAGAATGTGGACTCAGATTTTTTTAAAAGAATACTCACTCAGTCTGTGTTATAAAGAATATGGACTCAGTTTATTTTTAAATAATACCCACTCAGCCTGTGTTCTAACAGAATACTCACTCAGCCTGGGTTTTAACAAAATACTAACTCAACAAGTGTTCTAACAGGATGTTGACTCAGATAATTTTCAAAGAATACTCACTCAGCCAGTGTTCTACCAGAATATGGATTCAGATTATTTTCAAAGTATACTCACTCATGCTGTGTTCGAACAAAATATGGACTCAGTTTATTTTTATATAATATCCACTCAGGCTGTGTTTTAACAGAATGTGGACTCAGAATTTGATCAAAAATTATTAACTCAGTCTGTTTTCTAACAGAATATGGACTCAGTCTATGTTTAAAGAATACTCACTCAGCCTGTGTGCTAACAGAATATGGAGTCTGTTTCTGTTTAAAGAATACTCACTCAGCTCAGTGTTCTAACAGAACACTCACTTTGCCTGTGTTCTAACAGAATGAGGACTCAGATATTGATCAAAAATTACTAACTCAGTCTGTGTTCTAACAGAATTTGGACGCAGTCTATGTTTAAAGAATACTCACTCAGCCTGTGTTCTAATAGAATACGCACTCATCCTGGTTTTTAATAAAATATTCACGCAGCCAGTGTACTAACAGGATATTGACTCAGAGTATTTTCAAAGAATATTCAATGAGCCTGTTTACTAACAGAATACTCACTCAGCCTGTGTTCTAACAGAATACTCACTGAGCGAGAGTTCTACCAGAATATGGATTCTGATTATTTGAAAATAATACTCACTCAGCCTGTGTTCTAACAGAATACACACTCAGCGAGTGTTCTACCAGAATATGGATTCAGATTATTTTAAAATAATACTCACTCCGCCAGTTTTCTAACAGAATATGGACTCATTCTATGTTTAAAAAATACTCACTCAGCCTGTGTTCTAACAGAATACTAATTCAGCCTGTGTTTCAACAGAATGTGGACTCAGATTTTATTAAAAGAATACTCACTCAGTCTGTGTTATACAGAATATGGACTCAGTTTATTTTTAAATAATACCCACTCAGCCTGTGTTCTAACAGAATACTCACTCAGCCTGGGTTTTAACAAAATACTAACTCAGCAAGTGTTCTAACAGGATATTGACTCAGATTGTTTTCAAAGACTACACACTCAGCCAGTGTTCTACCAGAATATGGATTCGGATTATTTTCAAAGTATACTCACTCATGCTGTGTTCGAACAAAATATGGATTCAGTTTATTTTTATATAATACCCACTCAGGCTGTGTTTTAACAGAATGTGGACTCAGATATTGATCAAAAATTACTAACTCAGTCTGTGTTCTAACAGAATTTGGACGCAGTCTATGTTTAAAGAATACCCACTCAGCCTGTGTTCTAACAGAATACTCACTCAGCCTGGGTTTTAACAAAATACTAACTCAGCAAGTGTTCTAACAGGATGTTGACTCTGATTGTTTTCAAAGAATACTCACTCAGCCAGTGTTCTACCAGAATATGGATTCAGATTATTTTCAAAGTATACTCACTCATGCTGTGTTCGAACAAAATATGGACTCAGTTTATTTTTATATAATACCCACTCAGGCTGTGTTTTAACAGAATGTGGACTCAGAATTTGATCAAAAATTATTAACTCTGTCTGTTTTCAAACAGAATATGGACTCAGTCTATGTTTAAAGAATACTCACTCAGCCTGTGTGCTAACAGAATATGGAGTCTGTCTCTGTTTAAAGAATACTCACTCAGCTCAGTGTTCTAACAGAACACTCACTCAGCCTGTGTTCTAACAGAATATGGACTCAGTCTATACTTAAAGAATACTCACTCACCTCAGTGTTCTAACAGAACACTCACTCAGCCTGTGTTCTAACAGAATACTAACTCAGCTTGCGTTCTAACAGAATGTGGATTCAGATCAAAAATTACTAACTCAGTCTGTGTTCTAAGAGAATGTGGACTCAGATTTCGTTCAAAAATTACTCTGTCTGTGTTCTAACAGAATATGGACTCAACCTGTGTTCTAACAGAATACTCACCCAGCCTGTGTTCTAACAGAATACTCACTCAGCCAGTGTTTTAAGAGAATATGGATTCAGATTATTTTCAAAGAATACTCACTCAGCCTGTGTTCGAACAAAATATGGACTCAGTTTATTTATATATATTACCTACTCAGGCTGTGTTTTAACAGAATGTGGACTCAGATTTTGATCAAAAATTATCAACTCAGTCTGTTTTCTAACAGAATATGGACGCAGTCTATGTTTAAAGAATACTAACTCTGCCTGTGTTCTAATAGAATACACACTCAGCCTGGTTTTTAATAAAATACTCACGCAGCCAGTGTACTAACAGGATATTGACTCAGATTATTTTCAAAGAATACTCAATGAGCCTGTTTACTAACAGAATACTCACTCAGCCTGTGTTCTAACAGAATACTCACTCAGCGAGAGTTCTACCAGAATATGGATTCAGATTATTTTAAAATAATACTCACTCCGCCAGTTTTCTAACAGAATATGGACTCATTCTATGTTTAAAAAATACTCACTCAGCCTGTGTTCTAACAGAATACTAATTCAGCCTGTGTTTCAGCAGAATGTGGACTCAGATTTTATTAAAAGAATACTCACTCAGTCTGTGTTATAAAGAATATGGACTCAGTTTATTTTTAAATAATACCCACTCAGCCTGTGTTCTAACAGAATACTCACTCAGCCTGGGTTTTAACAAAATACTAACTCAGCAAGTGTTCTAACAGGATATTGACTCAGATTGTTTTCAAAGAGTACTCACTCAGTCAGTGTTCTACCAGAATATGGATTCAGATTATTTTCAAAGTATACTCACTCATGCTGTGTTCGAACAAAATATGGACTCAGTTTATTTTTATATAATACCCACTCAGGCTGTGTTTTAACAGAATGTGGACTCAGAATTTGATCAAAAATTATTAACTCCGTCTGTTTTCTAACAGAATATGGACTCAGTCTATGTTTAAAGAATACTCACTCAGCCTGTGTGCTAACAGAATATGGAGTCTGTCTCTGTTTAAAGAATACTCACTCAGCTCAGTGTTCTAACAGAACACTCACTTAGCCTGTGTTCTAACAGAATGAGGACTCAGATATTGATCTAAAATTACTAACTCAGTCTGTGTTGTAACAGAATTTGGACGCAGTCTATGTTTAAAGAATACTCACTCAGCCTGTGTTCTAACAGAATACTCACTCAGCGAGAGTTCTACCAGAATATGGATTCAGATTATTTTAAAATAATACTCACTCCGCCTGTGTTCTAGCAGAATATGGACTCATTCTATGTTTAAAAAATACTCACTCAGCCTGTGTTCTAACAGAATACTAATTCAGCCTGTGTTTTAACAGAATGTGGACTCAGATTTTATTAAAAGAATACTCACTCAGTCTGTGTTATAAAGAATATGGACTCAGTTTATTTTTATATAATACCCACTCAGGCTGTGTTTTAACAGAATGTGGACTCAGAATTTGATCAAAAATTATTAACTCAGTCTGTTTTCTAACAGAATATGGACTCAGTCTATGTTTAAAGAATACTCACTCAGCCTGTGTGCTAACAGAATATGGAGTCTGTCTCTGTTTAAAGAATACTCACTCAGCTCAGTGTTCTAACAGAACACTCACTTAGCCTGTGTTCTAACAGAATGAGGACTCAGATATTGATCAAAAATTACTAACTCAGTCTGTGTTCTAACAGAATTTGGACGCAGTCTATGTTTAAAGAATACTCACTCAGCCTGTGTTCTAATAGAATACGCACTCAGCCTGGTTTTTAATAAAATATTCACGCAGCCAGTGTACTAACAGGATATTGACTCAGAGTATTTTCAAAGAATATTCAATGAGCCTGTTTTCTAACAGAATACTCACTCACCCTGTGTTCTAACAGAATACTCACTGAGTGAGTGTTCTACCAGAATATGGATTCTGATTATTTGAAAATAATACTCACTCAGCCTTTGTTCTAACAGAATGTGGACTCAGTCTATGTTTAAAGAATACTCACTCAGTTCACTGTTTTAACAGAACACGCACTTAGCCTGTGTTCTAACAGAATACTAACTCAGCATGTGTTCTAACAGAATGTCCACTCAGATTTTATTAAAAGAATACTCACTCAGTCTGTGTTATAAAGAATATGGACTCAGTTTATTTTTAAATAATACCCACTCAGCCTGTGTTCTAACAGAATACTCACTCAGCCTGGGTTTTAACAAAATACTAACTCAGCAAGTGTTCTAACAGGATGTTGACTCAGATTATTTTCAAAGAATACTCACTCAGCCAGTGTTCTACCAGAATATGGATTCAGATTATTTTCAAAGTATACTCACTCATGCTGTGTTCGAACAAAATATGGACTCAAAATTTGATGAAAAATTATTAACTCAGTCTGTTTTCTAATAGAATATGGACTCAGTCTATATTTAAAGAATACTCACTCACCTCAGTGTTCTAAGAGAACACTCACTCAGCCTGTGTTCTAACAGAATACTAACTCAGCCTGCGTTCTAACAGAATGTGGATTCAGATCAAATTACTAACTCAGTCTGTGTTCTAACAGAATGTGGACTCAGATTTCGTTCAAAAATTACTCTGTCTGTGTTCTAACAGAATATGGACTCAGCCTGTGTTCTAACAGAATACTCACCCAGCCTGAGTTCTAACAGAATGTGGATTCAGATCAAATTACTAACTCAGTCTGTGTTCTAACAAAATGTGGACTCAGATTTCGTTCAAAAATTACTCTGTCTGTGTTCTAACAGAATATGGACTCAGCCTGTATTCTAACAGAATACTCACCCAGCCTGTGTTCTAACAGAATACTCACTCAGCATGTGTTCTAATAGAATACGCACTCAGCCTGGTTTTTAATAAAATATTCACGCCGCCAGTGTACTAACAGGATATTGACTCAGAGTATTTTCAAAGAATATTCAATGAGCCTCTTTACTAACAGAATACTCACTCAACCTGTGTTCTAACAGAATACTCACTGAGCGAGAGTTCTACCAGAATATGGATTCTGATTATTTGAAAATAATACTCACTCAGCCTGTGTTCTAACAGAATGTGGACTCAGTCTATGTTTAAAGAATACTCACTCAGTTCACTGTTTTAACAGAACACGCACTTAGCCTGTGTTCTAACAGAATACTAACTCAGCATGTGTTCTAACGGAATGTCGACTCAGATTTTATTTAAAGAATACTCACCCAGTCAGTGTTCTTAATAATATGGACTCAGTTTATTTTTAATAATAACCACTCAGCCAGAGTTCTAACAGAATACTCACCGAGCCTGGGTTTTAACAAAATACTAACTCAGCAAGTGTTCTAACAGGATATTGACTCAGATTATATTCAAAGAATACTCAATGAGCCTGTTTACTAACAGAATACTCACTCAGCCTGTGTTCTAACAGAATATGGACTCAGTCTCTGTTTAAAGAATACTCACTCAGCTCAGTGTTCTAACAGAACACTCACTTAGCCTGTGTTCTAACAAAATGTGGACTCAGTCTATATTTAAAGAATACTCACTCACCGCAGTGTTCTAAGAGAACACTCACTCAGCCTGTGTTCTAACAGAATACTAACTCAGCCTGCGTTCTAACAGAATGTGGATTCAGATCAAAAATTACTAACTCAGTCTGTGTTCTAACAGAATGTGGACTCAGATTTCGTTCAAAAATTACTCTGTCTGTGTTCTAACAGAATATGGACTCAGCCTGTGTTCTAACAGAATACTCACCCAGCCTGTGTTCTAACAGAATACTCACTCAGCCAGTGTTTTAAGAGAATATGGATTCAGATTATTTTCAAAGAATACTCACTCAGCCTGTGTTCGAACAAAATATGGACTCAGTTTATTTTTATATATTACCCACTCAGGCTGTGTTTCAACAGAATGTGGACTCAGATTTTGATCAAAAATTATTAACTCAGTCTGTTTTCTAACAGAATATGGACGCAGTCTATGTTTAAAGAATACTCACTCAGCCTGTGTTCTAATAGAATACACACTCAGCCTGGTTTTTAATAAAATACTCACGCAGCCAGTGTACTAACAGGATATTGACTCAGATTATTTTCAAAGAATAATCAATGAGCCTGTTTACTAACAGAATACTCACTCAGCCTCTGTTGTAACAGAATACTCACTCAGTGAGAGTTCTTCCAGAATATGAATTCAGACTATTTTAAAATAATACTCACACAGCCTGTGTTCTAACAGAATATGGACTCATTCTATGTTTAAAAAATACTCACTCAGCCTGTGTTCTAACAGAATACTCACTCAGCTAGAGTTCTACCAGAATATGGATTCAGATTATTTTAAAATAATACTCACTCCGCCATTTTTCTAACAGAATATGGACTCATTCTATGTTTAAAAAATACTCACTCAGCCTGTGTTCTAACAGAATACTAATTCAGCCTGTGTTTCAACAGAATGTGGACTCAGATTTTATTAAAAGAATACTCACTCAGTCTGTGTTATAAAGAATATGGACTCAGTTTATTTTTAAATAATACCCACTCAGCCTGTGTTCTAACAGAATACTCACTCAGCCTGGGTTTTAACAAAATACTAACTCAGCAAGTGTTCTAACAGGATATTGACTCAGATTGTTTTCAAAGAGTACTCACTCAGTCAGTGTTCTACCAGAATATGGATTCAGATTATTTTCAAAGTATACTCACTCATGCTGTGTTCGAACAAAATATGGACTCAGTTTATTTTTATATAATACCCACTCAGGCTGTGTTTTAACAGAATGTGGACTCAGAATTTGATCAAAAATTATTAACTCCGTCTGTTTTCTAACAGAATATGGACTCAGTCTATGTTTAAAGAATACTCACTCAGCCTGTGTGCTAACAGAATATGGAGTCTGTCTCTGTTTAAAGAATACTCACTCAGCTCAGTGTTCTAACAGAACACTCACTTAGCCTGTGTTCTAACAGAATGAGGACTCAGATATTGATCTAAAATTACTAACTCAGTCTGTGTTGTAACAGAATTTGGACGCAGTCTATGTTTAAAGAATACTCACTCAGCCTGTGTTCTAACAGAATACTCACTCAGCGAGAGTTCTACCAGAATATGGATTCAGATTATTTTAAAATAATACTCACTCCGCCTGTGTTCTAGCAGAATATGGACTCATTCTATGTTTAAAAAATACTCACTCAGCCTGTGTTCTAACAGAATACTAATTCAGCCTGTGTTTTAACAGAATGTGGACTCAGATTTTATTAAAAGAATACTCACTCAGTCTGTGTTATAAAGAATATGGACTCAGTTTATTTTTATATAATACCCACTCAGGCTGTGTTTTAACAGAATGTGGACTCAGAATTTGATCAAAAATTATTAACTCAGTCTGTGTTCTAACAGAATATGGACTCAGCCTGTGTTCTAACAGAATACTCACCCAGCCTGAGTTCTAACAGAATGTGGATTCAGATCAAATTACTAACTCAGTCTGTGTTCTAACAAAATGTGGACTCAGATTTCGTTCAAAAATTACTCTGTCTGTGTTCTAACAGAATATGGACTCAGCCTGTATTCTAACAGAATACTCACCCAGCCTGTGTTCTAACAGAATACTCACTCAGCATGTGTTCTAATAGAATACGCACTCAGCCTGGTTTTTAATAAAATATTCACGCCGCCAGTGTACTAACAGGATATTGACTCAGAGTATTTTCAAAGAATATTCAATGAGCCTCTTTACTAACAGAATACTCACTCAACCTGTGTTCTAACAGAATACTCACTGAGCGAGAGTTCTACCAGAATATGGATTCTGATTATTTGAAAATAATACTCACTCAGCCTGTGTTCTAACAGAATGTGGACTCAGTCTATGTTTAAAGAATACTCACTCAGTTCACTGTTTTAACAGAACACGCACTTAGCCTGTGTTCTAACAGAATACTAACTCAGCATGTGTTCTAACGGAATGTCGACTCAGATTTTATTTAAAGAATACTCACTCAGTCAGTGTTCTTAATAATATGGACTCAGTTTATTTTTAATAATAACCACTCAGCCAGAGTTCTAACAGAATACTCACCGAGCCTGGGTTTTAACAAAATACTAACTCAGCAAGTGTTCTAACAGGATATTGACTCAGATTATATTCAAAGAATACTCAATGAGCCTGTTTACTAACAGAATACTCACTCAGCCTGTGTTCTAACAGAATATGGACTCAGTCTCTGTTTAAAGAATACTCACTCAGCTCAGTGTTCTAACAGAACACTCACTTAGCCTGTGTTCTAACAAAATGTGGACTCAGTCTATATTTAAAGAATACTCACTCACCGCAGTGTTCTAAGAGAACACTCACTCAGCCTGTGTTCTAACAGAATACTAACTCAGCCTGCGTTCTAACAGAATGTGGATTCAGATCAAAAATTACTAACTCAGTCTGTGTTCTAACAGAATGTGGACTCAGATTTCGTTCAAAAATTACTCTGTCTGTGTTCTAACAGAATATGGACTCAGCCTGTGTTCTAACAGAATACTCACCCAGCCTGTGTTCTAACAGAATACTCACTCAGCCAGTGTTTTAAGAGAATATGGATTCAGATTATTTTCAAAGAATACTCACTCAGCCTGTGTTCGAACAAAATATGGACTCAGTTTATTTTTATATATTACCCACTCAGGCTGTGTTTCAACAGAATGTGGACTCAGATTTTGATCAAAAATTATTAACTCAGTCTGTTTTCTAACAGAATATGGACGCAGTCTATGTTTAAAGAATACTCACTCAGCCTGTGTTCTAATAGAATACACACTCAGCCTGGTTTTTAATAAAATACTCACGCAGCCAGTGTACTAACAGGATATTGACTCAGATTATTTTCAAAGAATAATCAATGAGCCTGTTTACTAACAGAATACTCACTCAGCCTCTGTTGTAACAGAATACTCACTCAGTGAGAGTTCTTCCAGAATATGAATTCAGACTATTTTAAAATAATACTCACACAGCCTGTGTTCTAACAGAATATGGACTCATTCTATGTTTAAAAAATACTCACTCAGCCTGTGTTCTAACAGAATACTCACTCAGCTAGAGTTCTACCAGAATATGGATTCAGATTATTTTAAAATAATACTCACTCCGCCATTTTTCTAACAGAATATGGACTCATTCTATGTTTAAAAAATACTCACTCAGCCTGTGTTCTAACAGAATACTAATTCAGCCTGTGTTTCAACAGAATGTGGACTCAGATTTTATTAAAAGAATACTCACTCAGTCTGTGTTATAAAGAATATGGACTCAGTTTATTTTTAAATAATACCCACTCAGCCTGTGTTCTAACAGAATACTCACTCAGCCTGGGTTTTAACAAAATACTAACTCAGCAAGTGTTCTATCAGGATATTGACTCAGATTGTTTTCAAAGAGTACTCACTCAGTCAGTGTTCTACCAGAATATGGATTCAGATTATTTTCAAAGTATACTCACTCATGCTGTGTTCGAACAAAATATGGACTGAGAATTTGATGAAAAATTATTAACTCAGTCTGTTTTCTAACAGAATATGGACTCAGTCTATATTTAAAAAATACTCACTCACCTCAGTGTTCTAAGAGAACACTCACTCAGCCTGTGTTCTAACAGAATACTAACTCAGCCTGCGTTCTAACAGAATGTGGACTCAGTCTATGTTTAAAGAATACTCACTCAGTTCACTTTTAACAGAACACGCACTTAGCCTGTGTTCTAACAGAATACTAACTCAGCATGTCTTCTAACAGAATGTCAACTCAGATTTTATTTAAAGAATACTCACTCAGTCTGTGTTCTAAATAATATGGACTCAGTTTATTTTTAATAATAACCACTCAGCCGGTGTTCTAGCAGAATAATCACCGAGCCTGGGTTTTAACAAAATACTAACTCAGTAAGTGTTCTAACAGGATATTGACCTAGATTATTTTCAAAGAATACTCACTGAGCCAGTGTTCAACCAGAATATGGATTCAGATTATTTTCAAAGAATACTCACTCAGCCTGTGTTCTAACAAAATATGGACTCAGTCTATATTTAAAGAATACTCACTCACCGCAGTGTTCTAAGAGAACACTCACTCAGCCTGTGTTCTAACAGAATACTAACTCAGCCTGCGTTCTAACAGAATGTGGATTCAGATCAAAAATTACTAACTCAGTCTGTGTTCTAACAGAATGTGGACTCAGATTTCGTTCAAAAATTACTCTGTCTGTGTTCTAACAGAATATGGACTCAGCCTGTGTTCTAACAGAATACTCACCCAGCCTGTGTTCTAACAGAGTAGTCACTCAGCCAGTGTTTTAAGAGAATATGGATTCAGATTATTTTCAAAGAATACTCACTCAGCCTGTGTTCGAACAAAATATGGACTCAGTTTATTTTTATATATTACCCACTCAGGCTGTGTTTTAACAGAATGTGGACTCAGATTTTGATCAAAAATTATTAACTCAGTCTGTTTTCTAACAGAATATGGACGCAGTCTATGTTTAAAGAATACTCACTCAGCCTGTGTTCTAATAGAATACCCACTCAGCCTGGTTTTTAATAAAATACTCACGCAGCCAGTGTACTAACAGGATATTGACTCAGATTATGTTCAAAGAATAATCAATGAGCCTGTTTACTAACAGAATACTCACTCAGCCTGGGTTCTAACAGAATACTCACTCAGCGAGAGTTCTACCAGAATATGGATTCAGATTATTTTAAAATAATACTCACTCCGCCAGTTTTCTAACAGAATATGGACTCATTCTATGTTTAAAAAATACTCACTCAGCCTGTGTTCTAACAGAATATTAATTCAGCCTGTGTTTCAACAGAATGTGGACTCAGATTTTATTAAAAGAATACTCACTCAGTCTGTGTTATAAAGAATATGGGCTCAGTTTATTTTTAAATAATACCCACTCAGCCTGTGTTCTAACAGAATACTCACTCAGCCTGGGTTTTAACAAAATACTAACTCAGCAAGTGTTCTAACAGGATATTGACTCAGATTGTTTTCAAAGAGTACTCACTCAGCCAGTGTTCTACCAGAATATGGATTCAGATTATTTTAAAGTAATACTCACTCCGCCTGTGTTCTAACAGAATATGGACTCATTCTATGTTTAAAAAATACTCACTCAGCCTGTGTTCTAACAGAATACTAATTCAGCCTGTGTTTTAACAGAATGTGGACTCAGATTTTATTAAAAGAATACTCACTCAGTCTGTGTTATAAAGAATATGGACTCAGTTTATTTTTAAATAATACCCACTCAGCCTGTGTTCTAACAGAATACTCACTCAGCCTGGGTTTTAACAAAATACTAACTCAGCAAGTGTTCTAACAGGATGTTGACTCAGATTATTTTCAAAGAATACTCACTCAGCCAGTGTTCTACCAGAATATGGATTCAGATTATTTTCAAAGTATACTCACTCATGCTGTGTTCGAACAAAATATGGACTCAGTTTATTTTTATATAATACCCACTCAGGCTGTGTTTTAACAGAATGTGGACTCAGAATTTGATCAAAAATTATTAACTCTGTCTGTTTTCTAACAGAATATGGACTCAGTCTATGTTTAAAGAATACTCACTCAGCCTGTGTGCTAACAGAATATGGAGTCTGTCTCTGTTTAAAGAATACTCACTCAGCTCAGTGTTCTAACAGAACACTCACTTAGCCTGTGTTCTAACAGAATGAGGACTCAGATATTGATCAAAAATTACTAACTCAGTCTGTGTTGTAACAGAATTTGGACGCAGTCTATGTTTAAAGAATACTCACTCAGCCTGTGTTCTAACAGAATACTAACTCAGCGAGAGTTCTACCAGAATATGGATTCAGACTATGTTAAAATAATACTCACACAGCCTGTGTTCTAACAGAATATGGACTCAGTCTATGTTTAAAGAATACTCACTCAGCCTGTGTTCTAACAGAATACACACTCAGCGAGAGTTCTACCAGAATATGGATTCAGATTATTATAAAATAATACTCACTCCGCCAGTTTTCTAACAGAATATGGACTCATTCTATGTTTAAAAAATACTCACTCAGCCTGTGTTCTAACAGAATACTAATTCAGCCTGTGTTTCAACAGAATGTGGACTCAGATTTTATTAAAAGAATACTCACTCAGTCTGTGTTATAAAGAATATGGACTCAGTTTATTTTTAAATAATACCCACTCAGCCTGTGTTCTAACAGAATACTCACTCAGCCTGGGTTTTAACAAAATACTAACTCAGCAAGTGTTCTAACAGGATATTGACTCAGATTGTTTTCAAAGAATACACACTCAGCCAGTGTTCTACCAGAATATGGATTCGGATTATTTTCAAAGTATACTCACTCATGCTGTGTTCGAACAAAATATGGATTCAGTTTATTTTTATATAATACCCACTCAGGCTGTGTTTTAACAGAATGTGGACTCAGATATTGATCAAAAATTACTAACTCAGTCTGTGTTCTAACAGAATTTGGACGCAGTCTATGTTTAAAGAATACCCACTCAGCCTGTGTTCTAACAGAATACTCACTCAGCCTGGATTTTAACAAAATACTAACTCAGCAAGTGTTCTAACAGGATGTTGACTCTGATTGTTTTCAAAGAATACTCACTAAGCCAGTGTTCTACCAGAATATGGATTCAGATTATTTTCAAAGTATACTCAATCATGCTGTTTTCGAACAAAATATGGACTCAGTTTATTTTTATATAATACCCACTCAGGCTGCGTTTTAACAGAATGTGGACTCAGAATTTGATCAAAAATTATTAACTCAGTCTGTGTTCTAACAGAATATGGACTCAGTCTATGTTTAAACAATACTCACTCAGCCTGTGTTCTAACAGAATACTCACTCAGCGAGAGTTCTACCAGAATATGGATTCTGATTACTTTAAAATAATACTCACTCCGCCTGTGTTCTAACAGAATATGGACTCATTCTATGTTTAAAAAATACTCACTCAGCCTGTGTTCTAACAGAATACTAATTCAGCCTGTGTTTTAACAGAATGTGAACTCAGATTTTATTAAAAGAATACTCACTCAGTCTGTGTTATAAAGAATATGGACTCAGTTTATTTTTAAATAATACCCACTCAGCCTGTGTTCTAACAGAATACTCACTCAGCCTGGGTTTTAACAAAATACTAACTCAGCAAGTGTTCTAACAGGATGTTGACTCAGATTATTTTCAAAGAATACTCACTCAGCCAGTGTTCTACCAGAATATGGATTCAGATTATTTTCAAAGTATACTCACTCATGCTGTGTTCGAACAAAATATGGACTGAGAATTTGATGAAAAATTATTAACTCAGTCTGTTTTCTAACAGAATATGGACTCAGTCTATATTTAAAAAATACTCACTCACCTCAGTGTTCTAAGAGAACACTCACTCAGCCTGTGTTCTAACAGAATACTAACTCAGCCTGCGTTCTAACAGAATGTGGACTCAGTCTATGTTTAAAGAATACTCACTCAGTTCACTTTTAACAGAACACGCACTTAGCCTGTGTTCTAACAGAATACTAACTCAGCATGTCTTCTAACAGAATGTCAACTCAGATTTTATTTAAAGAATACTCACTCAGTCTGTGTTCTAAATAATATGGACTCAGTTTATTTTTAATAATAACCACTCAGCCGGTGTTCTAGCAGAATACTCACCGAGCCTGGGTTTTAACAAAATACTAACTCAGTAAGTGTTCTAACAGGATATTGACCTAGATTATTTTCAAAGAATACTCACTGAGCCAGTGTTCAACCAGAATATGGATTCAGATTATTTTCAAAGAATACTCACTCAGCCTGTGTTCTAACAAAATATGGACTCAGTCTATATTTAAAGAATACTCACTCACCTCAGTGTTCTAAGAGAACACTCACTCAGCCTGTGTTCTAACAGAATACTAACTCAGCCTGCGTTCTAACAGAATGTGGATTCAGATCAAAAATTACTAACTCAGTCTGTGTTCTAACAGAATGTGGACTCAGATTTCGTTCAAAAATTACTCTGTCTGTGTTCTAACAGAATATGGACTCAGCCTGTGTTCTAACAGAACACTCACCCAGCCTGTGTTCTAACAGAGTAGTCACTCAGCCAGTGTTTTAAGAGAATATGGATTCAGATTATTTTCAAAGAATACTCACTCAGCCTGTGTTCGAACAAAATATGGACTCAGTTTATTTTTATATATTACCCACTCAGGCTGTGTTTTAACAGAATGTGGACTCAGATTTTGATCAAAAATTATTAACTCAGTCTGTTTTCTAACAGAATATGGACGCAGTCTATGTTTAAAGAATACTCACTCAGCCTGTGTTCTAATAGAATACACACTCAGCCTGGTTTTTAATAAAATACTCACGCAGCCAGTGTACTAACAGGATATTGACTCAGATTATGTTCAAAGAATAATCAATGAGCCTGTTTACTAACAGAATACTCACTCAGCCTGGGTTCTAACAGAATACTCACTCAGCGAGAGTTCTACCAGAATATGGATTCAGATTATTTTAAAATAATACTCACTCCGCCAGTTTTCTAACAGAATATGGACTCATTCTATGTTTAAAAAATACTCACTCAGCCTGTGTTCTAACAGAATATTAATTCAGCCTGTGTTTCAACAGAATGTGGACTCAGATTTTATTAAAAGAATACTCACTCAGTCTGTGTTATAAAGAATATGGGCTCAGTTTATTTTTAAATAATACCCACTCAGCCTGTGTTCTAACAGAATACTCACTCAGCCTGGGTTTTAACAAAATACTAACTCAGCAAGTGTTCTAACAGGATATTGACTCAGATTGTTTTCAAAGAGTACTCACTCAGCCAGTGTTCTACCAGAATATGGATTCAGATTATTTTAAAGTAATACTCACTCCGCCTGTGTTCTAACAGAATATGGACTCATTCTATGTTTAAAAAATACTCACTCAGCCTGTGTTCTAACAGAATACTAATTCAGCCTGTGTTTTAACAGAATGTGGACTCAGATTTTATTAAAAGAATACTCACTCAGTCTGTGTTATAAAGAATATGGACTCAGTTTATTTTTAAATAATACCCACTCAGCCTGTGTTCTAACAGAATACTCACTCAGCCTGGGTTTTAACAAAATACTAACTCAGCAAGTGTTCTAACAGGATGTTGACTCAGATTATTTTCAAAGAATACTCACTCAGCCAGTGTTCTACCAGAATATGGATTCAGATTATTTTCAAAGTATACTCACTCATGCTGTGTTCGAACAAAATATGGACTCAGTTTATTTTTATATAATACCCACTCAGGCTGTGTTTTAACAGAATGTGGACTCAGAATTTGATCAAAAATTATTAACTCTGTCTGTTTTCTAACAGAATATGGACTCAGTCTATGTTTAAAGAATACTCACTCAGCCTGTGTGCTAACAGAATATGGAGTCTGTCTCTGTTTAAAGAATACTCACTCAGCTCAGTGTTCTAACAGAACACTCACTTAGCCTGTGTTCTAACAGAATGAGGACTCAGATATTGAACAAGAATTACTAACTCAGTCTTTGTTCTAACAGAATTTGGACGCAGTCTATGTTTAAAGAATACTCACTCAGCCTGTGTTCTAATAGAATACGCACTCAGCCTGGTTTTTAATAAAATATTCACGCAGCCAGTGTACTAACAGGATATTGACTCAGAGTATTTTCAAAGAATATTCAATGAGCCTGTTTACTAACAGAATACTCACTCAGCCTGTGTTATAACAGAATACTCACTGAGCGAGAGTTCTACCAGAATATGGATTCTGATTATTTGAAAATAATACTTATCAGCCTGTGTTCTAACAGAATGTGGACTCAGTCTATGTTTAAAGAATACTCACTCAGTTCACTTTTAACAGAACACGCCCTTATCCTGTGTTCTAACAGAATACTAACTCAGCATGTGTTCTAACAGAATGTCCACTCATATTTTATTTAAAGAATACTCACTCAGTCTGTGTTCTAAATAATATGGACTCAGTTTATTTTTAATAATAACCACTCAGCCCGTGTTCTAACAGAATACTCACCGAGCCTGGGTTTTAACAAAATACTAACTCAGCAAGTGTTCTATCAGGATATTGACTCAGATTATTTTCAAAGAATACTCACTGAGCCAGTGTTCTACCAGAATATGGATTCAGATTATTTTCAAAGAATACTCACTCAGCCTGTGTTCTAACAGAATATGGACTCAGTCTATATTTAAAGAATACTCACTCACCTCAGTGTTCTAAGAGAACACTCACTCAGCCTGTGTTCTAACAGAATACTAACTCAGCCTGCGTTCTAACAGAATGTGGATTCAGATCAAAAATTACTAACTCAGTCTATGTTCTAAGAGAATGTGGACTCAGATTTCGTTCAAAAATTACTCTGTCTGTGTTCTAACAGAATATGGACTCAACCTGTGTTCTAACAGAATACTCACCCAGCCTGTGTTCTAACAGAATACTCACTCAGCCAGTGTTTTAAGAGAATATGGATTCAGATTATTTTCAAAGAATACTCACTCAGCCTGTGTTCGAACAAAATATGGACTCAGTTTATTTATATATATTACCCACTCAGGCTGTGTTTTAACAGAATGTGGACTCAGATTTTGATCAAAAATTATTAACTCAGTCTGTTTTCTAACAGAATATGGACGCAGTCTATGTTTAAATAATACTCACTCAGCCTGTGTTCTAATAGAATACACACTCAGCCTGGTTTTTAATAAAATACTCACGCAGCCAGTGTACTAACAGGATATTGACTCAGATTATTTTCAAAGAATACTCAATGAGCCTGTTTACTAACAGAATACTCACTCAGCCTGTGTTCTAACAGAATACTCACTCAGCGAGAGTTCTACCAGAATATGGATTCAGATTATTTTAAAGTAATACTCACTCCGCCAGTTTTCTAACAGAATATGGACTCATTCTATGTTTAAAAAATACTCACTCAGCCTGTGTTCTAACAGAATATTAATTCAGCCTGTGTTTCAACAGAATGTGGACTCAGATTTTATTAAAAGAATACTCACTCAGTCTGTGTTATAAAGAATATGGGCTCAGTTTATTTTTAAATAATACCCACTCAGCCTGTGTTCTAACAGAATACTCACTCAGCCTGTGTTCTAACAAAATATGGACTCAGTCTATGTTTAAAGAATACTCACTCACCTCAGTGTTCTAAGAGAACACTCACTCAGCCTGTGTTCTAACAGAATACTAACTCAGCCTGCGTTCTAACAGAATGTGGATTCAGATCAAAAATTACTAACTCAGTCTGTGTTCTAACAGAATGTGGACTCAGATTTCGTTCAAAAATTACTCTGTCTGTGTTCTAACAGAATATGGACTCAGCCTGTGTTCTAACAGAATACTCACACAGCCTGTGTTCTAACAGGGTACTCACTCAGCCAGTGTTTTAAGAGAATATGGATTCAGATTATTTTCAAAGAATACTCACTCAGCCTGTGTTCGAACAAAATATGGACTCAGTTTATTTATATATATTACCCACTCAGGCTGTGTTTTAACAGAATGTGGACTCAGATTTTGATCAAAAATTATTAACTCAGTCTGTTTTCTAACAGAATATGGACGCAGTCTATGTTTAAAGAATACTCACTCAGCCTGTGTTCTAATAGAATACACACTCAGCCTGGTTTTTAATAAAATACTCACGCAGCCAGTGTACTAACAGGATATTGACTCAGATTATGTTCAAAGAATAATCAATGAGCCTGTTTACTAACAGAATACTCACTCAACCTGGGTTCTAACAGAATACTCACTCAGCGAGAGTTCTAGCAGAATATGGATTCAGACTATTTTAAAATAATATTCACACAGCCTGTGTTGTAACAGAATATGGACTCAGTCTATGTTTAAAGAATACTCACTCAGCCTGTGTTCTAACAGAATACTCACTCAGCGAGAGTTCTACCAGAATATGGATTCAGATTATTTTAAAATAATACTCACTCCGCCTGTGTTCTAACAGAATATGGACTCATTCTATGTTTAAAAAATACTCACTCAGCCTGTGTTTTAACAGAATACTCACCCAGCCTGCGTTCTAACAGAATGTGGATTCAGATCAAATTACTAACTCAGTCTGTGTTCTAACAGAATGTGGACTCAGATTTCGTTCAAAAATTACTCTGTGTGTGTTATAACAGAATATGGACTCAGCCTGTGTTCTAACAGAATACTCACCCAGCCTGTGTTCTAACAGAATACTCACTCAGCCTGTGTTCTAATAGAATACGCACTCAGCCTGGTTTTTAATAAAATATTCACGCCGCCAGTGTACTAACAGGATATTGACTCAGAGTATTTTCAAAGAATATTCAATGAGCCTCTTTACTAACAGAATACTCACTCAACCTGTGTTCTAACAGAATACTCACTGAGCGAGAGTTCTACCAGAATATGGATTCTGATTATTTGAAAATAATACTCACTCAGCCTGTGTTCTAACAGAATGTGGACTCAGTCTATGTTTAAAGAATACTCACTCAGTTCACTGTTTTAACAGAACACGCACTTAGCCTGTGTTCTAACAGAATACTAACTCAGCATGTGTTCTAACGGAATGTCGACTCAGATTTTATTTAAAGAATACTCACTCAGTCAGTGTTCTTAATAATATGGACTCAGTTTATTTTTAATAATAACCACTCAGCCGGAGTTCTAACAGAATACTCACCGAGCCTGGGTTTTAACAAAATACTAACTCAGCAAGTGTTCTAACAGAATATTGACTCAGATTATATTCAAAGAATACTCAATGAGCCTGTTTACTAACAGAATACTCACTCAGCCTGTGTTCTAACAGAATATGGACTAAGTCTATGTTTAAAGAATACTCACTCAGCCTGTGTGGTAACAAAATATGGAGTCTGTCTCTGTTAAAAGAATACTCACTCAGCTCAGTGTTCTAACAGAACACTCACTTAGCCTGTGTTCTAACAAAATATGGACTCAGTCTATATTTAAAGAATACTCACTCACCTCAGTGTTCTAAGAGAACACTCACTCAGCCTGTGTTCTAACAGAATACTAACTCAGCCTGCGTTCTAACAGAATGTGGATTCAGATCAAAAATTACTAACTCAGTCTGTGTTCTAACAGAATGTGGACTCAGATTTCGTTCAAAAATTACTCTGTCTGTGTTCTAACAGAATACTCACCCAGCCTGTGTTCTAACAGAATACTCACTCAGTCAGTGTTTTAAGAGAATATGGATTCAGATTATTTTCAAAGAATACTCACTCAGCCTGTGTTCGAACAAAATATGGAATCAATTTATTTTTATATATTACCCACTCAGGCTGTGTTTTAACAGAATGTGGACTCAGATTTTGATCAAAAATTATTTACTCAGTCTGTTTTCTAACAGAATATGGACGCAGTCTATGTTTAAAGAATACTCACTCAGCCTGTGTTCTAATAGAATACACACTCAGCCTGGTTTTTAATAAAATACTCACGCAGCCAGTGTACTAACAGGATATTGACTCAGATTATTTTCAAAGAATAATCAATGAGCCTGTTTACTAACAGAATACTCACTCAACCTGTGTTCTAACAGAATACTCACTCAGTGAGAGTTCTAGGAGAATATGGATTCAGACTATTTTAAAATAATACTCACACAGCCTGTGTTCTAACAGAATATGGACTCAGTCTATGTTTAAAGAATACTCACTCAGCCTGTGTTCTAACAGAATACTCACTCAGCGAGAGTTCTACCAGAATATTGATTCAGATTATTTTAAAATAATACTCACTCCGCCTGTGTTCTAACAGAATATGGACTCATTCTATGTTTAAAAAATACTCACTCAGCCTGTGTTTTAACAGAATACTCACTCAGCGAGAGTTCTACTAGAATATGGATTCAGATTATTTTAAAATAATACTCACTCCGCCTGTGTTCTAACAGAATATGGACTCATTCTATGTTTAAAAAATACTCACTCAGCCTGTGTTCTAACAGAATACTAATTCAGCCTGTGTTTTAACAGAATGTGGACTCAGATTTTATTAAAAGAATACTCACTCAGTCTGTGTTATAAAGAATATGGACTCAGTTTATTTTTAAATAATACCCACTCAGCCTGTGTTCTAACAGAATACTCACTCAGCCTGGGTTTTAACAAAATACTAACTCAGCAAGTGTTCTAACAGGATGTTGACTCAGATTATTTTCAAAGAATACTCACTCAGCCAGTGTTCTACCAGAATATGGATTCAGATTATTTTCAAAGTATACTCACTCATGCTGTGTTCGAACAAAATATGGACTCAAAATTTGATGAAAAATTATTAACTCAGTCTGTTTTCTAATAGAATATGGACTCAGTCTATATTTAAAGAATACTCACTCACCTCAGTGTTCTAAGAGAACACTCACTCAGCCTGTGTTCTAACATAATACTAACTCAGCCTGCGTTCTAACAGAATGTGGATTCAGATCAAATTACTAACTCAGTCTGTGTTCTAACAGAATGTGGACTCAGATTTCGTTCAAAAATTACTCTGTCTGTGTTCTAACAGAATATGGACTCAGCCTGGGTTCTAACAGAATACTCACCCAGCCTGAGTTCTAACAGAATGTGGATTCAGATCAAATTACTAACTCAGTCTGTGTTCTAACAGAATGTGGACTCAGATTTCGTTCAAAAATTACTCTGTCTGTGTTCTAACAGAATATGGACTCAGCCTGTATTCTAACAGAATACTCACCCAGCCTGTGTTCTAACAGAATACTCACTCAGCATGTGTTCTAATAGAATACGCACTCAGCCTGGTTTTTAATAAAATATTCACGCCGCCAGTGTACTAACAGGATATTGACTCAGAGTATTTTCAAAGAATATTCAATGAGCCTGTTTACTAACAGAATACTCACTCAACCTGTGTTCTAACAGAATACTCACTGAGCGAGAGTTCTACCAGAATATGGATTCTGATTATTTGAAAATAATACTCACTCAGCCTGTGTTCTAACAGAATGTGGACTCAGTCTATGTTTAAAGAATACTCACTCAGTTCACTGTTTTAACAGAACACGCACTTAGCCTGTGTTCTAACAGAATACTAACTCAGCATGTGTTCTAACGGAATGTCGACTCAGATTTTATTTAAAGAATACTCACTCAGTCAGTGTTCTTAATAATATGGACTCAGTTTATTTTTAATAATAACCACTCAGCCAGAGTTCTAACAGAATACTCACCGAGCCTGGGTTTTAACAAAATACTAACTCAGCAAGTGTTCTAACAGGATATTGACTCAGATTATATTCAAAGAATACTCAATGAGCCTGTTTACTAACAGAATACTCACTCAGCCTGTGTTCTAACAGAATATGGACTCAGTCTCTGTTTAAAGAATACTCACTCAGCTCAGTGTTCTAACAGAACACTCACTTAGCCTGTGTTCTAACAAAATGTGGACTCAGTTTATATTTAAAGAATACTCACTCACCGCAGTGTTCTAAGAGAACACTCACTCAGCCTGTGTTCTAACAGAATACTAACTCAGCCTGCGTTCTAACAGAATGTGGATTCAGATCAAAAATTACTAACTCAGTCTGTGTTCTAACAGAATGTGGACTCAGATTTCGTTCAAAAATTACTCTGTCTGTGTTCTAACAGAATATGGACTCAGCCTGTGTTCTAACAGAATACTCACCCAGCCTGTGTTCTAACAGAATACTCACTCAGCCAGTGTTTTAAGAGAATATGGATTCAGATTATTTTCAAAGAATACTCACTCAGCCTGTGTTCGAAGAAAATATGGACTCAGTTTATTTTTATATATTACCCACTCAGGCTGTGTTTCAACAGAATGTGGACTCAGATTTTGATCAAAAATTATTAACTCAGTCTGTTTTCTAACAGAATATGGACGCAGTCTATGTTTAAAGAATACTCACTCAGCCTGTGTTCTAATAGAATACACACTCAGCCTGGTTTTTAATAAAATACTCACGCAGCCAGTGTACTAACAGGATATTGACTCAGATTATTTTCAAAGAATAATCAATGAGCCTGTTTACTAACAGAATACTCACTCAGCCTGTGTTGTAACAGAATACTCACTCAGTGAGAGTTCTTCCAGAATATGAATTCAGACTATTTTAAAATAATACTCACACAGCCTGTGTTCTAACAGAATATGGACTCATTCTATGTTTAAAAAATACTCACTCAGCCTGTGTTCTAACAGAATACTCACTCAGCTAGAGTTCTACCAGAATATGGATTCAGATTATTTTAAAATAATACTCACTCCGCCATTTTTTTTAACAGAATATGGACTCATTCTATGTTTAAAAAATACTCACTCAGCCTGTGTTCTAACAGAATGTGGACTCAGATTTTGATCAAAAATTATTAACTCAGTCTGTTTTCTAACAGAATATGGATGCAGTCTATGTTTAAAGAATACTCACTCAGCCTGTGTTCTAATAGAATACACACTCAGCCTGGTTTTTAATAAAATACTCACGCAGCCAGTGTACTAACAGGATATTGACTCAGATTATTTTCAAAGAATACTCAATGAGCCTGTTTACTAACAGAATACTCACTCAGCCTGTGTTCTAACAGAATGTGGACTCAGTCTATGTTTAAAGAATACTCACTCAGTTCACTGTTTTAACAGAACACACACTTAGCCTGTGTTCTAACAGAATACTAACTCAGCATGTGTTCTAACAGAATGTCGACTCAGATTTTATTTAAAGAATACTAACTCAGTCTGTGTTCTAAATAATATTGACTCAGTTGATTTTTATTAATAACCACTCAGCCGGTGTTCTAACAGAATACTCACTGAGCGAGAGTTCTACCAGAATATGGATTCTGATTATTTGAAAATAATACTCACTCAGCCTGTGTTCTAACAGAATGTGGACTCAGTCTATGTTTAAAGAACACTCACTCAGTTAACTGTTTTAACAGAACACGCACTTAGCCTGTGTTCTAACAGAATACTAACTCAACATGTGTTCTAACAGAATGTCGACTCAGATTTTATTTAAAGAATACTCACTCAGTCTGTGTTCTAAATAATATGGACTCAGTTTATTTTTATATATTACCCACTCAGGCTGTGTTTTAACAGAATGTGGACTCAGATTTTGATCAAAAATTATTAACTCAGTCTGTTTTCTAACAGAATATGGACGCAGTCTATGTTTAAAGAATACTCACTCAGCCTGTGTTCTAATAGAATACACACTCAGCCTGGTTTTTAATAAAATACTCACGCAGCCAGTGTACTAACAGGATATTGACTCAGATTATGTTCAAAGAATAATCAATGAGCCTGTTTACTAACAGAATACTCACTCAGCCTGGGTTCTAACAGAATACTCACTCAGCGAGAGTTCTAGCAGAATATGGATTCAGACTATTTTAAAATAATACTCACACAGCCTGTTTTCTAACACAATATGGATTCAGTCTATGTTTAAAGAATACTCACTCAGCCTGTGTTCTAACAGAATACTCACTCAGCGAGAGTTCTACCAGAATATGGATTCAGATTATTTTAAAATAATACTCACTCCGCCTGTTTTCTAACAGAATATGGACTCATTCTATGTTTAAAAAATACTCACTCAGCCTGTGTTCTAACAGAATACTAATTCAGCCTGTGTTTTAACAGAATGTGGACTCAGATTTTATTAAAAGAATACTCACTCAGTCTGTGTTATAAAGAATATGGACTCAGTTTATTTTAAAATAATACCCACTCAGCCTGTGTTCTAACAGAATACTCACTCAGCCTGGGTTTTAACAAAATACTAACTCAGCAAGTGTTCTAACAGGATGTTGACTCAGATTATTTTCAAAGAATACTCACTCATCCAGTGTTCTACCAGAATATGGATTCAGATTATTTTCAAAGTATACTCACTCATGCTGTGTTCGAACAAAATATGGACTCAGTTTATTTTTATATAATACCCACTCAGGCTGTGTTTTAACAGAATGTGGACTCAGAATTTGATCAAAAATTATTAACTCAGTCTGTTTTCTAACAGAATATGGACTCAGTCTATGTTTAAAGAATACTCACTCAGCCTGTGTGCTAACAGAATATGGAGTCTGTCTCTGTTTAAAGAATACTCAGTCAGCTCAGTGTTCTAACAGAACACTCACTCTGCCTGTGTTCTATCAGAATGAGGACTCAGATATTGATCAAAAATTACTAACTCAGTCTGTGTTCTAACAGAATTTGGACGCAGTCTATGTTTAAAAAATACTCACTCAGCCTGTGTTCTAATAGAATACGCACTCAGCCTGGTTTTTAATAAAATATTCACGCAGCCAGTGTACTAACAGGATATTGACTCAGAGTATTTTCAAAGAATATTCAATGAGCCTGTATACTAACAGAATACTCACTCAACCTTTGTTCTAACAGAATACTCACTTAGCGAGAGTTCTACCAGAATATGGATTCTGATTATTTGAAAATAATACTCACTCAGCCTGTGTTCTACAGAATGTGGACTCAGTCTATGTTTAAAGAATACTCACTCAGTTCACTGTTTTAACAGAACACGCACGTAGCCTGTGTTCTAACAGAATACTAACTCAGCATGTGTTCTAACAGAATGTCGACTCAGATTTTATTTAAAGAATACTCACTCAGTCTGTGTTCTAAATAATATGGACTCAGTTTATTTTTAATAATAACCACTCAGCCTGTGTTCTAACAGTATACTCACCGAGCCTGGGTTTTAACAAAATACTAACTCAGCAAGTGTTCTAACAGGATATTGACTCAGATTATTTTGAAAGAATACTCACTGAGCCAGTGTTCTACCAGAATATGGATTCAGATTATTTTCAAAGAATACTCACTCAGCCTGTGTTCTAACAGAATATGGACTCAGTCTATATTTAAAGAATACTCACTCATCTCAGTGTTCTAACAGAACACTCACTCAGCCTGTGTTCTAACAGAATACTAACTCAGCCTGCGTTCTAACAGAATGTGGATTCAGATCAAAAATTACTAACTCAGTCTGTGTTCTAACAGAATGTGGACTCAGCCTGTGTTCTAACAGAATACTCACCCAGCCTGTGTTCTAACAGAATACTCACTCAGCCAGTGTTTTAAGAGAATATGGATTCAGATTATTTTCAAAGCATAGTCACTCAGCCTGTGTTCGAACAAAATATGGACTCAGTTTATTTTTATATATTACCCACTCAGGCTGTGTTTTAACAGAATGTGGACTCAGATTTTGATCAAAAATTATTAACTCAGTCTGTTTTCTAACAGAATATGGACGCAGTCTATGTTTAAAGAATACTCACTCAGCCTGTGTTCTAATAGAATACACACTCAGCCTCGTTTTTAATAAAATACTCACGAAGCCAGTGTACTAACAGGATATTGACTCAGATTATGTTCAAAGAATAATCAATGAGCCTGTTTACTAACAGAATACTCATTCAGCCTTGGTTCTAACAGAATACTCACTCAGCGAGAGTTCTAGCAGAATATGGATTCAGACTATTTTAAAATAATACTCACACAGCCTGTGTTCTAACACAATATGGACTCAGTCTATGTTTAAAGAATACTCACTCAGCCTGTGTTCTAACAGAATACTCACTCAGCGAGAGTTCTACCAGAATATGGATTCAGATTATTTTAAAATAATACTCACTCCGCCTGTGTTCTAACAGTATATGGACTCATTCTATGTTTAAAAAATACTCAATCAGCCTGTGTTCTAACAGAATACTAATTCAGCCTGTGTTTTAACAGAATGTGGACTCAGATTTTATTAAAAGAATACTCACTCAGTCTGTGTTATAAAGAATATGGACTCAGTTTATTTTTAAATAATACCCACTCAGCCTGTGTTCTAACAGAATACTCACTCAGCCTGGGTTTTAACAAAATACTAACTCAGCAAGTGTTCTAACAGGATGTTGACTCATATTATTTTCAAAGAATACTCACTCAGCCAGTGTTCTACCAGAATATGAATTCAGATTATTTTCAAAGTATACTCACTCATGCTGTGTTCGAACAAAATATGGACTCAGTTTATTTTTATATAATACCCACTCAGGCTGTGTTTTAACAGAATGTGGACTCAGATTTTGATCAAAAATTATTAACTCAGTCTGTTTTCTAACAGAATATGGACGCAGTCTATGTTTAAAAAATACTCACTCAGCCTGTGTTCTAATAGAATACACACTCAGCCTGGTTTTTAATAAAATACTCACGCAGCCAGTGTACTAACAGGATATTGACTCAGATTATGTTCAAAGAATAATCAATGAGCCTCTTTACTAACAGAATACTCACTCAGCCTGGGTTCTAACAGAATACTCACTCAGCGAGAGTTCTAGCAGAATATGGATTCAGACTATTTTAAAATAATACTCACACAGCCTGTGTTCTAACACAATATGGACTCAGTCTATGTTTAAAGAATACTCACTCAGCCTGTGTTCTAACAGAATACTCACTCAGCGAGAGTTCTACCAGAATATGGATTCAGATTATTTTAAAATAATACTCACTCCCCTGTTTTCTAACAGAATATGGACTCATTCTATGTTTAAAAAATACTCACTCAGCCTGTGTTCTAACAGAATACTAATTCAGCCTGTGTTTTAACAGAATGTGGACTCAGATTTTATTAAAAGAATACTCACTCAATCTGTGTTATAAAGAATATGGACTCAGTTTAGTTTTAAATAATACCCACTCAGCCTGTGTTCTAACAGAATACTCACTCAGCCTGGGTTTTAACAAAATACTAACTCAGCAAGTGTTCTAACAGGATGTTGACTCAGATTATTTTCAAAGAATACTCACTCAGCCAGTGTTCTACCAGAATATGGATTCAGATTATTTTCAAAGTATACTCACTCATGCTGTGTTCGAACAAAATATGGACTCAGTTTATTTTTATATAATACCCACTCAGGCTGTGTTTTAACAGAATTTGGACTCAGAATTTGATCAAAAATTATTAACTCAGTCTGTTTTCTAACAGAATATGGACGCAGTCTATGTTTAAAAAATACTCACTCAGCCTGTGTTCTAATAGAATACACACTCAGCCTGGTTTTTAATAAAATACTCACGCAGCCAGTGTACTAACAGGATATTGACTCAGATTATGTTCAAAGAATAATCAATGAGCCTCTTTACTAACAGAATACTCACTCAGCCTGGGTTCTAACAGAATACTCACTCAGCGAGAGTTCTAGCAGAATATGGATTCAGACTATTTTAAAATAATACTCACACAGCCTGTGTTCTAACACAATATGGACTCAGTCTATGTTTAAAGAATACTCACTCAGCCTGTGTTCTAACAGAATACTCACTCAGCGAGAGTTCTACCAGAATATGGATTCAGATTATTTTAAAATAATACTCACTCCCCTGTTTTCTAACAGAATATGGACTCATTCTATGTTTAAAAAATACTCACTCAGCCTGTGTTCTAACAGAATACTAATTCAGCCTGTGTTTTAACAGAATGTGGACTCAGATTTTATTAAAAAAATACTCACTCAATCTGTGTTATAAAGAATATGGACTCAGTTTAGTTTTAAATAATACCCACTCAGCCTGTGTTCTAACAGAATACTCACTCAGCCTGGGTTTTAACAAAATACTAACTCAGCAAGTGTTCTAACAGGATGTTGACTCAGATTATTTTCAAAGAATACTCACTCAGCCAGTGTTCTACCAGAATATGGATTCAGATTATTTTCAAAGTATACTCACTCATGCTGTGTTCGAACAAAATATGGACTCAGTTTATTTTTATATAATACCCACTCAGGCTGTGTTTTAACAGAATTTGGACTCAGAATTTGATCAAAAATTATTAACTCAGTCTGTTTTCTAACAGAATATGGACTCAGTCTATGTTTAAAGAATACTCACTCAGCCTCTGTGCTAACAGAATATGGAGTCTGTCTCTGTTTAAAGAATACTCACTCAGCTCAGTGTTCTAACAGAACACTCACTTTGCCTGTGCTCTATCAGAATGAGGACTCAGATATTGATCAAAAATTACTAACTCAGTCTGTGTTCTAACAGAATTTGGACGCAGTATATGTTTAAAAAATACTCACTCAGCCTGTGTTCTAATAGAATACGCACTCACCCTGGTTTTTAATAAAATATTCACGCAGCCAGTGTACTAACAGGATATTGACTCAGAGTATTTTCAAAGAATATTCAATGAGCCTGTATACTAACAGAATACTCACTCAGCCTGTGTTCTAACAGAATACTCACTTAGCGAGAGTTCTACCAGAATATGGATTCTGATTATTTGAAAATAATACTCACTCAGCCTGTGTTCTACAGAATGTGGACTCAGTCTATGTTTAAAGAATACTCACTCAGTTCACTGTTTTAACAGAACACGCACTTAGCCTGTGTTCTAACAGAATACTAACTCAGCATGTGTTCTAACAGAATGTCGACTCAGATTTTATTTAAAGAATACTCACTCAGTCTGTGTTCTAAATAATATGGACTCAGTTTATTTTTAATAATAACCACTCAGCCTGTGTTCTAACAGTATACTCACCGAGCCTGGGTTTTAACAAAATACTAACTCAGCAAGTGTTCTAACAGGATATTGACTCAGATTATTTTGAAAGAATACTCACTGAGCCAGTGTTCTACCAGAATATGGATTCAGATTATTTTCAAAGAATACTCACTCAGCCTGTGTTCTAACAGAATATGGACTCAGTCTATATTTAAAGAATACTCACTCATCTCAGTGTTCTAACAGAACACTCACTCAGCCTGTGTTCTAACAGAATACTAACTCAGCCTGCGTTCTAACAGAATGTGGATTCAGATCAAAAATTACTAACTCAGTCTGTGTTCTAACAGAATGTGGACTCAGATTTCGTTCAAAAATTACTCTGTCTGTGTTCTAACAGAATATGGACTCAGCCTGTGTTCTAACAGAATACTCACCCAGCCTGTGTTCTAACAGAATACTCACTCAGCCAGTGTTTTAAGAGAATATGGATTCAGATTATTTTCAAAGAATACTCACTCAGCCTGTGTTCGAACAAAATATGGACTCATTTTATTTTTATATATTACCCACTCAGGCTGTGTTTTAACAGAATGTGGACTCAGATTTTGATCAAAAATTATTAACTCAGTCTGTTTTCTAACAGAATATGGACGCAGTCTATGTTTAAAGAATACTCACTCAGCCTGTGTTCTAATAGAATACACACTCAGCCTGGTTTTTAATAAAATACTCACGCAGCCAGTGTACTAACAGGATATTGACTCAGATTATGTTCAAAGAATAATCAATGAGCCTGTTTACTAACAGAATACTCACTCAGCCTGGGTTCTAACAGAATACTCACTCAGCGAGAGTTCTAGCAGAATATGGATTCAGACTATTTTAAAATAATACTCACACATCCTGTGTTCTAACTGAATATGGACTCAGTCTATGTTTAAAGAATACTCACTCAGCCTGTGTTCTAACAGAATACTCACTCAGCGAGAGTTCTACCAGAATATGGATTCAGATTATTTTAAAATAATACTCACTCCGCCTGTGTTCTAACAGAATATGGACTCATTCTATGTTTAAAAAATACTCACTCATCCTGTATTCTAACAGAATACTAATTCAGCCTGTGTTTTAACAGAATGTGGACTCAGATTTTATTAAAAGAATACTCACTCAGTCTGTGTTATAAAGAATATGGACTCAGTTTATTTTTAAATAATACCCACTCAGCCTGTGTTCTAACAGAATACTCACTCAGCCTGGGTTTTAACAAAATACTAACTCAGCAAGTGTTCTAACAGGATGTTGACTCAGATTATTTTCAAAGAATACTCACTCAGCCAGTGTTCTACCAGAATATGGATTCAGATTATTTTCAAAGTATACTCACTCATGCTGTGTTCGAACAAAATATGGACTCAGTTTATTTTGATATAATACCCACTCAGGCTGTGTTTTAACAGAATGTGGACTCAGAATTTGATCAAAAATTATTAACTCAGTCTGTTTTCTAACAGAATATGGACTCAGTCTATGTTTAAAGAATACTCACTCAGCCTGTGTGCTAACAGAATATGGAGTCTGTCTCTGTTTAAAGAATACTCACTCAGCTCAGTGTTCTAACAGAACACTCACTTTGCCTGTGTTCTAACAGAATGAGGACTCAGATATTGATCAAAAATTACTAACTCAGTCTGTGTTCTAACAGAGTTTGGACGCAGTCTATGTTTAAAGAATACTCACTCAGCCTGTGTTCTAATAGAATACGCACTCAGCCTGGTTTTTAATAAAATATTCACGCAGCCAGTGTACTAACAGGATATTGACTCAGAGTATTTTCAAAGAATATTCAATGAGCCTGTTTACTAACAGAATACTCACTCAGCCTGTGTTCTAACAGAATACTCACTGAGCGAGAGTTCTACCAGAATATGGATTCTGATTATTTGAAAATAATACTCACTCAGCCTGTGTTCTAACAGAATGTGGACTCAGTCTATGTTTAAAGAATACTCACTCAGTTCACTTTTAACTGAACACGCACTTATCCTGTGTTCTAACAGAATACTAACTCAGCATGTGTTCTAACAGAATGTCCACTCAGATTTTATTTAAAGAATACTCACTCAGTCTGTGTTCTTAATAATATGGACTCAGTTTATTTTTAATAATAACCACTCAGCCCGTGTTCTAACAGAATACTCACCGAGCCTGGGTTTTAACAAAATACTAACTCAGCAAGTGTTCTAACAGGATATTGACTCAGATTATTTTCAAAGAATACTCACTGAGCCAGTGTTCTACCAGAATATGGATTCAGATTATTTTCAAAGAATACTCACTCAGCCTGTGTTCTAACAGGATATGGACTCAGTCTATATTTAAAGAATACTCCCTCACATCAGTGTTCTAACAGAACACTCACTCAGCCTGTGTTCTAACAGAATACTAACTCAGCCTGCGTTCTAACAGAATGAGGATTCAGATCAAAAATTACTAACTCAGTCTGTGTTCTAACAGAATGTGGACTCAGATTTCGTTCAAAAATTACTCTGTCTGTGTTCTAACAGAATATGGACTCAGCCTGTGTTCTAACAGAATACACACCCAGCCTGTGTTCTAACAGAGTAGTCACTCAGCCAGTGTTTTAAGAGAATATGGATTCAGATTATTTTCAAAGAATACTCACTCAGCCTGTGTTCGAAAAATATATGGACTCAGTTTATTTTTATATATTACCCACTCATGCTGTTTTTTAACAGAATGTGGACTCAGATTTTGATCAAAAATTATTAACTCAGTCTGTTTTCTAACAGAATATGGACTCAGTCTATGTTTAAAGAATACTCACTCAGCCTGTGTTCTAATAGAATACACACTCAGCCTGGTTTTTAATAAAATACTCACGCAGCCAGTGTACTAACAGGATATTGACTCAGATTATGTTCAAAGAATAATCAATGAGCCTGTTTACTAACAGAATACTCACTCAGCCTGGGTTCTAACAGAATACTCACTCAGCGAGAGTTCTAGCAGAATATGGATTCAGACTATTTTAAAATAATACACAGCCTGTGTTCTAACAGAATATGGACTCATTCTATGTTTAAAAAATACTCACTCAGCCTGTGTTCTAACAGAATACTAATTCAGCCTGTGTTTTAACAGAATGTGGACTCAGATTTTATTAAAAGAATACTCACTCAGTCTGTGTTATAAAGAATATGGACTCAGTTTATTTTTAAATAATACCCACTCAGCCTGTGTTCTAACAGAATACTCACTCAGCCTGGGTTTTAACAAAATACTAACTCAACAAGTGTTCTAACAGGATGTTGACTCAGATTATTTTCAAAGAATACTCACTCAGCCAGTGTTCTACCAGAATATGGATTCAGATTATTTTCAAAGTATACTCACTCATGCTGTGTTCGAACAAAATATGGACTCAGTTTATTTTGATATAATACCCACTCAGGCTGTGTTTTAACAGAATGTGGACTCAGAATTTGATCAAAAATTATTAACTCAGTCTGTTTTCTAACAGAATATGGACTCAGTCTATGTTTAAAGAATACTCACTCAGCCTGTGTGCTAACAGAATATGGAGTCTGTCTCTGTTTAAAGAATACTCACTCAGCTCAGTGTTCTAACAGAACACTCACTTTGCCTGTGTTCTAACAGAATGAGGACTCAGATATTGATCAAAAATTACTAACTCAGTCTGTGTTCTAACAGAGTTTGGACGCAGTCTATGTTTAAAGAATACTCACTCAGCCTGTGTTCTAATAGAATACGCACTAAGCCTGGTTTTTAATAAAATATTCACGAAGCCAGTGTACTAACAGGATATTGACTCAGAGTATTTTCAAAGAATATTCAATGAGCCTGTTTACTAACAGAATACTCACTCAGCCTGTGTTCTAACAGAATACTCACTGAGCGAGAGTTCTACCAGAATATGGATTCTGATTATTTGAAAATAATACTCACTCAGCCTGTGTTCTAACAGAATGTGGACTCAGTCTATGTTTAAAGAATACTCACTCAGTTCACTTTTAACTGAACACGCACTTATCCTGTGTTCTAACAGAATACTAACTCAGCATGTGTTCTAACAGAATGTCCACTCAGATTTTATTTAAAGAATACTCACTCAGTCTGTGTTCTTAATAATATGGACTCAGTTTATTTTTAATAATAACCACTCAGCCCGTGTTCTAACAGAATACTCACCGAGCCTGGGTTTTAACAAAATACTAACTCAGCAAGTGTTCTAACAGGATATTGACTCAGATTATTTTCAAAGAATACTCACTGAGCCAGTGTTCTACCAGAATATGGATTCAGATTATTTTCAAAGAATACTCACTCAGCCTGTGTTCTAACAGGATATGGACTCAGTCTATATTTAAAGAATACTCCCTCACATCAGTGTTCTAACAGAACACTCACTCAGCCTGTGTTCTAACAGAATACTAACTCAGCCTGCGTTCAAACAGAATGAGGATTCAGATCAAAAATTACTAACTCAGTCTGTGTTCTAACAGAATGTGGACTCAGATTTCGTTCAAAAATTACTCTGTCTGTGTTCTAACAGAATATGGACTCAGCCTGTGTTCTAACAGAATACTCACCCAGCCTGTGTTCTAACAGAGTAGTCACTCAGCCAGTGTTTTAAGAGAATATGGATTCAGATTATTTTCAAAGAATACTCACTCAGCCTGTGTTCGAAAAATATATGGACTCAGTTTATTTTTATATATTACCCACTCATGCTGTGTTTTAACAGAATGTGGACTCAGATTTTATTAAAAGAATACTCACTCAGCCTGTGTTCTAACAGAATATGGACTAAGTCTATGTTTAAAGAATACTCACTCAGCCTGTGTGCTAACAAAATATGGAGTCTGTCTCTGTTTAAAGAATACTCACTCAGCTCAGTGTTCTAACAGAACACTCACTTAGCCTGTGTTCTAACAAAATATGGACTCAGTCTATATTTAAAGAATACTCACTCACCTCAGTGTTCTAAGAGAACACTCACTCAGCCTGTGTTCTAACAGAATACTAACTCAGCCTGCGTTCTAACAGAATGTGGATTCAGATCAAAAATTACTAACTCAGTCTGTGTTCTAACAGTATGTGGACTCAGATTTCGTTCAAAAATTACTCTGTCTGTGTTCTAACAGAATACTAATTCAGCCTGTGTTTTAACAGAATGTGGACTCAGATTTTATTAAAAGAATACTCACTCAGTCTGTGTTATAAAGAATATGGACTCAGTTTATTTTTAAATAATACCCACTCAGCCTGTGTTCTAACAGAATACTCACTGAGCCTGGGTTTTAACAAAATACTAACTCAGCAAGTGTTCTAACAGGATGTTGACTCAGATTATTTTCAAAGAATACTCACTCAGCCAGTGTTCTACCAGAATATGGATTCAGATTATTTTCAAAGTATACTCACTCATGCTGTGTTCGAACAAAATATGGACTCAGTTTATTTTTATATAATACCCACTCAGGCTGTGTTTTAACAGAATGTGGACTCAGAATTTGATCAAAAATTATTAACTCAGTCTGTTTTCTAACAGAATATGGACTCAGTCTATGTTTAAAGAATACTCACTCAGCCTGTGTGCTAACAGAATATGGAGTCTGTCTCTGTTTAAAGAATACTCACTCAGCTCAGTGTTCTAATAGAATACGCACTCAGCCTGGTTTTTAATAAAATATTCACGCAGCCAGTGTACTAACAGGATATTGACTCAGAGTATTTTCAAAGAATATTCAATGAGCCTGTTTACTAACAGAATACTCACTCAGCCTGTGTTCTAACAGAATACTCACTGAGCGAGAGTTCTACCAGAATATGGATTCTGATTATTTGAAAATAATACTCACTCAGCCTGTGTTCTAACAGAATGTGGACTCAGTCTATGTTTAAAGAATACTCACTCAGTTCACTGTTTTAACAGAACACGCACTTAGCCTGTGTTCTAACAGAATACTAACTCAGCATGTGTTCTAACAGAATGTCGACTCAGATTTTATTTAAAGAATACTCACTCAGTTTGTGTTCTAAATAATATGGACTCAGTTTATTTTTAATAATAACCACTCAGCCGGAGTTCTAACAGAATACTCACCGAGCCTGGGTTTTAACAAAATACTAACTCAGCAAGTGTTCTAACAGGATATTGACTCAGATTATTTTCAAAGAATAATCAATGAGCCTGTTTACTAACAGAATACTCACTCAGCCTGTGTTCTAACAGAATACTCACTCAGTGAGAGTTTTACCAGAATATGGATTCAGACTCTTTTAAAATAATACCCAAACAGCCTGTGTTCTAACAGAATATGGACTCAGTCTATGTTTAAAGAATACTCACTCAGCCTGTTTTCTAACAGAATACTCACTCAGCGAGTGTTCTACCAGAATATGGATTCAGATTACTTTAAAATAATACTCACTTCGCCTGTGTTCTAACAGAATATGGACTCATTCTATGTTTAAAAAATACTCACTCAGCCTGTGTTCTAACAGAATACTAATTCAGCCTGTGTTTTAACAGAATGTGGACTCAGATTTTATTAAAAGAATACTCACTCAGCCTGTGTTCTAACAGAATATGGACTAAGTCTATGTTTAAAGAATACTCACTCAGCCTGTGTGCTAATAGAATACGCACTCAGCCTGGTTTTTAATAAAATATTCACGCAGCCAGTGTACTAACAGGATATTGACTCAGAGTATTTTCAAAGAATATTCAATGAGCCTGTTTACTAACAGAATACTCACTCAGCCTGTGTTCTAACAGAATACTCACTGAGCGAGAGTTCTACCAGAATATGGATTCTGATTATTTGAAAATAATACTCACTCAGCCTGTGTTCTAACAGAATACACACTCAGCGAGAGTTCTACCAGAATATGGATTCAGATTATTTTAAAATAATACTCACTCCGCCAGTTTTCTAACAGAATATGGACTCATTCTATGTTTAAAAAATACTCACTCAGCCTGTGTTCTAACAGAATACTAATTCAGCCTGTGTTTCAACAGAATGTGGACTCAGATTTTATTAAAAGAATACTCACTCAGTCTGTGTTATACAGAATATGGACTCAGTTTATTTTTAAATAATACCCACTCAGCCTGTGTTCTAACAGAATACTCACTCAGCCTGGGTTTTAACAAAATACTAACTCAGCAAGTGTTCTAACAGGATATTGACTCAGATTGTTTTCAAAGAATACACACTCAGCCAGTGTTCTACCAGAATATGGATTCGGATTATTTTCAAAGTATACTCACTCATGCTGTGTTCGAGAAAAATATGGATTCAGTTTATTTTTATATAATACCCACTCAGGCTGTGTTTTAACAGAATGTGGACTCAGATATTGATCAAAAATTACTAACTCAGTCTGTGTTCTAACAGAATTTGGACGCAGTCTATGTTTAAAGTATACCCACTCAGCCTGTGTTCTAACAGAATACTCACTCAGCCTGGGTTTTAACAAAATACTAACTCAGCAAGTGTTCTAACAGGATGTTGACTCTGATTGTTTTCAAAGAATACTCACTAAGCCAGTGTTCTACCAGAATATGGATTCAGATTATTTTCAAAGTATACTCAATCATGCTGTTTTCGAACAAAATATGGACTCAGTTTATTTTTATATAATACCCACTCAGGCTGCGTTTTAACAGAATGTGGACTCAGAATTTGATCAAAAATTATTAACTCAGTCTGTGTTCTAACAGAATATGGACTCAGTCTATGTTTAAAGAATACTCACTCAGCCTGTGTTCTAACAGAATACTCACTCAGCGAGAGTTCTACCAGAATATGGACTCTGATTATTTTAAAATAATACTCACTCCGCCTGTGTTCTAACAGAATATGGACTCATTCTATCTTTAAAAAATACTCACTCAGCCTGTGTTCTAACAGAATACTAATTCAGCCTGTGTTTTAACAGAATGTGGACTCAGATTTTATTAAAAGAATACTCACTCAGTCTGTGTTATAAAGAATATGGACTCAGTTTATTTTTAAATAATACCCACTCAGCCTGTGTTCTAACAGAATACTCACTGAGCCTGGGTTTTAACAAAATACTAACTCAGCAAGTGTTCTAACAGGATGTTGACTCAGATTATTTTCAAAGAATACTCATTCAGCCAGTGTTCTACCAGAATATGGATTCAGATTATTTTCAAAGTATACTCACTCATGCTGTGTTCGAACAAAATATGGACTCAGTTTATTTTTATATAATACCCACTCAGGCTGTGTTTTAACAGAATGTGGACTCAGAATTTGATCAAAAATTATTAACTCAGTCTGTTTTCTAACAAAATATGGACTCAGTCTATGTTTAAAGAATACTCACTCAGCCTGTGTGCTAACAGAATATGGAGTCTGTCTCTGTTTAAAGAATACTCACTCAGCTCAGTGTTCTAATAGAATACGCACTCAGCCTGGTTTTTAATAAAATATTCACGCAGCCAGTGTACTAACAGGATATTGACTCAGAGTATTTTCAAAGAATATTCAATGAGCCTGTTTACTAACAGAATACTCACTCAGCCTGTGTTCTAACAGAATACTCACTGAGCGAGAGTTCTACCAGAATATGGATTCTGATTATTTGAAAATAATACTCACTCAGACTGTGTTCTAACAGAATGTGGACTCAGTCTATGTTTAAAGAATACTCACTCAGTTCACTGTTTTAACAGAACACGCACTTAGCCTGTGTTCTAACAGAATTCTAACTCAGCATGTGTTCTAACAGAATGTCGACTCAGATTTTATTTAAAGAATACTCACTCAGTCTGTGTTCTAAATAATATGGACTCAGTTTATTTTCAATAATAACCACTCAGCCGATGTTCTAACAGAATACTCACTGAGCCTGGGTTTTAACAAAATACTAACTCAGCAAGTGTTCTAACAGGATATTGACTCAGATTATTTTCAAAGAATAATCAATGAGCCTGTTTACTAACAGAATACTCACTCAGCCTGTGTTCTAACAGAATACTCACTCAGTGAGTGTTCTACCAGAATATGGATTCAGACTATTTTAAAATAATACCCACACAGCCTGTGTTCTAACAGAATATGGACTCAGTCTATGTTTAAAGAATACTCACTCAGCCTGTTTTCTAACAGAATACTCACTCAGCGAGTGTTCTACCAGAATATGGATTCAGATTACTTTAAAATAATACTCACTTTGCCTGTGTTCTAACAGAATATGGACTCATTCTATGTTTAAAAAATACTCACTCAGCCTGTGTTCTAACAGAATACTAATTCAGCCTGTGTTTTAACAGAATGTGGACTCAGATTTTATTAAAAGAATACTCACTCAGCCTGTGTTCTAACAGAATATGGACTAAGTCTATGTTTAAAGAATACTCACTCAGCCTGTTTGCTAACAAAATATCGAGTCTGTCTCTGTTTAAAGAATACTCACTCAGCTCAGTGTTCTAACAGAACACTCACTTAGCCTGTGTTCTAACAAAATATGGACTCAGTCTATATTTAAAGAATACTCAGTCACCTCAGTGTTCTAAGAGAACACTCACTCAGCCTGTGTTCTAACAGAATACTAACTCAGCCTGCGTTCTAACAGAATGTGGATTCAGATCAAAAATTACTAACTCAGTCTGTGTTCTAACAGAATGTGGAGTCAGATTTCGTTCAAAAATTACTCTGTCTGTGTTCTAACAGAATACTAATTCAGCCTGTGTTTTAACAGAATGTGGACTCAGATTTTATTAAAAGAATACTCACTCAGTCTGTGTTATAAAGAATATGGACTCAGTTTATTTTTAAATAATACCCACTCAGCCTGTGTTCTAACAGAATACTCACTCAGCCTGGGTTTTAACAAAATACTAACTCAACAAGTGTTCTAACAGGATGTTGACTCAGATAATTTTCAAAGAATACTCACTCAGCCAGTGTTCTACCAGAATATGGATTCAGATTATTTTCAAAGTATACTCACTCATGCTGTGTTCGAACAAAATATGGACTCAGTTTATTTTTATATAATATCCACTCAGGCTGTGTTTTAACAGAATGTGGACTCAGAATTTGATCAAAAATTATTAACTCAGTCTGTTTTCTAACAGAATATGGACTCAGTCTATGTTTAAAGAATACTCACTCAGCCTGTGTGCTAACAGAATATGGAGTCTGTTTCTGTTTAAAGAATATTCACTCAGCTCAGTGTTCTAACAGAACACTCACTTTGCCTGTGTTCTAACAGAATGAGGACTCAGATATTGATCAAAAATTACTAACTCAGTCTGTGTTCTAACAGAATTTGGACGCAGTCTATGTTTAAAGAATACTCACTCAGCCTGTGTTCTAATAGAATACGCACTCAGCCTGGTTTTTAATAAAATATTCACGCAGCCAGTGTACTAACAGGATATTGACTCAGAGTATTTTCAAAGAATATTCAATGAGCCTGTTTACTAACAGAATACTCACTCAGCCTGTGTTCTAACAGAATACTCACTGAGCGAGAGTTCTACCAGAATATGGATTCTGATTATTTGAAAATAATACTTATCAGCCTGTGTTCTAACAGAATGTGGACTCAGTCTATGTTTAAAGAATACTCACTCAGTTCACTTTTAACAGAACACGCACTTATCCTGTGTTCTAACAGAATACTAACTCAGCATGTGTTCTAACAGAATGTCCACTCAGATTTTATTTAAAGAATACTCACTCAGTCTGTGTTCTTAATAATATGGACTCAGTTTATTTTTAATAATAACCACTCAGCCCGTGTTCTAACAGAATACTCACCGAGCCTGGGTTTTAACAAAATACTAACTCAGCAAGTGTTCTAACAGGATATTGACTCAGATTATTTTCAAAGAATACTCACTGAGCCAGTGTTCTACCAGAATATGGATTCAGATTATTTTCAAAGTATACTCAATAATGCTGTTTTCGAACAAAATATGGACTCAGTTTATTTTTATATAATACCCACTCAGGCTGTGTTTTAACAGAATGTGGACTCAGAATTTGATCAAAAATTATTAACTCAGTCTGTGTTCTAACAGAATATGGACTCAGTCTATGTTTAAAGAATACTCACTCAGCCTGTGTTCTAACAGAATACTCACTCAGCGAGAGTTCTACCAGAATATGGATTCAGATTATTTTAAAATAATACTCACTCCGCCTGTGTTCTAACAGAATATGGACTCATTCTATGTTTAAAAAATACTCACTCAGCCTGTGTTCTAACAGAATACTAATTCAGCCTGTGTTTTAACAGAATGTGGACTCAGATTTTATTAAAAGAAAACTCACTCAGTCTGTGTTATAAAGAATATGGACTCAGTTTATTTTTAAATAATACCCACTCAGCCTGTGTTCTAACAGAATACTCACTGAGCCTGGGTTTTAACAAAATACTAACTCAGCAAGTGTTCTAACAGGATGTTGACTCAGATTATTTTCAAAGAATACTCACTCAGCCAGTGTTCTACCAGAATATGGATTCAGATTATTTTCAAAGTATACTCACTCATGCTGTGTTCGAACAAAATATGGACTCAGTTTATTTTTATATAATACCCACTCAGGCTGTGTTTGAACAGAATGTGGACTCAGAATTTGATCAAAAATTATTAACTCAGTCTGTTTTCTAACAGAATATGGACTCAGTCTATGTTTAAAGAATACTCACTCAGCCTGTGTGCTAACAGAATATGGAGTCTGTCTCTGTTTAAAGAATACTCACTCAGCTCAGAGTTCTAACAGAACACTCACTTAGCCTGTGTTCTAACAGAATGAGGACTCAGATATTGATCAAAAATTACTAACTCAGTCTGTGTTCTAACAGAATTTGGACGCAGTCTATGTTTAAAGAATACTCATTCAGCCTGTGTTCTAATAGAATACGCACTCAGCCTGGTTTTTAATAAAATATTCACGCAGCCAGTGTACTAACAGGATATTGACTCAGAGTATTTTCAAAGAATATTCAATGAGCCTGTTTACTAACAGAATACTCACTCACCCTGTGTTCTAACAGAATACTCACTGAGCGAGAGTTCTACCAGAATATGGATTCTGATTATTTGAAAATAATACTCACTCAGCCTGTGTTCTAACAGAATGTGGACTCAGTCTATGTTTAAAGAATACTCACTCAGTTCACTGTTTTAACAGAACACGCACTTAGCCTGTGTTCTAACAGAATACTAACTCATCATGTGTTCTAACAGAATGTTGACTCAGATTTTATTTAAAGAATACTCACTCAGTCTGTGTTCTAAATAATATGGACTAAGTTTATTTTTAATAATAACCACTCAGCCGATGTTCTAACAGAATACTCACCGAGCCTGGGTTTTAACAAAATACTAACTCAGCAAGTGTTCTAACAGGATATTGACTCAGATTATTTTCAAAGAATACTCACTGAGCCAGTGTTCTACCAGAATATGGATTCAGATTATTTTCAAAGAATACTCACTCAGCCTGTGTTCTAACAGAATATGGACTTAGTCTATATTTAAAGAATACTCACTCACCTCAGTGTTCTAAGAGAACACTCACTCAGCCTGTGTTGTAACAGAATACTAAATCAGCCTGCGTTCTAACAGAATGTGGATTCAGATCAAAAATTACTAACTGAGTCTGTGTTCTAACAGAATGTGGACTCAGATTTCGTTCAAAAATTACACTGTCTGTGTTCTAACAGAATATGGACTCAGCCTGTGTTCTAACAGAATACTCACCCAGCCTGTGTTCTAACAGAATACTCACCCAGCCTGTGTTCTAACAGAATACTCACTCAGCCAGTGTTTTAAGAGAATATGGATTCAGATTATTTTCAAAGAATACTCACTCAGCCTGTGTTCGAACAAAATATGGACTCAGTTTATTTATATATATTACCCACTCAGGCTGTGTTTTAACAGAATGTGGACTCAGATTTTGATCAAAAATTATTAACTCAGTCTGTTTTCTAACAGAATATAGACGCAGTCTATGTTTAAAGAATACTCACTCAGCCTGTGTTCTAATAGAATACACACTCAGCCTGGTTTTTAATAAAATAGTCACGCAGCCAGTGTACTAACAGGATATTGACTCAGATTATTTTCAAAGAATACTCAATGAGCCTGTTTACTAACAGAATACTCACTCAGCCTGTGTTCTAACAGAATACTCACTCAGCGAGAGTTCTACCAGAATATGGATTCAGATTATTTTAAAATAATACTCACTCCGCCAGTTTTCTAACAGAATATGGACTCATTCTATGTTTAAAAAATACTCACTCAGCCTGTGTTCTAACAGAATATTAATTCAGCCTGTGTTTCAACAGAATGTGGACTCAGATTTTATTAAAAGAATACTCACTCAGTCTGTGTTATAAAGAATATGGGCTCAGTTTATTTTTAAATAATACCCACTCAGCCTGTGTTCTAACAGAATACTCACTCAGCCTGGGTTTTAACAAAATACTAACTCAGCAAGTGTTCTAACAGGATATTGACTCAGATTGTTTTCAAAGAGTACTCACTCAGCCAGTGTTCTACCAGAATATGGATTCAGATTATTTTAAAGTAATACTCACTCCGCCTGTGTTCTAACAGAATATGGACTCATTCTATGTTTAAAAAATACTCACTCAGCCTGTGTTCTAACAGAATACTAATTCAGCCTGTGTTTTAACAGAATGTGGACTCAGATTTTATTAAAAGAATACTCACTCAGTCTGTGTTATAAAGAATATGGACTCAGTTTATTTTTAAATAATACCCACTCAGCCTGTGTTCTAACAGAATACTCACTCAGCCTGGGTTTTAACAAAATACTAACTCAGCAAGTGTTCTAACAGGATGTTGACTCAGATTATTTTCAAAGAATACTCACTCAGCCAGTGTTCTACCAGAATATGGATTCAGATTATTTTCAAAGTATACTCACTCATGCTGTGTTCGAACAAAATATGGACTCAGTTTATTTTTACATAATACCCACTCAGGCTGTGTTTTAACAGAATGTGGACTCAGAATTTGATCAAAAATTATTAACTCTGTCTGTTTTCTAACAGAATATGGACTCAGTCTATGTTTAAAGAATACTCACTCAGCCTGTGTGCTAACAGAATATGGAGTCTGTCTCTGTTTAAAGAATACTCACTCAGCTCAGTGTTCTAACAGAACACTCACTTAGCCTGTGTTCTAACAGAATGAGGACTCAGATATTGATCAAAAATTACTAACTCAGTCTGTGTTGTAACAGAATTTGGACGCAGTCTATGTTTAAAGAATACTCACTCAGCCTGTGTTCTAACAGAATACTAACTCAGCGAGAGTTCTACCAGAATATGGATTCAGACTATGTTAAAATAATACTCACACAGCCTGTGTTCTAACAGAATATGGACTCAGTCTATGTTTAAAGAATACTCACTCAGCCTGTGTTCTAACAGAATACACACTCAGCGAGAGTTCTACCAGAATATGGATTCAGATTATTTTAAAATAATACTCACTCCGCCAGTTTTCTAACAGAATATGGACTCATTCTATGTTTAAAAAATACTCACTCAGCCTGTGTTCTAACAGAATACTAATTCAGCCTGTGTTTCAACAGAATGTGGACTCAGATTTTATTAAAAGAATACTCACTCAGTCTGTGTTATAAAGAATATGGACTCAGTTTATTTTTAAATAATACCCACTCAGCCTGTGTTCTAACAGAATACTCACTCAGCCTGGGTTTTAACAAAATACTAACTCAGCAAGTGTTCTAACAGGATATTGACTCAGATTGTTTTCAAAGAATACACACTCAGCCAGTGTTCTACCAGAATATGGATTCGGATTATTTTCAAAGTATACTCACTCATGCTGTGTTCGAACAAAATATGGATTCAGTTTATTTTTATATAATACCCACTCAGGCTGTGTTTTAACAGAATGTGGACTCAGATATTGATCAAAAATTACTAACTCAGTCTGTGTTCTAACAGAATTTGGACGCAGTCTATGTTTAAAGAATACCCACTCAGCCTGTGTTCTAACAGAATACTCACTCAGCCTGGATTTTAACAAAATACTAACTCAGCAAGTGTTCTAACAGGATGTTGACTCTGATTGTTTTCAAAGAATACTCACTAAGCCAGTGTTCTACCAGAATATGGATTCAGATTATTTTCAAAGTATACTCAATCATGCTGTTTTCGAACAAAATATGGACTCAGTTTATTTTTATATAATACCCACTCAGGCTGCGTTTTAACAGAATGTGGACTCAGAATTTGATCAAAAATTATTAACTCAGTCTGTGTTCTAACAGAATATGGACTCAGTCTATGTTTAAACAATACTCACTCAGCCTGTGTTCTAACAGAATACTCACTCAGCGAGAGTTCTACCAGAATATGGATTCTGATTATTTTAAAATAATACTCACTCCGCCTGTGTTCTAACAGAATATGGACTCATTCTATGTTTAAAAAATACTCACTCAGCCTGTGTTCTAACAGAATACTAATTCAGCCTGTGTTTTAACAGAATGTGGACTCAGATTTTATTAAAAGAATACTCACTCAGTCTGTGTTATAAAGAATATGGACTCAGTTTATTTTTAAATAATACCCACTCAGCCTGTGTTCTAACAGAATACTCACTCAGCCTGGGTTTTAACAAAATACTAACTCAGCAAGTGTTCTAACAGGATGTTGACTCAGATTATTTTCAAAGAATACTCACTCAGCCAGTGTTCTACCAGAATATGGATTCAGATTATTTTCAAAGTATACTCACTCATGCTGTGTTCGAACAAAATATGGACTGAGAATTTGATGAAAAATTATTAACTCAGTCTGTTTTCTAACAGAATATGGACTCAGTCTATATTTAAAAAATACTCACTCACCTCAGTGTTCTAAGAGAACACTCACTCAGCCTGTGTTCTAACAGAATACTAACTCAGCCTGCGTTCTAACAGAATGTGGACTCAGTCTATGTTTAAAGAATACTCACTCAGTTCACTTTTAACAGAACACGCACTTAGCCTGTGTTCTAACAGAATACTAACTCAGCATGTCTTCTAACAGAATGTCAACTCAGATTTTATTTAAAGAATACTCACTCAGTCTGTGTTCTAAATAATATGGACTCAGTTTATTTTTAATAATAACCACTCAGCCGGTGTTCTAGCAGAATACTCACCGAGCCTGGGTTTTAACAAAATACTAACTCAGTAAGTGTTCTAACAGGATATTGACCTAGATTATTTTCAAAGAATACTCACTGAGCCAGTGTTCAACCAGAATATGGATTCAGATTATTTTCAAAGAATACTCACTCAGCCTGTGTTCTAACAAAATATGGACTCAGTCTATATTTAAAGAATACTCACTCACCTCAGTGTTCTAAGAGAACACTCACTCAGCCTGTGTTCTAACAGAATACTAACTCAGCCTGCGTTCTAACAGAATGTGGATTCAGATCAAAAATTACTAACTCAGTCTGTGTTCTAACAGAATGTGGACTCAGATTTCGTTCAAAAATTACTCTGTCTGTGTTCTAACAGAATATGGACTCAGCCTGTGTTCTAACAGAATACTCACCCAGCCTGTGTTCTAACAGAGTAGTCACTCAGCCAGTGTTTTAAGAGAATATGGATTCAGATTATTTTCAAAGAATACTCACTCAGCCTGTGTTCGAACAAAATATGGACTCAGTTTATTTTTATATATTACCCACTCAGGCTGTGTTTTAACAGAATGTGGACTCAGATTTTGATCAAAAATTATTAACTCAGTCTGTTTTCTAACAGAATATGGACGCAGTCTATGTTTAAAGAATACTCACTCAGCCTGTGTTCTAATAGAATACACACTCAGCCTGGTTTTTAATAAAATACTCACGCAGCCAGTGTACTAACAGGATATTGACTCAGATTATGTTCAAAGAATAATCAATGAGCCTGTTTACTAACAGAATACTCACTCAGCCTGGGTTCTAACAGAATACTCACTCAGCGAGAGTTCTAGCAGAATATGGATTCAGACTATTTTAAAATAATACACAGCCTGTGTTCCAACAGAATATGGACTCAGTCTATGTTTAAAGAATACTCACTCAGCCTGTGTGCTAACAGAATATGGAGTCTGTCTCTGTTTAAAGAATACTCACTCAGCTCAGTGTTCTAACAGAACACTCACTTAGCCTGTGTTCTAACAGAATGAGGACTCAGATATTGAACAAAAATTACTAACTCAGTCTGTGTTCTAACAGAATTTGGACGCAGTCTATGTTTAAAGAATACTCACTCAGCCTGTGTTCTAATAGAATACGCACTCAGCCTGGTTTTTATTAAAATATTCACGCAGCCAGTGTACTAACAGGATATTGACTCAGAGTATTTTCAAAGAATATTCAATGAGCCTGTTTACTAACAGAATACTCACTCAGCCTGTGTTATAACAGAATACTCACTGAGCGAGAGTTCTACCAGAATATGGATTCTGATTATTTGAAAATAATACTTATCAGCCTGTGTTCTAACAGAATGTGGACTCAGTCTATGTTTAAAGAATACTCACTCAGTTCACTTTTAACAGAACACGCACTTATCCTGTGTTCTAACAGAATACTAACTCAGCATGTGTTCTAACAGAATGTCCACTCAGATTTTATATAAAGAATACTCACTCAGTCTGTGTTCTAAATAATATGGACTCAGTTTATTTTTAATAATAACCACTCAGCCCGTGTTCTAACAGAATACTCACCGAGCCTGGGTTTTAACAAAATACTAACTCAGCAAGTGTTCTATCAGGATATTGACTCAGATTATTTTCAAAGAATACTCACTGAGCCAGTGTTCTACCAGAATATGGATTCAGATTATTTTCAAAGAATACTCACTCAGCCTGTGTTCTAACAGAATATGGACTCAGTCTATATTTAAAGAATACTCACTCACCTCAGTGTTCTAAGAGAACACTCACTCAGCCTGTGTTCTAACAGAATACTAACTCAGCCTGCGTTCTAACAGAATGTGGATTCAGATCAAAAATTACTAACTCAGTCTGTGTTCTAAGAGAATGTGGACTCAGATTTCGTTCAAAAATTACTCTGTCTGTGTTCTAACAGAATATGGACTCAACCTGTGTTCTAACAGAATACTCACCCAGCCTGTGTTCTAACAGAATACTCACTCAGCCAGTGTTTTAAGAGAATATGGATTCAGATTATTTTCAAAGAATACTCACTCAGCCTGTGTTCGAACAAAATATGGACTCAGTTTATTTATATATATTACCCACTCAGGCTGTGTTTTAACAGAATGTGGACTCAGATTTTGATCAAAAATTATTAACTCAGTCTGTTTTCTAACAGAATATGGACGCAGTCTATGTTTAAAGAATACTCACTCAGCCTGTGTTCTAATAGAATACACACTCAGCCTGGTTTTTAATAAAATAGTCACGCAGCCAGTGTACTAACAGGATATTGACTCAGATTATTTTCAAAGAATACTCAATGAGCCTGTTTACTAACAGAATACTCACTCAGCCTGTGTTCTAACAGAATACTCACTCAGCGAGAGTTCTACCAGAATATGGATTCAGATTATTTTAAAATAATACTCACTCCGCCAGTTTTCTAACAGAATATGGACTCATTCTATGTTTAAAAAATACTCACTCAGCCTGTGTTCTAACAGAATATTAATTCAGCCTGTGTTTCAACAGAATGTGGACTCAGATTTTATTAAAAGAATACTCACTCAGTCTGTGTTATAAAGAATATGGGCTCAGTTTATTTTTAAATAATACCCACTCAGCCTGTGTTCTAACAGAATACTCACTCAGCCTCGGTTTTAACAAAATACTAACTCAGCAAGTGTTCTAACAGGATATTGACTCAGATTGTTTTCAAAGAGTACTCACTCAGCCAGTGTTCTACCAGAATATGGATTCAGATTATTTTAAAGTAATACTCACTCCGCCTGTGTTCTAACAGAATATGGACTCATTCTATGTTTAAAAAATACTCACTCAGCCTGTGTTCTAACAGAATACTAATTCAGCCTGTGTTTTAACAGAATGTGGACTCAGATTTTATTAAAAGAATACTCACTCAGTCTGTGTTATAAAGAATATGGACTCAGTTTATTTTTAAATAATACCCACTCAGCCTGTGTTCTAACAGAATACTCACTCAGCCTGGGTTTTAACAAAATACTAACTCAGCAAGTGTTCTAACAGGATGTTGACTCAGATTATTTTCAAAGAATACTCACTCAGCCAGTGTTCTACCAGAATATGGATTCAGATTATTTTCAAAGTATACTCACTCATGCTGTGTTCGAACAAAATATGGACTCAGTTTATTTTGATATAATACCCACTCAGGCTGTGTTTTAACAGAATGTGGACTCAGAATTTGATCAAAAATTATTAACTCTGTCTGTTTTCTAACAGAATATGGACTCAGTCTATGTTTAAAGAATACTCACTCAGCCTGTGTGCTAACAGAATATGGAGTCTGTCTCTGTTTAAAGAATACTCACTCAGCTCAGTGTTCTAACAGAACACTCACTTAGCCTGTGTTCTAACAGAATGAGGACTCAGATATTGATCAAAAATTACTAACTCAGTCTGTGTTGTAACAGAATTTGGACGCAGTCTATGTTTAAAGAATACTCACTCAGCCTGTGTTCTAACAGAATACTAACTCAGCGAGAGTTCTACCAGAATATGGATTCAGACTATGTTAAAATAATACTCACACAGCCTGTGTTCTAACAGAATATGGACTCAGTCTATGTTTAAAGAATACTCACTCAGCCTGTGTTCTAACAGAATACACACTCAGCGAGAGTTCTACCAGAATATGGATTCAGATTATTTTAAAATAATACTCACTCCGCCAGTTTTCTAACAGAATATGGACTCATTCTATGTTTAAAAAATACTCACTCAGCCTGTGTTCTAACAGAATACTAATTCAGCCTGTGTTTCAACAGAATGTGGACTCAGATTTTATTAAAAGAATACTCACTCAGTCTGTGTTATAAAGAATATGGACTCAGTTTATTTTTAAATAATACCCACTCAGCCTGTGTTCTAACAGAATACTCACTCAACCTGGGTTTTAACAAAATACTAACTCAGCAAGTGTTCTAACAGGATATTGACTCAGATTGTTTTCAAAGAATACACACTCAGCCAGTGTTCTACCAGAATATGGATTCGGATTATTTTCAAAGTATACTCACTCATGCTGTGTTCGAACAAAATATGGATTCAGTTTATTTTTATATAATACCCACTCAGGCTGTGTTTTAACAGAATGTGGACTCAGATATTGATCAAAAATTACTAACTCAGTCTGTGTTCTAACAGAATTTGGACGCAGTCTATGTTTAAAGAATACCCACTCAGCCTGTGTTCTAACAGAATACTCACTCAGCCTGGATTTTAACAAAATACTAACTCAGCAAGTGTTCTAACAGGATGTTGACTCTGATTGTTTTCAAAGAATACTCACTAAGCCAGTGTTCTACCAGAATATGGATTCAGATTATTTTCAAAGTATACTCAATCATGCTGTTTTCGAACAAAATATGGACTCAGTTTATTTTTATATAATACCCACTCAGGCTGCGTTTTAACAGAATGTGGACTCAGAATTTGATCAAAAATTATTAACTCAGTCTGTGTTCTAACAGAATATGGACTCAGTCTATGTTTAAACAATACTCACTCAGCCTGTGTTCTAACAGAATACTCACTCAGCGAGAGTTCTACCAGAATATGGATTCTGATTATTTTAAAATAATACTCACTCCGCCTGTGTTCTAACAGAATATGGACTCATTCTATGTTTAAAAAATACTCACTCAGCCTGTGTTCTAACAGAATACTAATTCAGCCTGTGTTTTAACAGAATGTGGACTCAGATTTTATTAAAAGAATACTCACTCAGTCTGTGTTATAAAGAATATGGACTCAGTTTATTTTTAAATAATACCCACTCAGCCTGTGTTCTAACAGAATACTCACTCAGCCTGGGTTTTAACAAAATACTAACTCAGCAAGTGTTCTAACAGAATGTCAACTCAGATTTTATTTAAAGAATACTCACTCAGTCTGTGTTCTAAATAATATGGACTCAGTTTATTTTTAATAATAACCACTCAGCCGGTGTTCTAGCAGAATACTCACCGAGCCTGGGTTTTAACAAAATACTAACTCAGTAAGTGTTCTAACAGGATATTGACCTAGATTATTTTCAAAGAATACTCACTGAGCCAGTGTTCAACCAGAATATGGATTCAGATTATTTTCAAAGAATACTCACTCAGCCTGTGTTCTAACAAAATATGGACTCAGTCTATATTTAAAGAATACTCACTCACCTCAGTGTTCTAAGAGAACACTCACTCAGCCTGTGTTCTAACAGAATACTAACTCAGCCTGCGTTCTAACAGAATGTGGATTCAGATCAAAAATTACTAACTCAGTCTGTGTTCTAACAGAATGTGGACTCAGATTTCGTTCAAAAATTACTCTGTCTGTGTTCTAACAGAATATGGACTCAGCCTGTGTTCTAACAGAATACTCACCCAGCCTGTGTTCTAACAGAGTAGTCACTCAGCCAGTGTTTTAAGAGAATATGGATTCAGATTATTTTCAAAGAATACTCACTCAGCCTGTGTTCGAACAAAATATGGACTCAGTTTATTTTTATATATTACCCACTCAGGCTGTGTTTTAACAGAATGTGGACTCAGATTTTGATCAAAAATTATTAACTCAGTCTGTTTTCTAACAGAATATGGACGCAGTCTATGTTTAAAGAATACTCACTCAGCCTGTGTTCTAATAGAATACACACTCAGCCTGGTTTTTAATAAAATACTCACGCAGCCAGTGTACTAACAGGATATTGACTCAGATTATGTTCAAAGAATAATCAATGAGCCTGTTTACTAACAGAATACTCACTCAGCCTGGGTTCTAACAGAATACTCACTCAGCGAGAGTTCTAGCAGAATATGGATTCAGACTATTTTAAAATAATACACAGCCTGTGTTCCAACAGAATATGGACTCAGTCTATGTTTAAAGAATACTCACTCAGCCTGTGTGCTAACAGAATATGGAGTCTGTCTCTGTTTAAAGAATACTCACTCAGCTCAGTGTTCTAACAGAACACTCACTTAGCCTGTGTTCTAACAGAATGAGGACTCAGATATTGAACAAAAATTACTAACTCAGTCTGTGTTCTAACAGAATTTGGACGCAGTCTATGTTTAAAGAATACTCACTCAGCCTGTGTTCTAATAGAATACGCACTCAGCCTGGTTTTTATTAAAATATTCACGCAGCCAGTGTACTAACAGGATATTGACTCAGAGTATTTTCAAAGAATATTCAATGAGCCTGTTTACTAACAGAATACTCACTCAGCCTGTGTTCTAACAGAATACTCACTCAGCCTGGATTTTAACAAAATACTAACTCAGCAAGTGTTCTAACAGGATGTTGACTCTGATTGTTTTCAAAGAATACTCACTAAGCCAGTGTTCTACCAGAATATGGATTCAGATTATTTTCAAAGTATACTCAATCATGCTGTTTTCGAACAAAATATGGACTCAGTTTATTTTTATATAATACCCACTCAGGCTGCGTTTTAACAGAATGTGGACTCAGAATTTGATCAAAAATTATTAACTCAGTCTGTGTTCTAACAGAATATGGACTCAGTCTATGTTTAAACAATACTCACTCAGCCTGTGTTCTAACAGAATACTCACTCAGCGAGAGTTCTACCAGAATATGGATTCTGATTATTTTAAAATAATACTCACTCCGCCTGTGTTCTAACAGAATATGGACTCATTCTATGTTTAAAAAATACTCACTCAGCCTGTGTTCTAACAGAATACTAATTCAGCCTGTGTTTTAACAGAATGTGGACTCAGATTTTATTAAAAGAATACTCACTCAGTCTGTGTTATAAAGAATATGGACTCAGTTTATTTTTAAATAATACCCACTCAGCCTGTGTTCTAACAGAATACTCACTCAGCCTGGGTTTTAACAAAATACTAACTCAGCAAGTGTTCTAACAGGATGTTGACTCAGATTATTTTCAAAGAATACTCACTCAGCCAGTGTTCTACCAGAATATGGATTCAGATTATTTTCAAAGTATACTCACTCATGCTGTGTTCGAACAAAATATGGACTGAGAATTTGATGAAAAATTATTAACTCAGTCTGTTTTCTAACAGAATATGGACTCAGTCTATATTTAAAAAATACTCACTCACCTCAGTGTTCTAAGAGAACACTCACTCAGCCTGTGTTCTAACAGAATACTAACTCAGCCTGCGTTCTAACAGAATGTGGACTCAGTCTATGTTTAAAGAATACTCACTCAGTTCACTTTTAACAGAACACGCACTTAGCCTGTGTTCTAACAGAATACTAACTCAGCATGTCTTCTAACAGAATGTCAACTCAGATTTTATTTAAAGAATACTCACTCAGTCTGTGTTCTAAATAATATGGACTCAGTTTATTTTTAATAATAACCACTCAGCCGGTGTTCTAGCAGAATACTCACCGAGCCTGGGTTTTAACAAAATACTAACTCAGTAAGTGTTCTAACAGGATATTGACCTAGATTATTTTCAAAGAATACTCACTGAGCCAGTGTTCAACCAGAATATGGATTCAGATTATTTTCAAAGAATACTCACTCAGCCTGTGTTCTAACAAAATATGGACTCAGTCTATATTTAAAGAATACTCACTCACCTCAGTGTTCTAAGAGAACACTCACTCAGCCTGTGTTCTAACAGAATACTAACTCAGCCTGCGTTCTAACAGAATGTGGATTCAGATCAAAAATTACTAACTCAGTCTGTGTTCTAACAGAATGTGGACTCAGATTTCGTTCAAAAATTACTCTGTCTGTGTTCTAACAGAATATGGACTCAACCTGTGTTCTAACAGAATACTCACCCAGCCTGTGTTCTAACAGAGTAGTCACTCAGCCAGTGTTTTAAGAGAATATGGATTAAGATTATTTTCAAAGAATACTCACTCAGCCTGTGTTCGAACAAAATATGGACTCAGTTTATTTTTATATATTACCCACTCAGGCTGTGTTTTAACAGAATGTGGACTCAGATTTTGATCAAAAATTATTAACTCAGTCTGTTTTCTAACAGAATATGGACGCAGTCTATGTTTAAAGAATACTCACTCAGCCTGTGTTCTAATAGAATACACACTCAGCCTGGTTTTTAATAAAATACTCACGCAGCCAGTGTACTAACAGGATATTGACTCAGATTATGTTCAAAGAATAATCAATGAGCCTGTTTACTAACAGAATACTCACTCAGCCTGTGTTATAACAGAATACTCACTGAGCGAGAGTTCTACCAGAATATGGATTCTGATTATTTGAAAATAATACTTATCAGCCTGTGTTCTAACAGAATGTGGACTCAGTCTATGTTTAAAGAATACTCACTCAGTTCACTTTTAACAGAACACGCACTTATCCTGTGTTCTAACAGAATACTAACTCAGCATGTGTTCTAACAGAATGTCCACTCAGATTTTATTTAAAGAATACTCACTCAGTCTGTGTTCTAAATAATATGGACTCAGTTTATTTTTAATAATAACCACTCAGCCCGTGTTCTAACAGAATACTCACCGAGCCTGGGTTTTAACAAAATACTAACTCAGCAAGTGTTCTATCAGGATATTGACTCAGATTATTTTCAAAGAATACTCACAGAGCCAGTGTTCTACCAGAATATGGATTCAGATTATTTTCAAAGAATACTCACTCAGCCTGTGTTCTAACAGAATATGGACTCAGTCTATATTTAAAGAATACTCACTCACCTCAGTGTTCTAAGAGAACACTCACTCAGCCTGTGTTCTAACAGAATACTAACTCAGCCTGCGTTCTAACAGAATGTGGATTCAGATCAAAAATTACTAACTCAGTCTGTGTTCTAAGAGAATGTGGACTCAGATTTCGTTCAAAAATTACTCTGTCTGTGTTCTTACAGAATATGGACTCAACCTGTGTTCTAACAGAATACTCACCCAGCCTGTGTTCTAACAGAATACTCACTCAGCGAGAGTTCTACCAGAATATGGATTCTGATTATTTTAAAATAATACTCACTCCGCCTGTGTTCTAACAGAATATGGACTCATTCTATGTTTAAAAAATACTCACTCAGCCTGTGTTCTAACAGAATACTAATTCAGCCTGTGTTTTAACAGAATGTGGACTCAGATTTTATTAAAAGAATACTCACTCAGTCTGTGTTATAAAGAATATGGACTCAGTTTATTTTTAAATAATACCCACTCAGCCTGTGTTCTAACAGAATACTCACTCAGCCTGGGTTTTAACAAAATACTAACTCAGCAAGTGTTCTAACAGGATGTTGACTCAGATTATTTTCAAAGAATACTCACTCAGCCAGTGTTCTACCAGAATATGGATTCAGATTATTTTCAAAGTATACTCACTCATGCTGTGTTCGAACAAAATATGGACTGAGAATTTGATGAAAAATTATTAACTCAGTCTGTTTTCTAACAGAATATGGACTCAGTCTATATTTAAAAAATACTCACTCACCTCAGTGTTCTAAGAGAACACTCACTCAGCCTGTGTTCTAACAGAATACTAACTCAGCCTGCGTTCTAACAGAATGTGGACTCAGTCTATGTTTAAAGAATACTCACTCAGTTCACTTTTAACAGAACACGCACTTAGCCTGTGTTCTAACAGAATACTAACTCAGCATGTCTTCTAACAGAATGTCAACTCAGATTTTATTTAAAGAATACTCACTCAGTCTGTGTTCTAAATAATATGGACTCAGTTTATTTTTAATAATAACCACTCAGCCGGTGTTCTAGCAGAATACTCACCGAGCCTGGGTTTTAACAAAATACTAACTCAGTAAGTGTTCTAACAGGATATTGACCTAGATTATTTTCAAAGAATACTCACTGAGCCAGTGTTCAACCAGAATATGGATTCAGATTATTTTCAAAGAATACTCACTCAGCCTGTGTTCTAACAAAATATGGACTCAGTCTATATTTAAAGAATACTCACTCACCTCAGTGTTCTAAGAGAACACTCACTCAGCCTGTGTTCTAACAGAATACTAACTCAGCCTGCGTTCTAACAGAATGTGGATTCAGATCAAAAATTACTAACTCAGTCTGTGTTCTAACAGAATGTGGACTCAGATTTCGTTCAAAAATTACTCTGTCTGTGTTCTAACAGAATATGGACTCAACCTGTGTTCTAACAGAATACTCACCCAGCCTGTGTTCTAACAGAGTAGTCACTCAGCCAGTGTTTTAAGAGAATATGGATTAAGATTATTTTCAAAGAATACTCACTCAGCCTGTGTTCGAACAAAATATGGACTCAGTTTATTTTTATATATTACCCACTCAGGCTGTGTTTTAACAGAATGTGGACTCAGATTTTGATCAAAAATTATTAACTCAGTCTGTTTTCTAACAGAATATGGACGCAGTCTATGTTTAAAGAATACTCACTCAGCCTGTGTTCTAATAGAATACACACTCAGCCTGGTTTTTAATAAAATACTCACGCAGCCAGTGTACTAACAGGATATTGACTCAGATTATGTTCAAAGAATAATCAATGAGCCTGTTTACTAACAGAATACTCACTCAGCCTGGGTTCTAACAGAATACTCACTCAGCGAGAGTTCTAGCAGAATATGGATTCAGACTATTTTAAAATAATACACAGCCTGTGTTCTAACAGAATATGGAGTCTGTCTCTGTTTAAAGAATACTCACTCAGCTCAGTGTTCTAACAGAACACTCACTTAGCCTGTGTTCTAACAGAATGAGGACTCAGATATTGAACAAAAATTACTAACTCAGTCTGTGTTCTAACAGAATTTGGACGCAGTCTATGTTTAAAGAATACTCACTCAGCCTGTGTTCTAATAGAATACACACTCAGCCTGGTTTTTAATAAAATACTCACGCAGCCAGTGTACTAACAGGATATTGACTCAGATTATGTTCAAAGAATAATCAATGAGCCTGTTTACTAACAGAATACTCACTCAGCCTGTGTTATAACAGAATACTCACTGAGCGAGAGTTCTACCAGAATATGGATTCTGATTATTTGAAAATAATACTTATCAGCCTGTGTTCTAACAGAATGTGGACTCAGTCTATGTTTAAAGAATACTCACTCAGTTCACTTTTAACAGAACACGCACTTATCCTGTGTTCTAACAGAATACTAACTCAGCATGTGTTCTAACAGAATGTCCACTCAGATTTTATTTAAAGAATACTCACTCAGTCTGTGTTCTAAATAATATGGACTCAGTTTATTTTTAATAATAACCACTCAGCCCGTGTTCTAACAGAATACTCACCGAGCCTGGGTTTTAACAAAATACTAACTCAGCAAGTGTTCTATCAGGATATTGACTCAGATTATTTTCAAAGAATACTCACAGAGCCAGTGTTCTACCAGAATATGGATTCAGATTATTTTCAAAGAATACTCACTCAGCCTGTGTTCTAACAGAATATGGACTCAGTCTATATTTAAAGAATACTCACTCACCTCAGTGTTCTAAGAGAACACTCACTCAGCCTGTGTTCTAACAGAATACTAACTCAGCCTGCGTTCTAACAGAATGTGGATTCAGATCAAAAATTACTAACTCAGTCTGTGTTCTAAGAGAATGTGGACTCAGATTTCGTTCAAAAATTACTCTGTCTGTGTTCTAACAGAATATGGACTCAACCTGTGTTCTAACAGAATACTCACCCAGCCTGTGTTCTAACAGAATACTCACTCAGCCAGTGTTTTAAGAGAATATGGATTCAGATTATTTTCAAAGAATACTCACTCAGCCTGTGTTCGAACAAAATATGGACTCAGTTTATTTATATATATTACCCACTCAGGCTGTGTTTTAACAGAATGTGGACTCAGATTTTGATCAAAAATTATTAACTCAGTCTGTTTTCTAACAGAATATGGACGCAGTCTATGTTTAAAGAATACTCACTCAGCCTGTGTTCTAATAGAATACACACTCAGCCTGGTTTTTAATAAAATAGTCACGCAGCCAGTGTATTAACAGGATATTGACTCAGATTATTTTCAAAGAATACTCAATGAGCCTGTTTACTAACAGAATACTCACTCAGCCTGTGTTCTAACAGAATACTCACTCAGCGAGAGTTCTACCAGAATATGGATTCAGATTATTTTAAAGTAATACTCACTCCGCCAGTTTTCTAACAGAATATGGACTCATTCTATGTTTAAAAAATACTCACTCAGCCTGTGTTCTAACAGAATATTAATTCAGCCTGTGTTTCAACAGAATGTGGACTCAGATTTTATTAAAAGAATACTCACTCAGTCTGTGTTATAAAGAATATGGGCTCAGTTTATTTTTAAATAATACCCACTCAGCCTGTGTTCTAACAGAATACTCACTCAGCCTGTGTTCTAACAAAATATGGACTCAGTCTATGTTTAAAGAATACTCACTCACCTCAGTGTTCTAAGAGAACACTCACTCAGCCTGTGTTCTAACAAAATATGGACTCAGTCTGTGTTTAAAGAATACTCACTCACCTCAGTGTTCTAAGAGAACACTCACTCAGCCTGTGTTCTAACAGAATACTAACTCAGCCTGCGTTCTAACAGAATGTTGATTCAGATCAAAAATTACTAACTCAGTCTGTGTTCTAACAGAATGTGGACTCAGATTTCGTTCAAAAATTACTCTGTCTGTGTTCTAACAGAATACTCACCCAGCCTGTGTTCTAACAGAATACTCACTCAGTCAGTGTTTTAAGAGAATATGGATTCAGATTATTTTCAAAGAATACTCACTCAGCCTGTGTTCGAACAAAATATGGAATCAGTTTATTTTTATATATTACCCACTCAGGCTGTGTTTTAACAGAATGTGGACTCAGATTTTGATCAAAAATTATTTACTCAGTCTGTTTTCTAACAGAATATGGACGCAGTCTATGTTTAAAGAATACTCACTCAGCCTGTGTTCTAATAGAATACACACTCAGCCTGGTTTTTAATAAAATACTCACGCAGCCAGTGTACTAACAGGATATTGACTCAGATTATTTTCAAAGAATAATCAATGAGCCTGTTTACTAACAGAATACTCACTCAGCCTGTGTTCTAACAGAATACTCACTCAGTGAGAGTTCTAGGAGAATATGGATTCAGACTATTTTAAAATAATACTCACACAGCCTGTGTTCTAACAGAATATGGACTCAGTCTATGTTTAAAGAATACTCACTCAGCCTGTGTTCTAACAGAATACTCACTCAGCGAGAGTTCTACCAGAATATGGATTCAGATTATTTTAAAATAATACTCACTCCGCCTGTGTTCTAACAGAATATGGACTCATTCTATGTTTAAAAAATACTCACTCAGCCTGTGTTTTAACAGAATACTCACTCAGCGAGAGTTCTACTAGAATATGGATTCAGATTATTTTAAAATAATACTCACTCCGCCTGTGTTCTAACAGAATATGGACTCATTCTATGTTTAAAAAATACTCACTCAGCCTGTATTCTAACAGAATACTAATTCAGCCTATGTTTTAACAGAATGTGGACTCAGATTTTATTAAAAGAATACTCACTCAGTCTGTGTTATAAAGAATATGGACTCAGTTTATTTTTAAATAATACCCACTCAGCCTGTGTTCTAACAGAATACTCACTCAGCCTGGGTTTTAACAAAATACTAACTCAGCAAGTGTTCTAACAGGATGTTGACTCAGATTATTTTCAAAGAATACTCACTCAGCCAGTGTTCTACCAGAATATGGATTCAGATTATTTTCAAAGTATACTCACTCATGCTGTGTTCGAACAAAATATGGACTCAAAATTTGATGAAAAATTATTAACTCAGTCTGTTTTCTAATAGAATATGGACTCAGTCTATATTTAAAGAATACTCACTCACCTCAGTGTTCTAAGAGAACACTCACTCAGCCTGTGTTCTAACAGAATACTAACTCAGCCTGCGTTCTAACAGAATGTGGATTCAGATCAAATTACTAACTCAGTCTGTGTTCTAACAGAATGTGGACTCAGATTTCGTTCAAAAATTACTCTGTCTGTGTTCTAACAGAATATGGACTCAGCCTGTGTTCTAACAGAATACTCACCCAGCCTGAGTTCTAACAGAATGTGGATTCAGATCAAATTACTAACTCAGTCTGTGTTCTAACAAAATGTGGACTCAGATTTCGTTCAAAAATTACTCTGTCTGTGTTCTAACAGAATATGGACTCAGCCTGTATTCTAACAGAATACTCACCCAGCCTGTATTCTAACAGAATACTCACTCAGCATGTGTTCTAATAGAATACGCACTCAGCCTGGTTTTTAATAAAATATTCACGCCGCCAGTGTACTAACAGGATATTGACTCAGAGTATTTTCAAAGAATATTCAATGAGCCTGTTTACTAACAGAATACTCACTCAACCTGTGTTCTAACAGAATACTCACTGAGCGAGAGTTCTACCAGAATATGGATTCTGATTATTTGAAAATAATACTCACTCAGCCTGTGTTCTAACAGAATGTGGACTCAGTCTATGTTTAAAGAATACTCACTCAGTTCACTGTTTTAACAGAACACGCACTTAGCCTGTGTTCTAACAGAATACTAACTCAGCATGTGTTCTAACGGAATGTCGACTCAGATTTTATTTAAAGAATACTCACTCAGTCAGTGTTCTTAATAATATGGACTCAGTTTATTTTTAATAATAACCACTCAGCCAGAGTTCTAACAGAATACTCACCGAGCCTGGGTTTTAACAAAATACTAACTCAGCAAGTGTTCTAACAGGATATTGACTCAGATTATATTCAAAGAATACTCAATGAGCCTGTTTACTAACAGAATACTCACTCAGCCTGTGTTCTAACAGAATATGGACTCAGTCTCTGTTTAAAGAATACTCACTCAGCTCAGTGTTCTAACAGAACACTCACTTAGCCTGTGTTCTAACAAAATGTGGACTCAGTCTATATTTAAAGAATACTCACTCACCGCAGTGTTCTAAGAGAACACTCACTCAGCCTGTGTTCTAACAGAATACTAACTCAGCCTGCGTTCTAACAGAATGTGGATTCAGATCAAAAATTACTAACTCAGTCTGTGTTCTAACAGAATGTGGACTCAGATTTCGTTCAAAAATTACTCTGTCTGTGTTCTAACAGAATATGGACTCAGCCTGTGTTCTAACAGAATACTCACCCAGCCTGTGTTCTAACAGAATACTCACTCAGCCAGTGTTTTAAGAGAATATGGATTCAGATTATTTTCAAAGAATACTCACTCAGCCTGTGTTCGAACAAAATATGGACTCAGTTTATTTTTATATATTACCCACTCAGGCTGTGTTTCAACAGAATGTGGACTCAGATTTTGATCAAAAATTATTAACTCAGTCTGTTTTCTAACAGAATATGGACGCAGTCTATGTTTAAAGAATACTCACTCAGCCTGTGTTCTAATAGAATACACACTCAGCCTGGTTTTTAATAAAATACTCACGCAGCCAGTGTACTAACAGGATATTGACTCAGATTATTTTCAAAGAATAATCAATGAGCCTGTTTACTAACAGAATACTCACTCAGCCTCTGTTGTAACAGAATACTCACTCAGTGAGAGTTCTTCCAGAATATGAATTCAGACTATTTTAAAATAATACTCACACAGCCTGTGTTCTAACAGAATATGGACTCATTCTATGTTTAAAAAATACTCACTCAGCCTGTGTTCTAACAGAATACTCACTCAGCTAGAGTTCTACCAGAATATGGATTCAGATTATTTTAAAATAATACTCACTCCGCCATTTTTCTAACAGAATATGGACTCATTCTATGTTTAAAAAATACTCACTCAGCCTGTGTTCTAACAGAATACTAATTCAGCCTGTGTTTCAACAGAATGTGGACTCAGATTTTATTAAAAGAATACTCACTCAGTCTGTGTTATAAAGAATATGGACTCAGTTTATTTTTAAATAATACCCACTCAGCCTGTGTTCTAACAGAATACTCACTCAGCCTGGGTTTTAACAAAATACTAACTCAGCAAGTGTTCTAACAGGATATTGACTCAGATTGTTTTCAAAGAGTACTCACTCAGTCAGTGTTCTACCAGAATATGGATTCAGATTATTTTCAAAGTATACTCACTCATGCTGTGTTCGAACAAAATATGGACTCAGTTTATTTTTATATAATACCCACTCAGGCTGTGTTTTAACAGAATGTGGACTCAGAATTTGATCAAAAATTATTAACTCCGTCTGTTTTCTAACAGAATATGGACTCAGTCTATGTTTAAAGAATACTCACTCAGCCTGTGTGCTAACAGAATATGGAGTCTGTCTCTGTTTAAAGAATACTCACTCAGCTCAGTGTTCTAACAGAACACTCACTTAGCCTGTGTTCTAACAGAATGAGGACTCAGATATTGATCTAAAATTACTAACTCAGTCTGTGTTGTAACAGAATTTGGACGCAGTCTATGTTTAAAGAATACTCACTCAGCCTGTGTTCTAACAGAATACTCACTCAGCGAGAGTTCTACCAGAATATGGATTCAGATTATTTTAAAATAATACTCACTCCGCCTGTGTTCTAGCAGAATATGGACTCATTCTATGTTTAAAAAATACTCACTCAGCCTGTGTTCTAACAGAATACTAATTCAGCCTGTGTTTTAACAGAATGTGGACTCAGATTTTATTAAAAGAATACTCACTCAGTCTGTGTTATAAAGAATATGGACTCAGTTTATTTTTATATAATACCCACTCAGGCTGTGTTTTAACAGAATGTGGACTCAGAATTTGATCAAAAATTATTAACTCAGTCTGTTTTCTAACAGAATATGGACTCAGTCTATGTTTAAAGAATACTCACTCAGCCTGTGTGCTAACAGAATATGGAGTCTGTCTCTGTTTAAAGAATACTCACTCAGCTCAGTGTTCTAACAGAACACTCACTTAGCCTGTGTTCTAACAGAATGAGGACTCAGATATTGATCAAAAATTACTAACTCAGTCTGTGTTCTAACAGAATTTGGACGCAGTCTATGTTTAAAGAATACTCACTCAGCCTGTGTTCTAATAGAATACGCACTCAGCCTGGTTTTTAATAAAATATTCACGCAGCCAGTGTACTAACAGGATATTGACTCAGAGTATTTTCAAAGAATATTCAATGAGCCTGTTTACTAACAGAATACTCACTCACCCTGTGTTCTAACAGAATACTCACTGAGTGAGTGTTCTACCAGAATATGGATTCTGATTATTTGAAAATAATACTCACTCAGCCTTTGTTCTAACAGAATGTGGACTCAGTCTATGTTTAAAGAATACTCACTCAGTTCACTGTTTTAACAGAACACGCACTTAGCCTGTGTTCTAACAGAATACTAACTCAGCATGTGTTCTAACAGAATGTCCACTCAGATTTTATTTAAAGAATACTCACTCAGTCTGTGTTCTAAATAATATGGACTCAGTTTATTTTTAATAATAACCACTCAGCCGATGTTCTAACAGAATACTCACCGAGCCTGGGTTTTAACAAAATACTAACTCAGCAAGTGTTCTAACAGGATATTGACTCAGATTATTTTCAAAGAATACTCACTGAGCCAGTGTTCTACCAGAATATGGATTCAGATTATTTTCAAAGAATACTCACTCAGCCTGTGTTCTAACAGAATATGGACTCAGTCTATATTTAAAGAATACTCACTCACCTCAGTGTTCTAAGAGAACACTCACTCAGCCTGTGTTGTAACAGAATACTAAATCAGCCTGCGTTCTAACAGAATGTGGATTCAGATCAAAAATTACTAATTGAGTATGTGTTCTAACAGAATGTGGACTCAGATTTCGTTCAAAAATTACACTGTCTGTGTTCTAACAGAATATGGACTCAGCCTGTGTTCTAACAGAATACTCACCCAGCCTGTGTTCTAACAGAATACTCACCCAGCCTGTGTTCTAACAGAATACTCACTCAGCCAGTGTTTTAAGAGATTATGGATTCAGATTATTTTCAAAGAATACTCACTCAGCCTGTGTTCGAACAAAATATGGACTCAGTTTATTTTTATATATTACCCACTCAGGCTGTGAATTAACAGAATATGGACTCAGATTTTGATCAAAAATTATTAACTCAGTCTGTTTTCTAACAGAATATGGACGCAGTCTATGTTTAAAGAATACTCACTCAGCCTGTGTTCTAATAGAATACACACTCAGCCTGGTTTTTAATAAAATATTCATGCAGCCAGTGTACTAACAGGATATTGACTCAGATTATTTTCAAAGAATAATCAATGAGCCTGTTTACTAACAGAATACTCACTCAGCCTGTGTTCTAACAGAATACTCACTCAGTGAGAGTTCTACCAGAATATGGATTCAGACTATTTTAAAATAATACCCACACAGCCTGTGTTCTAACAGAATATGGACTCAGTCTATGTTTAAAGAATACTCACTCAGCCTGTTTTCTAACAGAATACTCACTCAGCGAGTGTTCTACCAGAATATGGATTCAGATTACTTTAAAATAATACTCACTTCGCCTGTGTTCTAACAGAACATGGATTCATTCTATGTTTAAAAAATACTCACTCAGCCTGTGTTCTAACAGAATACTAATTCAGCCTGTGTTTTAACAGAATGTGGACTCAGATTTTATTAAAAGAATACTCACTCAGCCTGTGTTCTAACAGAATATGGACTAAGTCTATGTTTAAAGAATACTCACTCAGCCTGTGTTCTAATAGAATACACACTCAGCCTGCTTTTTAATAAAATATTCATGCAGCCAGTGTACTAACAGGATATTGACTCAGATTATTTTCAAAGAATAATCAATGAGCCTGTTTACTAACAGAATACTCACTCAGCCTGTGTTCTAACAGAATACTCACTCAGTGAGAGTTCTACCAGAATATGGATTCAGACTCTTTTAAAATAATACCCACACAGCCTGTGTTCTAACAGAATATGGACTCAGTCTATGTTTAAAGAATACTCACTCAGCCTGTTTTCTAACAGAATACTCACTCAGCGAGTGTTCTACCAGAATATGGATTCAGATTACTTTAAAATAATACTCACTTCGCCTGTGTTCTAACAGAATATGGACTCATTCTATGTTTAAAAAATACTCACTCAGCCTGTGTTCTAACAGAATACTAATTCAGCCTGTGTTTTAACAGAATGTGGACTCAGATTTTATTAAAAGAATACTCACTCAGCCTGTGTTCTAACAGAATATGGACTAAGTCTATGTTTAAAGAATACTCACTCAGCCTGTTTGCTAACAAAATATCGAGTCTGTCTCTGTTTAAAGAATACTCACTCAGCTCAGTGTTCTAACAGAACACTCACTTAGCCTGTGTTCTAACAAAATATGGACTCAGTCTATATTTAAAGAATACTCAGTCACCTCAGTGTTCTAAGAGAACACTCACTCAGCCTGTGTTCTAACAGAATACTAACTCAGCCTGCGTTCTAACAGAATGTGGATTCAGATCAAAAATTACTAACTCAGTCTGTGTTCTAACAGAATGTGGAGTCAGATTTCGTTCAAAAATTACTCTGTCTGTGTTCTAACAGAATACTAATTCAGCCTGTGTTTTAACAGAATGTGGACTCAGATTTTATTAAAAGAATACTCACTCAGTCTGTGTTATAAAGAATATGGACTCAGTTTATTTTTAAATAATACCCACTCAGCCTGTGTTCTAACAGAATACTCACTCAGCCTGGGTTTTAACAAAATACTAACTCAACAAGTGTTCTAACAGGATGTTGACTCAGATTATTTTCAAAGAATACTCACTCAGCCAGTGTTCTACCAGAATATGGATTCAGATTATTTTCAAAGTATACTCACTCATGCTGTGTTCGAACAAAATATGGACTGAGAATTTGATGAAAAATTATTAACTCAGTCTGTTTTCTAACAGAATATGGACTCAGTCTATATTTAAAAAATACTCACTCACCTCAGTGTTCTAAGAGAACACTCACTCAGCCTGTGTTCTAACAGAATACTAACTCAGCCTGCGTTCTAACAGAATGTGGACTCAGTCTATGTTTAAAGAATACTCACTCAGTTCACTTTTAACAGAACACGCACTTAGCCTGTGTTCTAACAGAATACTAACTCAGCATGTCTTCTAACAGAATGTCAACTCAGATTTTATTTAAAGAATACTCACTCAGTCTGTGTTCTAAATAATATGGACTCAGTTTATTTTTAATAATAACCACTCAGCCGGTGTTCTAGCAGAATACTCACCGAGCCTGGGTTTTAACAAAATACTAACTCAGTAAGTGTTCTAACAGGATATTGACCTAGATTATTTTCAAAGAATACTCACTGAGCCAGTGTTCAACCAGAATATGGATTCAGATTATTTTCAAAGAATACTCACTCAGCCTGTGTTCTAACAAAATATGGACTCAGTCTATATTTAAAGAATACTCACTCACCTCAGTGTTCTAAGAGAACACTCACTCAGCCTGTGTTCTAACAGAATACTAACTCAGCCTGCGTTCTAACAGAATGTGGATTCAGATCAAAAATTACTAACTCAGTCTGTGTTCTAACAGAATGTGGACTCAGATTTCGTTCAAAAATTACTCTGTCTGTGTTCTAACAGAATATGGACTCAGCCTGTGTTCTAACAGAATACTCACCCAGCCTGTGTTCTAACAGAGTAGTCACTCAGCCAGTGTTTTAAGAGAATATGGATTCAGATTATTTTCAAAGAATACTCACTCAGCCTGTGTTCGAACAAAATATGGACTCAGTTTATTTTTATATATTACCCACTCAGGCTGTGTTTTAACAGAATGTGGACTCAGATTTTGATCAAAAATTATTAACTCAGTCTGTTTTCTAACAGAATATGGACGCAGTCTATGTTTAAAGAATACTCACTCAGCCTGTGTTCTAATAGAATACACACTCAGCCTGGTTTTTAATAAAATACTCACGCAGCCAGTGTACTAACAGGATATTGACTCAGATTATGTTCAAAGAATAATCAATGAGCCTGTTTACTAACAGAATACTCACTCAGCCTGGGTTCTAACAGAATACTCACTCAGCGAGAGTTCTAGCAGAATATGGATTCAGACTATTTTAAAATAATACACAGCCTGTGTTCTAACAGAATATGGAGTCTGTCTCTGTTTAAAGAATACTCACTCAGCTCAGTGTTCTAACAGAACACTCACTTAGCCTGTGTTCTAACAGAATGAGGACTCAGATATTGAACAAAAATTACTAACTCAGTCTGTGTTCTAACAGAATTTGGACGCAGTCTATGTTTAAAGAATACTCACTCAGCCTGTGTTCTAATAGAATACACACTCAGCCTGGTTTTTAATAAAATACTCACGCAGCCAGTGTACTAACAGGATATTGACTCAGATTATGTTCAAAGAATAATCAATGAGCCTGTTTACTAACAGAATACTCACTCAGCCTGTGTTATAACAGAATACTCACTGAGCGAGAGTTCTACCAGAATATGGATTCTGATTATTTGAAAATAATACTTATCAGCCTGTGTTCTAACAGAATGTGGACTCAGTCTATGTTTAAAGAATACTCACTCAGTTCACTTTTAACAGAACACGCACTTATCCTGTGTTCTAACAGAATACTAACTCAGCATGTGTTCTAACAGAATGTCCACTCAGATTTTATTTAAAGAATACTCACTCAGTCTGTGTTCTAAATAATATGGACTCAGTTTATTTTTAATAATAACCACTCAGCCCGTGTTCTAACAGAATACTCACCGAGCCTGGGTTTTAACAAAATACTAACTCAGCAAGTGTTCTATCAGGATATTGACTCAGATTATTTTCAAAGAATACTCACAGAGCCAGTGTTCTACCAGAATATGGATTCAGATTATTTTCAAAGAATACTCACTCAGCCTGTGTTCTAACAGAATATGGACTCAGTCTATATTTAAAGAATACTCACTCACCTCAGTGTTCTAAGAGAACACTCACTCAGCCTGTGTTCTAACAGAATACTAACTCAGCCTGCGTTCTAACAGAATGTGGATTCAGATCAAAAATTACTAACTCAGTCTGTGTTCTAAGAGAATGTGGACTCAGATTTCGTTCAAAAATTACTCTGTCTGTGTTCTAACAGAATATGGACTCAACCTGTGTTCTAACAGAATACTCACCCAGCCTGTGTTCTAACAGAATACTCACTCAGCCAGTGTTTTAAGAGAATATGGATTCAGATTATTTTCAAAGAATACTCACTCAGCCTGTGTTCGAACAAAATATGGACTCAGTTTATTTATATATATTACCCACTCAGGCTGTGTTTTAACAGAATGTGGACTCAGATTTTGATCAAAAATTATTAACTCAGTCTGTTTTCTAACAGAATATGGACGCAGTCTATGTTTAAAGAATACTCACTCAGCCTGTGTTCTAATAGAATACACACTCAGCCTGGTTTTTAATAAAATAGTCACGCAGCCAGTGTATTAACAGGATATTGACTCAGATTATTTTCAAAGAATACTCAATGAGCCTGTTTACTAACAGAATACTCACTCAGCCTGTGTTCTAACAGAATACTCACTCAGCGAGAGTTCTACCAGAATATGGATTCAGATTATTTTAAAGTAATACTCACTCCGCCAGTTTTCTAACAGAATATGGACTCATTCTATGTTTAAAAAATACTCACTCAGCCTGTGTTCTAACAGAATATTAATTCAGCCTGTGTTTCAACAGAATGTGGACTCAGATTTTATTAAAAGAATACTCACTCAGTCTGTGTTATAAAGAATATGGGCTCAGTTTATTTTTAAATAATACCCACTCAGCCTGTGTTCTAACAGAATACTCACTCAGCCTGTGTTCTAACAAAATATGGACTCAGTCTATGTTTAAAGAATACTCACTCACCTCAGTGTTCTAAGAGAACACTCACTCAGCCTGTGTTCTAACAAAATATGGACTCAGTCTGTGTTTAAAGAATACTCACTCACCTCAGTGTTCTAAGAGAACACTCACTCAGCCTGTGTTCTAACAGAATACTAACTCAGCCTGCGTTCTAACAGAATGTTGATTCAGATCAAAAATTACTAACTCAGTCTGTGTTCTAACAGAATGTGGACTCAGATTTCGTTCAAAAATTACTCTGTCTGTGTTCTAACAGAATACTCACCCAGCCTGTGTTCTAACAGAATACTCACTCAGTCAGTGTTTTAAGAGAATATGGATTCAGATTATTTTCAAAGAATACTCACTCAGCCTGTGTTCGAACAAAATATGGAATCAGTTTATTTTTATATATTACCCACTCAGGCTGTGTTTTAACAGAATGTGGACTCAGATTTTGATCAAAAATTATTTACTCAGTCTGTTTTCTAACAGAATATGGACGCAGTCTATGTTTAAAGAATACTCACTCAGCCTGTGTTCTAATAGAATACACACTCAGCCTGGTTTTTAATAAAATACTCACGCAGCCAGTGTACTAACAGGATATTGACTCAGATTATTTTCAAAGAATAATCAATGAGCCTGTTTACTAACAGAATACTCACTCAGCCTGTGTTCTAACAGAATACTCACTCAGTGAGAGTTCTAGGAGAATATGGATTCAGACTATTTTAAAATAATACTCACACAGCCTGTGTTCTAACAGAATATGGACTCAGTCTATGTTTAAAGAATACTCACTCAGCCTGTGTTCTAACAGAATACTCACTCAGCGAGAGTTCTACCAGAATATGGATTCAGATTATTTTAAAATAATACTCACTCCGCCTGTGTTCTAACAGAATATGGACTCATTCTATGTTTAAAAAATACTCACTCAGCCTGTGTTTTAACAGAATACTCACTCAGCGAGAGTTCTACTAGAATATGGATTCAGATTATTTTAAAATAATACTCACTCCGCCTGTGTTCTAACAGAATATGGACTCATTCTATGTTTAAAAAATACTCACTCAGCCTGTATTCTAACAGAATACTAATTCAGCCTATGTTTTAACAGAATGTGGACTCAGATTTTATTAAAAGAATACTCACTCAGTCTGTGTTATAAAGAATATGGACTCAGTTTATTTTTAAATAATACCCACTCAGCCTGTGTTCTAACAGAATACTCACTCAGCCTGGGTTTTAACAAAATACTAACTCAGCAAGTGTTCTAACAGGATGTTGACTCAGATTATTTTCAAAGAATACTCACTCAGCCAGTGTTCTACCAGAATATGGATTCAGATTATTTTCAAAGTATACTCACTCATGCTGTGTTCGAACAAAATATGGACTCAAAATTTGATGAAAAATTATTAACTCAGTCTGTTTTCTAATAGAATATGGACTCAGTCTATATTTAAAGAATACTCACTCACCTCAGTGTTCTAAGAGAACACTCACTCAGCCTGTGTTCTAACAGAATACTAACTCAGCCTGCGTTCTAACAGAATGTGGATTCAGATCAAATTACTAACTCAGTCTGTGTTCTAACAGAATGTGGACTCAGATTTCGTTCAAAAATTACTCTGTCTGTGTTCTAACAGAATATGGACTCAGCCTGTGTTCTAACAGAATACTCACCCAGCCTGAGTTCTAACAGAATGTGGATTCAGATCAAATTACTAACTCAGTCTGTGTTCTAACAAAATGTGGACTCAGATTTCGTTCAAAAATTACTCTGTCTGTGTTCTAACAGAATATGGACTCAGCCTGTATTCTAACAGAATACTCACCCAGCCTGTGTTCTAACAGAATACTCACTCAGCATGTGTTCTAATAGAATACGCACTCAGCCTGGTTTTTAATAAAATATTCACGCCGCCAGTGTACTAACAGGATATTGACTCAGAGTATTTTCAAAGAATATTCAATGAGCCTGTTTACTAACAGAATACTCACTCAACCTGTGTTCTAACAGAATACTCACTGAGCGAGAGTTCTACCAGAATATGGATTCTGATTATTTGAAAATAATACTCAGCCTGTGTTCTAACAGAATGTGGACTCAGTCTATGTTTAAAGAATACTCACTCAGTTCACTGTTTTAACAGAACACGCACTTAGCCTGTGTTCTAACAGAATACTAACTCAGCATGTGTTCTAACGGAATGTCGACTCAGATTTTATTTAAAGAATACTCACTCAGTCAGTGTTCTTAATAATATGGACTCAGTTTATTTTTAATAATAACCACTCAGCCAGAGTTCTAACAGAATACTCACCGAGCCTGGGTTTTAACAAAATACTAACTCAGCAAGTGTTCTAACAGGATATTGACTCAGATTATATTCAAAGAATACTCAATGAGCCTGTTTACTAACAGAATACTCACTCAGCCTGTGTTCTAACAGAATATGGACTCAGTCTCTGTTTAAAGAATACTCACTCAGCTCAGTGTTCTAACAGAACACTCACTTAGCCTGTGTTCTAACAAAATGTGGACTCAGTCTATATTTAAAGAATACTCACTCACCGCAGTGTTCTAAGAGAACACTCACTCAGCCTGTGTTCTAACAGAATACTAACTCAGCCTGCGTTCTAACAGAATGTGGATTCAGATCAAAAATTACTAACTCAGTCTGTGTTCTAACAGAATGTGGACTCAGATTTCGTTCAAAAATTACTCTGTCTGTGTTCTAACAGAATATGGACTCAGCCTGTGTTCTAACAGAATACTCACCCAGCCTGTGTTCTAACAGAATACTCACTCAGCCAGTGTTTTAAGAGAATATGGATTCAGATTATTTTCAAAGAATACTCACTCAGCCTGTGTTCGAACAAAATATGGACTCAGTTTATTTTTATATATTACCCACTCAGGCTGTGTTTCAACAGAATGTGGACTCAGATTTTGATCAAAAATTATTAACTCAGTCTGTTTTCTAACAGAATATGGACGCAGTCTATGTTTAAAGAATACTCACTCAGCCTGTGTTCTAATAGAATACACACTCAGCCTGGTTTTTAATAAAATACTCACGCAGCCAGTGTACTAACAGGATATTGACTCAGATTATTTTCAAAGAATAATCAATGAGCCTGTTTACTAACAGAATACTCACTCAGCCTCTGTTGTAACAGAATACTCACTCAGTGAGAGTTCTTCCAGAATATGAATTCAGACTATTTTAAAATAATACTCACACAGCCTGTGTTCTAACAGAATATGGACTCATTCTATGTTTAAAAAATACTCACTCAGCCTGTGTTCTAACAGAATACTCACTCAGCTAGAGTTCTACCAGAATATGGATTCAGATTATTTTAAAATAATACTCACTCCGCCATTTTTCTAACAGAATATGGACTCATTCTATGTTTAAAAAATACTCACTCAGCCTGTGTTCTAACAGAATACTAATTCAGCCTGTGTTTCAACAGAATGTGGACTCAGATTTTATTAAAAGAATACTCACTCAGTCTGTGTTATAAAGAATATGGACTCAGTTTATTTTTAAATAATACCCACTCAGCCTGTGTTCTAACAGAATACTCACTCAACCTGGGTTTTAACAAAATACTAACTCAGCAAGTGTTCTAACAGGATATTGACTCAGATTGTTTTCAAAGAGTACTCACTCAGTCAGTGTTCTACCAGAATATGGATTCAGATTATTTTCAAAGTATACTCACTCATGCTGTGTTCGAACAAAATATGGACTCAGTTTATTTTTATATAATACCCACTCAGGCTGTGTTTTAACAGAATGTGGACTCAGAATTTGATCAAAAATTATTAACTCCGTCTGTTTTCTAACAGAATATGGACTCAGTCTATGTTTAAAGAATACTCACTCAGCCTGTGTGCTAACAGAATATGGAGTCTGTCTCTGTTTAAAGAATACTCACTCAGCTCAGTGTTCTAACAGAACACTCACTTAGCCTGTGTTCTAACAGAATGAGGACTCAGATATTGATCTAAAATTACTAACTCAGTCTGTGTTGTAACAGAATTTGGACGCAGTCTATGTTTAAAGAATACTCACTCAGCCTGTGTTCTAACAGAATACTCACTCAGCGAGAGTTCTACCAGAATATGGATTCAGATTATTTTAAAATAATACTCACTCCGCCTGTGTTCTAGCAGAATATGGACTCATTCTATGTTTAAAAAATACTCACTCAGCCTGTGTTCTAACAGAATACTAATTCAGCCTGTGTTTTAACAGAATGTGGACTCAGATTTTATTAAAAGAATACTCACTCAGTCTGTGTTATAAAGAATATGGACTCAGTTTATTTTTATATAATACCCACTCAGGCTGTGTTTTAACAGAATGTGGACTCAGAATTTGATCAAAAATTATTAACTCAGTCTGTTTTCTAACAGAATATGGACTCAGTCTATGTTTAAAGAATACTCACTCAGCCTGTGTGCTAACAGAATATGGAGTCTGTTTCTGTTTAAAGAATACTCACTCAGCTCAGTGTTCTAACAGAACACTCACTTTGCCTGTGTTCTAACAGAATGAGGACTCAGATATTGATCAAAAATTACTAACTCAGTCTGTGTTCTAACAGAATTTGGACGCAGTCTATGTTTAAAGAATACTCACTCAGCCTGTGTTCTAATAGAATACGCACTCAGCCTGGTTTTTAATAAAATATTCACGCAGCCAGTGTACTAACAGGATATTGACTCAGAGTATTTTCAAAGAATATTCAATGAGCCTGTTTACTAACAGAATACTCACTCACCCTGTGTTCTAACAGAATACTCACTGAGTGAGTGTTCTACCAGAATATGGATTCTGATTATTTGAAAATAATACTCACTCAGCCTTTGTTCTAACAGAATGTGGACTCAGTCTATGTTTAAAGAATACTCACTCAGTTCACTGTTTTAACAGAACACGCACTTAGCCTGTGTTCTAACAGAATACTAACTCAGCATGTGTTCTAACAGAATGTCCACTCAGATTTTATTTAAAGAATACTCACTCAGTCTGTGTTCTAAATAATATGGACTCAGTTTATTTTTAATAATAACCACTCAGCCGATGTTCTAACAGAATACTCACCGAGCCTGGGTTTTAACAAAATACTAACTCAGCAAGTGTTCTAACAGGATATTGACTCAGATTATTTTCAAAGAATACTCACTGAGCCAGTGTTCTACCAGAATATGGATTCAGATTATTTTCAAAGAATACTCACTCAGCCTGTGTTCTAACAGAATATGGACTCAGTCTATATTTAAAGAATACTCACTCACCTCAGTGTTCTAAGAGAACACTCACTCAGCCTGTGTTGTAACAGAATACTAAATCAGCCTGCGTTCTAACAGAATGTGGATTCAGATCAAAAATTACTAATTGAGTATGTGTTCTAACAGAATGTGGACTCAGATTTCGTTCAAAAATTACACTGTCTGTGTTCTAACAGAATATGGACTCAGCCTGTGTTCTAACAGAATACTCACCCAGCCTGTGTTCTAACAGAATACTCACCCAGCCTGTGTTCTAACAGAATACTCACTCAGCCAGTGTTTTAAGAGATTATGGATTCAGATTATTTTCAAAGAATACTCACTCAGCCTGTGTTCGAACAAAATATGGACTCAGTTTATTTTTATATATTACCCACTCAGGCTGTGAATTAACAGAATATGGACTCAGATTTTGATCAAAAATTATTAACTCAGTCTGTTTTCTAACAGAATATGGACGCAGTCTATGTTTAAAGAATACTCACTCAGCCTGTGTTCTAATAGAATACACACTCAGCCTGGTTTTTAATAAAATATTCATGCAGCCAGTGTACTAACAGGATATTGACTCAGATTATTTTCAAAGAATAATCAATGAGCCTGTTTACTAACAGAATACTCACTCAGCCTGTGTTCTAACAGAATACTCACTCAGTGAGAGTTCTACCAGAATATGGATTCAGACTATTTTAAAATAATACCCACACAGCCTGTGTTCTAACAGAATATGGACTCAGTCTATGTTTAAAGAATACTCACTCAGCCTGTTTTCTAACAGAATACTCACTCAGCGAGTGTTCTACCAGAATATGGATTCAGATTACTTTAAAATAATACTCACTTCGCCTGTGTTCTAACAGAATATGGACTCATTCTATGTTTAAAAAATACTCACTCAGCCTGTGTTCTAACAGAATACTAATTCAGCCTGTGTTTTAACAGAATGTGGACTCAGATTTTATTAAAAGAATACTCACTCAGCCTGTGTTCTAACAGAATATGGACTAAGTCTATGTTTAAAGAATACTCACTCAGCCTGTGTTCTAATAGAATACACACTCAGCCTGGTTTTTAATAAAATATTCATGCAGCCAGTGTACTAACAGGATATTGACTCAGATTATTTTCAAAGAATAATCAATGAGCCTGTTTACTAACAGAATACTCACTCAGCCTGTGTTCTAACAGAATACTCACTCAGTGAGAGTTCTACCAGAATATGGATTCAGACTATTTTAAAATAATACCCACACAGCCTGTGTTCTAACAGAATATGGACTCAGTCTATGTTTAAAGAATACTCACTCAGCCTGTTTTCTAACAGAATACTCACTCAGCGAGTGTTCTACCAGAATATGGATTCAGATTACTTTAAAATAATACTCACTTCGCCTGTGTTCTAACAGAATATGGACTCATTCTATGTTTAAAAAATACTCACTCAGCCTGTGTTCTAACAGAATACTAATTCAGCCTGTGTTTTAACAGAATGTGGACTCAGATTTTATTAAAAGAATACTCACTCAGCCTGTGTTCTAACAGAATGTGGACTAAGTCTATGTTTAAAGAATACTCACTCAGCCTGTTTGCTAACAAAATATCGAGTCTGTCTCTGTTTAAAGAATACTCACTCAGATCAGTGTTCTAACAGAACACTCACTTAGCCTGTGTTCTAACAAAATATGGACTCAGTCTATATTTAAAGAATACTCAGTCACCTCAGTGTTCTAAGAGAACACTCACTCAGCCTGTGTTCTAACAGAATACTAACTCAGCCTGCGTTCTAACAGAATGTGGATTCAGATCAAAAATTACTAACTCAGTCTGTGTTCTAACAGAATGTGGAGTCAGATTTCGTTCAAAAATTACTCTGTCTGTGTTCTAACAGAATACTAATTCAGCCTGTGTTTTAACAGAATGTGGACTCAGATTTTATTAAAAGAATACTCACTCAGCCTGTGTTCTAACAGAATATGGACTAAGTCTATGTTTAAAGAATACTCACTCAGCCTGTGTTCTAATAGAATACACACTCAGCCTGGTTTTTAATAAAATATTCATGCAGCCAGTGTACTAACAGGATATTGACTCAGATTATTTTCAAAGAATAATCAATGAGCCTGTTTACTAACAGAATACTCACTCAGCCTGTGTTCTAACAGAATACTCACTCAGTGAGAGTTCTACCAGAATATGGATTCAGACTATTTTAAAATAATACCCACACAGCCTGTGTTCTAACAGAATATGGACTCAGTCTATGTTTAAAGAATACTCACTCAGCCTGTTTTCTAACAGAATACTCACTCAGCGAGTGTTCTACCAGAATATGGATTCAGATTACTTTAAAATAATACTCACTTCGCCTGTGTTCTAACAGAATATGGACTCATTCTATGTTTAAAAAATACTCACTCAGCCTGTGTTCTAACAGAATACTAATTCAGCCTGTGTTTTAACAGAATGTGGACTCAGATTTTATTAAAAGAATACTCACTCAGCCTGTGTTCTAACAGAATATGGACTAAGTCTATGTTTAAAGAATACTCACTCAGCCTGTTTGCTAACAAAATATCGAGTCTGTCTCTGTTTAAAGAATACTCACTCAGCTCAGTGTTCTAACAGAACACTCACTTAGCCTGTGTTCTAACAAAATATGGACTCAGTCTATATTTAAAGAATACTCAGTCACCTCAGTGTTCTAAGAGAACACTCACTCAGCCTGTGTTCTAACAGAATACTAACTCAGCCTGCGTTCTAACAGAATGTGGATTCAGATCAAAAATTACTAACTCAGTCTGTGTTCTAACAGAATGTGGAGTCAGATTTCGTTCAAAAATTACTCTGTCTGTGTTCTAACAGAATACTAATTCAGCCTGTGTTTTAACAGAATGTGGACTCAGATTTTATTAAAAGAATACTCACTCAGTCTGTGTTATAAAGAATATGGACTCAGTTTATTTTTAAATAATACCCACTCAGCCTGTGTTCTAACAGAATACTCACTCAGCCTGGGTTTTAACAAAATACTAACTCAACAAGTGTTCTAACAGGATGTTGACTCAGATTATTTTCAAAGAATACTCACTCAGCCAGTGTTCTACCAGAATATGGATTCAGATTATTTTCAAAGTATACTCACTTATGCTGTGTTCGAACAAAATATGGACTCAGTTTATTTTTATATAATATCCACTCAGGCTGTGTTTTAACAGAATGTGGACTCAGAATTTGATCAAAAATTATTAACTCAGTCTGTTTTCTAACAGAATATGGACTCAGTCTATGTTTAAAGAATACTCACTCAGCCTGTGTGCTAACAGAATATGGAGTCTGTTTCTGTTTAAAGAATACTCACTCAGCTCAGTGTTCTAACAGAACACTCACTTTGCCTGTGTTCTAACAGAATGAGGACTCAGATATTGATCAAAAATTACTAACTCAGTCTGTGTTCTAACAGAATTTGGACGCAGTCTATGTTTAAAGAATACTCACTCAGCCTGTGTTCTAATAGAATACGCACTCAGCCTGGTTTTTAATAAAATATTCACGCAGCCAGTGTACTAACAGGATATTGACTCAGAGTATTTTCAAAGAATATTCAATGAGCCTGTTTACTAACAGAATACTCACTCAGCCTGTGTTCTAACAGAATACTCACTGAGCGAGAGTTCTACCAGAATATGGATTCTGATTATTTGAAAATAATACTTATCAACCTGTGTTCTAACAGAATGTGGACTCAGTCTATGTTTAAAGAATACTCACTCAGTTCACTTTTAACAGAACACGCACTTATCCTGTGTTCTAACAGAATACTAACTCAGCATGTGTTCTAACAGAATGTCCACTCAGATTTTATTTAAAGAATACTCACTCAGTCTGTGTTCTTAATAATATGGACTCAGTTTATTTTTAATAATAACCACTCAGCCCGTGTTCTAACAGAATACTCACCGAGCCTGGGTTTTAACAAAATACTAACTCAGCAAGTGTTCTAACAGGATATTGACTCAGATTATTTTCAAAGAATACTCACTGAGCCAGTGTTCTACCAGAATATGGATTCAGATTATTTTCAAAGAATACTCACTCAGCCTGTGTTCTAACAGAATATGGACTCAGTCTATACTTAAAGAATACTCACTCACCTCAGTGTTCTAACAGAACACTCACTCAGCCTGTGTTCTAACAGAATACTAACTCAGCCTGCGTTCTAACAGAATGTGGATTCAGATCAAAAATTACTAACTCAGTCTGTGTTCTAAGAGAATGTGGACTCAGATTTCGTTCAAAAATTACTCTGTCTGTGTTCTAACAGAATATGGACTCAACCTGTGTTCTAACAGAATACTCACCCAGCCTGTGTTCTAACAGAATACTCACTCAGCCAGTGTTTTAAGAGAATATGGATTCAGATTATTTTCAAAGAATACTCACTCAGCCTGTGTTCTAACAGAATACTCACTCAGCTAGAGTTCTACCAGAATATGGATTCAGATTATTTTAAAATAATACTCACTCCGCCATTTTTCTAACAGAATATGGACTCATTCTATGTTTAAAAAATACTCACTCAGCCTGTGTTCTAACAGAATACTAATTCAGCCTGTGTTTCAACAGAATGTGGACTCAGATTTTATTAAAAGAATACTCACTCAGTCTGTGTTATAAAGAATATGGACTCAGTTTATTTTTAAATAATACCCACTCAGCCTGTGTTCTAACAGAATACTCACTCAGCCTGGGTTTTAACAAAATACTAACTCAGCAAGTGTTCTAACAGGATATTGACTCAGATTGTTTTCAAAGAGTACTCACTCAGTCAGTGTTCTACCAGAATATGGATTCAGATTATTTTCAAAGTATACTCACTCATGCTGTGTTCGAACAAAATATGGACTCAGTTTATTTTTATATAATACCCACTCAGGCTGTGTTTTAACAGAATGTGGACTCAGAATTTGATCAAAAATTATTAACTCCGTCTGTTTTCTAACAGAATATGGACTCAGTCTATGTTTAAAGAATACTCACTCAGCCTGTGTGCTAACAGAATATGGAGTCTGTCTCTGTTTAAAGAATACTCACTCAGCTCAGTGTTCTAACAGAACACTCACTTAGCCTGTGTTCTAACAGAATGAGGACTCAGATATTGATCAAAAATTACTAACTCAGTCTGTGTTGTAACAGAATTTGGACGCAGTCTATGTTTAAAGAATACTCACTCAGCCTGTGTTCTAACAGAATACTCACTCAGCGAGAGTTCTACCAGAATATGGATTCAGATTATTTTAAAATAATACTCACTCCGCCTGTGTTCTAGCAGAATATGGACTCATTCTATGTTTAAAAAATACTCACTCAGCCTGTGTTCTAACAGAATACTAATTCAGCCTGTGTTTTAACAGAATGTGGACTCAGATTTTATTAAAAGAATACTCACTCAGTCTGTGTTATAAAGAATATGGAATCAGTTTATTTTTATATAATACCCACTCAGGCTGTGTTTTAACAGAATGTGGACTCAGAATTTGATCAAAAATTATTAACTCAGTCTGTTTTCTAACAGAATATGGACTCAGTCTATGTTTAAAGAATACTCACTCAGCCTGTGTGCTAACAGAATATGGAGTCTGTTTCTGTTTAAAGAATACTCACTCAGCTCAGTGTTCTAACAGAACACTCACTTTGCCTGTGTTCTAACAGAATGAGGACTCAGATATTGATCAAAAATTACTAACTCAGTCTGTGTTCTAACAGAATTTGGACGCAGTCTATGTTTAAAGAATACTCACTCAGCCTGTGTTCTAATAGAATACGCACTCAGCCTGGTTTTTAATAAAATATTCACGCAGCCAGTGTACTAACAGGATATTGACTCAGAGTATTTTCAAAGAATATTCAATGAGCCTGTTTACTAACAGAATACTCACTCACCCTGTGTTCTAACAGAATACTCACTGAGTGAGTGTTCTACCAGAATATGGATTCTGATTATTTGAAAATAATACTCACTCAGCCTTTGTTCTAACAGAATGTGGACTCAGTCTATGTTTAAAGAATACTCACTCAGTTCACTGTTTTAACAGAACACGCACTTAGCCTGTGTTCTAACAGAATACTAACTCAGCATGTGTTCTAACAGAATGTCCACTCAGATTTTATTTAAAGAATACTCACTCAGTCTGTGTTCTAAATAATATGGACTCAGTTTATTTTTAATAATAACCACTCAGCCGATGTTCTAACAGAATACTCACCGAGCCTGGGTTTTAACAAAATACTAACTCAGCAAGTGTTCTAACAGGATATTGACTCAGATTATTTTCAAAGAATACTCACTGAGCCAGTGTTCTACCAGAATATGGATTCAGATTATTTTCAAAGAATACTCACTCAGCCTGTGTTCTAACAGAATATGGACTCAGTCTATATTTAAAGAATACTCACTCACCTCAGTGTTCTAAGAGAACACTCACTCAGCCTGTGTTGTAACAGAATACTAAATCAGCCTGCGTTCTAACAGAATGTGGATTCAGATCAAAAATTACTAATTGAGTCTGTGTTCTAACAGAATGTGGACTCAGATTTCGTTCAAAAATTACACTGTCTGTGTTCTAACAGAATATGGACTCAGCCTGTGTTCTAACAGAATACTCACCCAGCCTGTGTTCTAACAGAATACTCACCCAGCCAGTGTTTTAAGAGATTATGGATTCAGATTATTTTCAAAGAATACTCACTCAGCCTGTGTTCGAACAAAATATGGACTCAGTTTATTTTTATATATTACCCACTCAGGCTGTGAATTAACAGAATATGGACTCAGATTTTGATCAAAAATTATTAACTCAGTCTGTTTTCTAACAGAATATGGACGCAGTCTATGTTTAAAGAATACTCACTCAGCCTGTGTTCTAATAGAATACACACTCAGCCTGGTTTTTAATAAAATATTCATGCAGCCAGTGTACTAACAGGATATTGACTCAGATTATTTTCAAAGAATAATCAATGAGCCTGTTTACTAACAGAATACTCACTCAGCCTGTGTTCTAACAGAATACTCACTCAGTGAGAGTTCTACCAGAATATGGATTCAGACTATTTTAAAATAATACCCACACAGCCTGTGTTCTAACAGAATATGGACTCAGTCTATGTTTAAAGAATACTCACTCAGCCTGTTTTCTAACAGAATACTCACTCAGCGAGTGTTCTACCAGAATATGGATTCAGATTACTTTAAAATAATACTCACTTCGCCTGTGTTCTAACAGAATATGGACTCATTCTATGTTTAAAAAATACTCACTCAGCCTGTGTTCTAACAGAATACTAATTCAGCCTGTGTTTTAACAGAATGTGGACTCAGATTTTATTAAAAGAATACTCACTCAGCCTGTGTTCTAACAGAATATGGACTAAGTCTATGTTTAAAGAATACTCACTCAGCCTGTGTTCTAATAGAATACACACTCAGCCTGGTTTTTAATAAAATATTCATGCAGCCAGTGTACTAACAGGATATTGACTCAGATTATTTTCAAAGAATAATCAATGAGCCTGTTTACTAACAGAATACTCACTCAGCCTGTGTTCTAACAGAATACTCACTCAGTGAGAGTTCTACCAGAATATGGATTCAGACTATTTTAAAATAATACCCACACAGCCTGTGTTCTAACAGAATATGGACTCAGTCTATGTTTAAAGAATACTCACTCAGCCTGTTTTCTAACAGAATACTCACTCAGCGAGTGTTCTACCAGAATATGGATTCAGATTACTTTAAAATAATACTCACTTCGCCTGTGTTCTAACAGAATATGGACTCATTCTATGTTTAAAAAATACTCACTCAGCCTGTGTTCTAACAGAATACTAATTCAGCCTGTGTTTTAACAGAATGTGGACTCAGATTTTATTAAAAGAATACTCACTCAGCCTGTGTTCTAACAGAATATGGACTAAGTCTATGTTTAAAGAATACTCACTCAGCCTGTTTGCTAACAAAATATCGAGTCTGTCTCTGTTTAAAGAATACTCACTCAGCTCAGTGTTCTAACAGAACACTCACTTAGCCTGTGTTCTAACAAAATATGGACTCAGTCTATAATTAAAGAATACTCAGTCACCTCAGTGTTCTAAGAGAACACTCACTCAGCCTGTGTTCTAACAGAATACTAACTCAGCCTGCGTTCTAACAGAATGTGGATTCAGATCAAAAATTACTAACTCAGTCTGTGTTCTAACAGAATGTGGAGTCAGATTTCGTTCAAAAATTACTCTGTCTGTGTTCTAACAGAATACTAATTCAGCCTGTGTTTTAACAGAATGTGGACTCAGATTTTATTAAAAGAATACTCACTCAGTCTGTGTTATAAAGAATATGGACTCAGTTTATTTTTAAATAATACCCACTCAGCCTGTGTTCTAACAGAATACTCACTCAGCCTGGGTTTTAACAAAATACTAACTCAACAAGTGTTCTAACAGGATGTTGACTCAGATTATTTTCAAAGAATACTCACTCAGCCAGTGTTCTACCAGAATATGGATTCAGATTATTTTCAAAGTATACTCACTTATGCTGTGTTCGAACAAAATATGGACTCAGTTTATTTTTATATAATATCCACTCAGGCTGTGTTTTAACAGAATGTGGACTCAGAATTTGATCAAAAATTATTAACTCAGTCTGTTTTCTAACAGAATATGGACTCAGTCTATGTTTAAAGAATACTCACTCAGCCTGTGTGCTAACAGAATATGGAGTCTGTTTCTGTTTAAAGAATACTCACTCAGCTCAGTGTTCTAACAGAACACTCACTTTGCCTGTGTTCTAACAGAATGAGGACTCAGATATTGATCAAAAATTACTAACTCAGTCTGTGTTCTAACAGAATTTGGACGCAGTCTATGTTTAAAGAATACTCACTCAGCCTGTGTTCTAATAGAATACGCACTCAGCCTGGTTTTTAATAAAATATTCACGCAGCCAGTGTACTAACAGGATATTGATTCAGAGTATTTTCAAAGAATATTCAATGAGCCTGTTTACTAACAGAATACTCACTCAGCCTGTGTTCTAACAGAATACTCACTGAGCGAGAGTTCTACCAGAATATGGATTCTGATTATTTGAAAATAACACTTATCAGCCTGTGTTCTAACAGAATGTGGACTCAGTCTATGTTTAAAGAATACTCACTCAGTTCACTTTTAACAGAACACGCACTTATCCTGTGTTCTAACAGAATACTAACTCAGCATGTGTTCTAACAGAATGTCCACTCAGATTTTATTTAAAGAATACTCACTCAGTCTGTGTTCTTAATAATATGGACTCAGTTTATTTTTAATAATAACCACTCAGCCCGTGTTCTAACAGAATACTCACCGAGCCTGGGTTTTAACAAAATACTAACTCAGCAAGTGTTCTAACAGGATATTGACTCAGATTATTTTCAAAGAATACTCACTGAGCCAGTGTTCTACCAGAATATGGATTCAGATTATTTTCAAAGAATACTCACTCAGCCTGTGTTCTAACAGAATATGGACTCAGTCTATACTTAAAGAATACTCACTCACCTCAGTGTTCTAAAAGAACACTCACTCAGCCTGTGTTCTAACAGAATACTAACTCAGCCTGCGTTCTAACAGAATGTGGATTCAGATCAAAAATTACTAACTCAGTCTGTGTTCTAAGAGAATGTGGACTCAGATTTCGTTCAAAAATTACTCTGTCTGTGTTCTAACAGAATATGGACTCAACCTGTGTTCTAACAGAATACTCACCCAGCCTGTGTTCTAACAGAATACTCACTCAGCCAGTGTTTTAAGAGAATATGGATTCAGATTATTTTCAAAGAATACTCACTCAGCCTGTGTTCTAACAGAATACTCACTCAGCTAGAGTTCTACCAGAATATGGATTCAGATTATTTTAAAATAATACTCACTCCGCCATTTTTCTAACAGAATATGGACTCATTCTATGTTTAAAAAATACTCACTCAGCCTGTGTTCTAACAGAATACTAATTCAGCCTGTGTTTCAACAGAATGTGGACTCAGATTTTATTAAAAGAATACTCACTCAGTCTGTGTTATAAAGAATATGGACTCAGTTTATTTTTAAATAATACCCACTCAGCCTGTGTTCTAACAGAATACTCACTCAGCCTGGGTTTTAACAAAATACTAACTCAGCAAGTGTTCTAACAGGATATTGACTCAGATTGTTTTCAAAGAGTACTCACTCAGTCAGTGTTCTACCAGAATATGGATTCAGATTATTTTCAAAGTATACTCACTCATGCTGTGTTCGAACAAAATATGGACTCAGTTTATTTTTATATAATACCCACTCAGGCTGTGTTTTAACAGAATGTGGACTCAGAATTTGATCAAAAATTATTAACTCCGTCTGTTTTCTAACAGAATATGGACTCAGTCTATGTTTAAAGAATACTCACTCAGCCTGTGTGCTAACAGAATATGGAGTCTGTCTCTGTTTAAAGAATACTCACTCAGCTCTGTGTTCTAACAGAACACTCACTTAGCCTGTGTTCTAACAGAATGAGGACTCAGATATTGATCAAAAATTACTAACTCAGTCTGTGTTGTAACAGAATTTGGACGCAGTCTATGTTTAAAGAATACTCACTCAGCCTGTGTTCTAACAGAATACTCACTCAGCGAGAGTTCTACCAGAATATGGATTCAGATTATTTTAAAATAATACTCACTCCGCCTGTGTTCTAGCAGAATATGGACTCATTCTATGTTTAAAAAATACTCACTCAGCCTGTGTTCTAACAGAATACTAATTCAGCCTGTGTTTTAACAGAATGTGGACTCAGATTTTATTAAAAGAATACTCACTCAGTCTGTGTTATAAAGAATATGGAATCAGTTTATTTTTATATAATACCCACTCAGGCTGTGTTTTAACAGAATGTGGACTCAGAATTTGATCAAAAATTATTAACTCAGTCTGTTTTCTAACAGAATATGGACTCAGTCTATGTTTAAAGAATACTCACTCAGCCTGTGTGCTAACAGAATATGGAGTCTGTTTCTGTTTAAAGAATACTCACTCAGCTCAGTGTTCTAACAGAACACTCACTTTGCCTGTGTTCTAACAGAATGAGGACTCAGATATTGATCAAAAATTACTAACTCAGTCTGTGTTCTAACAGAATTTGGACGCAGTCTATGTTTAAAGAATACTCACTCAGCCTGTGTTCTAATAGAATACGCACTCAGCCTGGTTTTTAATAAAATATTCACGCAGCCAGTGTACTAACAGGATATTGACTCAGAGTATTTTCAAAGAATATTCAATGAGCCTGTTTACTAACAGAATACTCACTCACCCTGTGTTCTAACAGAATACTCACTGAGTGAGTGTTCTACCAGAATATGGATTCTGATTATTTGAAAATAATACTCACTCAGCCTTTGTTCTAACAGAATGTGGACTCAGTCTATGTTTAAAGAATACTCACTCAGTTCACTGTTTTAACAGAACACGCACTTAGCCTGTGTTCTAACAGAATACTAACTCAGCATGTGTTCTAACAGAATGTCCACTCAGATTTTATTTAAAGAATACTCACTCAGTCTGTGTTCTAAATAATATGGACTCAGTTTATTTTTAATAATAACCACTCAGCCGATGTTCTAACAGAATACTCACCGAGCCTGGGTTTTAACAAAATACTAACTCAGCAAGTGTTCTAACAGGATATTGACTCAGATTATTTTCAAAGAATACTCACTGAGCCAGTGTTCTACCAGAATATGGATTCAGATTATTTTCAAAGAATACTCACTCAGCCTGTGTTCTAACAGAATATGGACTCAGTCTATATTTAAAGAATACTCACTCACCTCAGTGTTCTAAGAGAACACTCACTCAGCCTGTGTTGTAACAGAATACAAAATCAGCCTGCGTTCTAACAGAATGTGGATTCAGATCAAAAATTACTAATTGAGTCTGTGTTCTAACAGAATGTGGACTCAGATTTCGTTCAAAAATTACACTGTCTGTGTTCTAACAGAATATGGACTCAGCCTGTGTTCTAACAGAATACTCACCCAGCCTGTGTTCTAACAGAATGAGGACTCAGATTTTATTAAAAGAATACTCACTCAGTCTGTGTTATAAAGAATATGGACTCAGTTTATTTTTAAATAATACCCACTCAGCCTGTGTTCTAACAGAATACTCACTCAGCCTGGGTTTTAACAAAATACTAACTCAGCAAGTGTTCTAACAGGATGTTGACTCAGATTATTTTCAAAGAATACTCACTCAGCCAGTGTTCTACCAGAATATGGATTCAGATTATTTTCAAAGTATACTCACTCATGCTGTGTTCGAACAAAATATGGACTGAGAATTTGATGAAAAATTATTAACTCAGTCTGTTTTCTAACAGAATATGGACTCAGTCTATATTTAAAAAATACTCACTCACCTCAGTGTTCTAAGAGAACACTCACTCAGCCTGTGTTCTAACAGAATACTAACTCAGCCTGCGTTCTAACAGAATGTGGACTCAGTCTATGTTTAAAGAATACTCACTCAGTTCACTTTTAACAGAACACGCACTTAGCCTGTGTTCTAACAGAATACTAACTCAGCATGTCTTCTAACAGAATGTCAACTCAGATTTTATTTAAAGAATACTCACTCAGTCTGTGTTCTAAATAATATGGACTCAGTTTATTTTTAATAATAACCACTCAGCCGGTGTTCTAGCAGAATACTCACCGAGCCTGGGTTTTAACAAAATACTAACTCAGTAAGTGTTCTAACAGGATATTGACCTAGATTATTTTCAAAGAATACTCACTGAGCCAGTGTTCAACCAGAATACGGATTCAGATTATTTTCAAAGAATACTCACTCAGCCTGTGTTCTAACAAAATATGGACTCAGTCTATATTTAAAGAATACTCACTCACCTCAGTGTTCTAAGAGAACACTCACTCAGCCTGTGTTCTAACAGAATACTAACTCAGCCTGCGTTCTAACAGAATGTGGATTCAGATCAAAAATTACTAACTCAGTCTGTGTTCTAACAGAATGTGGACTCAGATTTCGTTCAAAAATTACTCTGTCTGTGTTCTAACAGAATATGGACTCAGCCTGTGTTCTAACAGAATACTCACCCAGCCTGTGTTCTAACAGAGTAGTCACTCAGCCAGTGTTTTAAGAGAATATGGATTCAGATTATTTTCAAAGAATACTCACTCAGCCTGTGTTCGAACAAAATATGGACTCAGTTTATTTTTATATATTACCCACTCAGGCTGTGTTTTAACAGAATGTGGACTCAGTCTATGTTTAAAGAATACTCACTCAGCCTGTGTGCTAACAGAATATGGAGTCTGTCTCTGTTTAAAGAATACTCACTCAGCTCAGTGTTCTAACAGAACACTCACTTAGCCTGTGTTCTAACAGAATGAGGACTCAGATATTGGTCAAAAATTACTAACTCAGTCTGTGTTCTAACAGAATTTGGACGCAGTCTATGTTTAAAGAATACTCACTCAGCCTGTGTTCTAATAGAGTAAGCACTCAGCCTGGTTTTTAATAAAATATTCACGCAGCCAGTGTACTAATAGGATATTGACTCAGAGTATTTTCAAAGAATATTCAATGAGCCTGTTTACTAACAGAATACTCACTCAGCCTGTGTTCTAACAGAATACTCACTGAGTGAGAGTTCTACCAGAATATGGATTCTGATTATTTGAAAATAATACTCACTCAGCCTGTGTTCTAACAGAACGTGGACTCAGTCTATGTTTAAAGAATACTCACTCAGTTCACTGTTCTAACAGAACACGCACTTAGCCTGTGTTCTAACAGAATACTAACTCAGCATGTGTTCTAACAGAATGTCGACTCAGATTTTATTTAAAGAATACTCACTCAGTCTGTGTTCTAAATAATATGGACTCAGTTTATTTTTAATAATAACCACTCAGCCTGTGTTCTAACAGAATACTCACCGAGCCTGGGTTTTAACAAAATACTAACTCAGCAAGTGTTCTATCAGGATATTGACGCAGATTATTTTCAAAGAATACTCACTCAGCCAGTGTACTACCAGAAGATGGATTCAGATTATTTTCAAAGAATACTCACTCAGCCTGTGTTCTAACAGAATGTGGACTCAGTCTATATTTAAAAAATACTCACTCACCTCAGTGTTCTAACAGAACACTCATTCAGCCTGTTTTCCAACAGAATACTAACTCAGCCTGCGTTCTAACAGAATGTGAATTCACATCAAAAATTACTAACTCAGTCTGTGTTCTAACAGAATGTGGACTCAGATTTCGTTCAAACTTTACTCTGTGTTCTAACAGAATATGGACTCAGCCTGTGTTCTAACAGAATACTAACTCAGCCTGCATTGTAACAGAATGTGGATTCAGATCAAAAATTACTAACTCAGTATGTGTTCTAACAGAATGTGGACTTAGATTTTGTTCAAAAATTACTCTGTCTGTGTTCTAACAGAATATGGACTCAGCCAGTGTTCTAACAGAATACTCACCCAGGCTGTGTTCTAACAGAATACTCACTCAGCCTGTGTTCTAACAGAATATGGGCTCAGTCTATATTTAAAAAATACTCACTCACCTCAGTGTTCTAACAGAACACTCACTCAGCCTGTGTTCTAACAGAATACTAACTCAGCCTGCGTTCTAACAGAATGTGGACTCAGTCTATGTTTAAAGAATACTCACTCAGTTCACTTTTAACAGAACACGCACTTAGCCTGTGTTCTAACAGAATACTAACTCAGCATGTCTTCTAACAGAATGTCAACTCAGATTTTATTTAAAGAATACTCACTCAGTCTGTGTTCTAAATAATATGGACTCAGTTTATTTTTAATAATAACCACTCAGCCGGTGTTCTAGCAGAATACTCACCGAGCCTGGGTTTTAACAAAATACTAACTCAGTAAGTGTTCTAACAGGATATTGACCTAGATTATTTTCAAAGAATACTCACTGAGCCAGTGTTCAACCAGAATACGGATTCAGATTATTTTCAAAGAATACTCACTCAGCCTGTGTTCTAACAAAATATGGACTCAGTCTATATTTAAAGAATACTCACTCACCTCAGTGTTCTAAGAGAACACTCACTCAGCCTGTGTTCTAACAGAATACTAACTCAGCCTGCGTTCTAACAGAATGTGGATTCAGATCAAAAATTACTAACTCAGTCTGTGTTCTAACAGAATGTGGACTCAGATTTCGTTCAAAAATTACTCTGTCTGTGTTCTAACAGAATATGGACTCAGCCTGTGTTCTAACAGAATACTCACCCAGCCTGTGTTCTAACAGAGTAGTCACTCAGCCAGTGTTTTAAGAGAATATGGATTCAGATTATTTTCAAAGAATACTCACTCAGCCTGTGTTCGAACAAAATATGGACTCAGTTTATTTTTATATATTACCCACTCAGGCTGTGTTTTAACAGAATGTGGACTCAGTCTATGTTTAAAGAATACTCACTCAGCCTGTGTGCTAACAGAATATGGAGTCTGTCTCTGTTTAAAGAATACTCACTCAGCTCAGTGTTCTAACAGAACACTCACTTAGCCTGTGTTCTAACAGAATGAGGACTCAGATATTGGTCAAAAATTACTAACTCAGTCTGTGTTCTAACAGAATTTGGACGCAGTCTATGTTTAAAGAATACTCACTCAGCCTGTGTTCTAATAGAGTAAGCACTCAGCCTGGTTTTTAATAAAATATTCACGCAGCCAGTGTACTAATAGGATATTGACTCAGAGTATTTTCAAAGAATATTCAATGAGCCTGTTTACTAACAGAATACTCACTCAGCCTGTGTTCTAACAGAATACTCACTGAGTGAGAGTTCTACCAGAATATGGATTCTGATTATTTGAAAATAATACTCACTCAGCCTGTGTTCTAACAGAACGTGGACTCAGTCTATGTTTAAAGAATACTCACTCAGTTCACTGTTCTAACAGAACACGCACTTAGCCTGTGTTCTAACAGAATACTAACTCAGCATGTGTTCTAACAGAATGTCGACTCAGATTTTATTTAAAGAATACTCACTCAGTCTGTGTTCTAAATAATATGGACTCAGTTTATTTTTAATAATAACCACTCAGCCTGTGTTCTAACAGAATACTCACCGAGCCTGGGTTTTAACAAAATACTAACTCAGCAAGTGTTCTATCAGGATATTGACGCAGATTATTTTCAAAGAATACTCACTCAGCCAGTGTACTACCAGAAGATGGATTCAGATTATTTTCAAAGAATACTCACTCAGCCTGTGTTCTAACAGAATGTGGACTCAGTCTATATTTAAAAAATACTCACTCACCTCAGTGTTCTAACAGAACACTCATTCAGCCTGTTTTCCAACAGAATACTAACTCAGCCTGCGTTCTAACAGAATGTGAATTCACATCAAAAATTACTAACTCAGTCTGTGTTCTAACAGAATGTGGACTCAGATTTCGTTCAAACTTTACTCTGTGTTCTAACAGAATATGGACTCAGCCTGTGTTCTAACAGAATACTAACTCAGCCTGCATTGTAACAGAATGTGGATTCAGATCAAAAATTACTAACTCAGTATGTGTTCTAACAGAATGTGGACTTAGATTTTGTTCAAAAATTACTCTGTCTGTGTTCTAACAGAATATGGACTCAGCCAGTGTTCTAACAGAATACTCACCCAGGCTGTGTTCTAACAGAATACTCACTCAGCCTGTGTTCTAACAGAATATGGGCTCAGTCTATATTTAAAAAATACTCACTCACCTCAGTGTTCTAACAGAACACTCACTTAGCCTGTGTTACAACAGAATACTAACTCAGCATGCGTTCTATCAGAATGTGGATTCAGATTTTATTTATAGAATACTCACTCAGTCTGTGTTCTAAATAATATGGACTCAGTTTATTTTTAATAATAACCACTCAGCCTGTGTTCTAACAGAATACTCACCGAGCCTGGGTTTTAACAAAATACTAACTCAGCAAGTGTTCTATCAGGATATTGACTCAGATTATTTTCAAAGAATACTCACTCAGCCAGTGTTCTACCAGAATATGGATTCAGATTATTTTCAAAGAATACTCACTCAGCCTGTGTTCTAACAGAATATGGATTCAGTCTATATTTAAAAAATACTCACTCACCTCAGTGTTCTAACAGAACACTCACTCAGCCTGTATTACAACAGAATACTAACTCAGCATGCGTTCTATCAGAATGTGGATTCAGATTTTATTTATAGAATACTCACTCAGTCTGTGTTCTAAATAATATGGACTCAGTTTATTTTTAATAATAACCACTCAGCCGGTGTTCTAACAGAATACTCACCGAGCCTGGGTTTTAACAAAATACTAACTCAGCAAGTGTTCTATCAGGATATTGACTCAGATTATTTTCAAAGAATACTCAATGAGCCTGTTTACTAACAGAATACTCACTCAGCCTGTGTTCTAACAGAATATGGACTCAGTCTATATTTTAAAAATACTCACTCACCTCAGTGTTCTAACAGAACACTCACTCAGCCTGTGTTCCAACAGAATACTAACTCAGCCTGCGTTCTATCACAATGTGGATTCAGATTTTATTTATAGAATACTCACTCAGTCTGTGTTCTAAATAATATGGACTCAGTTTATTTTTAATAATAACCACTCAGCCTGTGTTCTAACAGAATACTCACCGAGCCTGGGTTTTAACCAAATACTAACTCAGCAAGTGTTCTATCAGGATATTGACGCAGATTATTTTCAAAGAATACTCACTCAGCCAGTGTTCTACCAGAATATGGATTCAGATTATCTTCAAAGAATACTCACTCAGCCTGTGTTCTAACAGAATATGGACTCAGTCTATATTTAAAAAATACTCACTCACCTCAGTGTTCTAACAGAATACTCACTCAGCCTGTGTTCCAACAGAATACTAACTCAGCCTGCGTTCTAACAGAATGTGAATTCAGATCAAAAATTACTAACTCAGTCTGTGTTCTAACAGAATGTGGACTCAGATTTCGTTCAAAATTTACTCTGTCTGTGTTCTAACAGAATATGGACTCAGCCTGTGTTCTAACAGAATACTAACTCAGCCTGCGTTGTAACAGAATGTGGATTCAGATAAAAAATTACTAACTCAGTCTGTGTTCTAACAGAATGTGGACTCAGATTTTGTTCAAAAATTACTCTGTGTTCTAACAGAATATGGACTCAGCCAGTGTTCTAACAGAATACTCACACAGCCTGTGTTCTAACAGAATACTCACTCAGCCAGTGTTTTAAGAGAATATGGATTCAAATTATTTTCAAAGAATACTCACTCAGCCTGTGTTCGAACAAAATATGGACTCAGTTTATTTTTATATATTACCCACTCAGGCTGTGTTTTAACAGAATGTGGACTCAGATTTTGATCAAAAATTATTAACTCAGTCTGTTTTCTAACAGAATATGGACGCAATCTGTGTTTAAAGAATACTCACTCAGCCTGTGTTCTAATAGAATACACACTCAGCCCGGTTTTTAATAAAATACTCACGCAGCTAGTGTACTAACAGGATATTGACTCAGATTATTTTCAAAGAATACTCAATGAGACTGTTTACTAACAGAATACTCACTCAGCCTGTGTTCTAACAGAATGTGGACTCAGTCCATGTTTAAAGAATACTCACTCAGTTCACTGTTTTAACAGAACACGCACTTAGCCTGTGTTCTAACAGAATACTAACTCAGCATGTGTTCTAACAGAATGTCGACTCAGATTTTATATAAAGAATACTCACTCAGCCTGTGTTCTAACAGAATGTGGACTCAGTCCATGTTTAAAGAATACTCACTCAGTTCACTGTTTTAACAGAACACGCACTTAGCCTGTGTTCCAACAGAATACTAACTCAGCCTGCGTTCTAACAGAATGTGAATTCAGATCAAAAATTACAAACTCAGTCTGTGTTCTAACAGAATGTAGACTAAGATTTCGTTCAAAATTTACTCTGTGTTCTAACAGAATATGGACTCAGCCTGTGTTCTAACAGAATACTAACTCAGCCTGCGTTCTAACAGAATGTGGATTCAGATCAAAAATTAGTAACTCAGTCTGTGTTCTAACAGAATGTGGACTCTGATTTTGTTCAAAAATTACTCTGTCTATATTCTTACAGAATATGGACTCCGCCAGTGTTCTAACAGAATACTCACTCAGCCTGTGTTCCAACAGAATACTAACTCAGCCTGCGTTCTATCAGAATGTGGATTCAGATTTTATTTATAGAATACTCACTCAGTCTGTGTTCTAAATAATATGGCCTCGGTTTATTTTTAATAATAACCACTCAGCCTGTGTTCTAACAGAATACTCACGGAGCCTGGGTTTTAACAAAATACTAACTCAGCAAGTGTTCTATCAGGATATTGACGCAGATTATTTTCAAAGAATACTCACTCATCCAGTGTTCTACCAGAATATGGATTCAGATTATTTTCAAAGAATACTCACTCAGCCTGTGTTCTAACAGAATATGGACTCAGTCTATATTTAAAAAATACTCACTCACCTCAGTGTTCTAACAGAACACTCACTCAGCCTGTGTTCCAACAGAATACTAACTCAGCCTGCGTTCTAACAGAATGTGAATTCAGATCAAAAATTACTAACTCAGTCTGTGTTCTAACAGAATGTGGACTCAGATTTCGTTCAAAATTTACTCTGTGTTCTAACAGAATATGGACTCAGCCTGTGTTCTAACAGAATACTAACTCAGCCTGCGTTGTAACAGAATGTGGATTCAGATCAAAAATTACTAACTCTGTCTGTGTTCTAACAGAATGTGGACTCAGATTTTGTTCAAAAATTACTCTGTCTGTGTTCTAACAGAATATGGACTCAGCCAGTGTTCTAACAGAATACTCACCCAGCCTGTGTTCTAACAGAATACTCACTCAGCCTGTGTTCTAACAGAATATGGGCTCAGTCTATATTTAAAAAATACTCACTCACCTCAGTGTTCTAACAGAACACTCATTCAGCCTGTGTTCTAACAGAATACTAACTCAGTGTGCGTTCTAACAGAATGTGGATTCAGATCAAAAATTACTAACTCAGTCTGTGTTCTAACAGAATGTGGACTCAGTCTATGTTTAAAGAATACTCACTCAGCCTGTGTGCTAACAGAATATGGAGTCTGTCTCTGTTTAAAGAATACTCACTCAGCTCAGTGTTCTAACAGAACACTCACTTTGCCTGTGTTCTAACAGAATGAGGATTCAGATATTGATCAAAAATTACTAACTCAGTCTGTGTTCTAACAGAATTTGGACGCAGTCTATGTTTAAAGAATACTCACTCAGCCTGTGTTCTAATAGAATACGCACTCAGCCTGGTTTTTAATAAAATATTCACGCAGCCAGTGTACTAACAGGATATTGACTCAGAGTATTTTCAAAGAACATTCAATGAGCCTGTTTACTAACAGAATACTCACTCAGCCTGTGTTCTAACAGAATACTCACTGAGCGAGAGTTCTACCAGAATATGGATTCTGATTATTTGAAAATAATACTCACTCAGCCTGTGTTCTAACAGAATGTGGACTCAGTCTATGTTTAAAAAATACTCACTCAGTTCACTGTTTTAACAGAACACGCACTTAGCCTTTGTTCTAACAGAATACTAACTCAGCATGTGTTCTAACAGAATGTCGACTCAGATTTTATTTAAAGAATACTCACTCAGTCTGTGTTCTAAATAATATGGACTCAGTTTATTTTTAATAATAACCACTCAGCCTGTGTTCTAACAGAATACTCACCGACCCTGGGTTTTAACAAAATACTAACTCAGCAAGTGTTCTAACAGGTTATTGACTCAGATTAATTTGAAAGAATACTCACTGAGCCAGTGTTCTACCAGAATATGGATTCAGATTATTTTCAAAGAATACTCACTCAGCCTGTGTTCTAACAGAATATGGACTCAGTCTAAATTTAAAGAATACTCACTCATCTCAGTGTTCTAACAGAACACTCACTCAGCCTGTGTTCTAACAGAATACTAACTCAGCCTGCGTTCTAACAGAATGTGGATTCAGATCAAAAATTACTAACTCAGTCTGTGTTCTAACAGAATGTGGACTCAGATTTCGTTCAAAAATTACTCTGTCTGTGTTCTAACAGAATATGGACTCAGCCTGTGTTCTAACAGAATACTCACCCAGCCTGTGTTCTAACAGAATACTCACTCAGCCAGTGTTTTAAGAGAATATGGATTCAGATTATTTTCAAAGAATACTCACTCAGCCTGTGTTCGAACAAAATATGGACTCAGTTTATTTTTATATATTACCCACTCAGGCTGTGTTTTAACAGAATGTGGACTCAGATTTTGATCAAAAATTATTAACTTAGTCTGTTTTGTAACAGAATATGGACGCAGTCTATGTTTAAAGAAAACTCACTCAACCTGTGTTCTAATAGAATACACACTCAGCCTGGTTTTTAATAAAATACTCACGCAGCCAGTGTACTAACAGGATATTGACTCAGATTATGTTCAAAGAATAATCAATGAGCCTGTTTACTAACAGAATACTCACTCAGCCTGGGTTCTAACAGAATACTCACTCAGCGAGAGTTCTAGCAGAATATGGATTCAGACTATTTTAAAATAATACTCACACAGCCTGTGTTCTAACAGAATATGGACTCAGTCTATGTTTAAAGAATACTCACTCAGCCTGTGTTCTAACAGAATACTCACTCAGCGAGAGTTCTACCAGAATATGGATTCAGATTATTTTAAAATAATACTCACTTCGCCTGTGTTCTAACAGAATATGGACTCATTCTATGTTTAAAAAATACTCACTCAGCCTGTGTTCTAACAGAATACTAATTCAGCCTGTGTTTTAACAGAATGTGGACTCAGATTTTATTAAAAGAATACTCACTCAGCCTGTGTTCTAACAGAATATGGACTAAGTCTATGTTTAAAGAATACTCACTCAGCCTGTTTGCTAACAAAATATCGAGTCTGTCTCTGTTTAAAGAATACTCACTCAGCTCAGTGTTCTAACAGAACACTCACTTAGCCTGTGTTCTAACAAAATATGGACTCAGTCTATATTTAAAGAATACTCAGTCACCTCAGTGTTCTAAGAGAACACTCACTCAGCCTGTGTTCTAACAGAATACTAACTCAGCCTGCGTTCTAACAGAATGTGGATTCAGATCAAAAATTACTAACTCAGTCTGTGTTCTAACAGAATGTGGAGTCAGATTTCGTTCAAAAATTACTCTGTCTGTGTTCTAACAGAATACTAATTCAGCCTGTGTTTTAACAGAATGTGGACTCAGATTTTATTAAAAGAATACTCACTCAGTCTGTGTTATAAAGAATATGGACTCAGTTTATTTTTAAATAATACCCACTCAGCCTGTGTTCTAACAGAATACTCACTCAGCCTGGGTTTTAACAAAATACTAACTCAACAAGTGTTCTAACAGGATGTTGACTCAGATTATTTTCAAAGAATACTCACTCAGCCAGTGTTCTACCAGAATATGGATTCAGATTATTTTCAAAGTATACTCACTTATGCTGTGTTCGAACAAAATATGGACTCAGTTTATTTTTATATAATATCCACTCAGGCTGTGTTTTAACAGAATGTGGACTCAGAATTTGATCAAAAATTATTAACTCAGTCTGTTTTCTAACAGAATATGGACTCAGTCTATGTTTAAAGAATACTCACTCAGCCTGTGTGCTAACAGAATATGGAGTCTGTTTCTGTTTAAAGAATACTCACTCAGCTCAGTGTTCTAACAGAACACTCACTTTGCCTGTGTTCTAACAGAATGAGGACTCAGATATTGATCAAAAATTACTAACTCAGTCTGTGTTCTAACAGAATTTGGACGCAGTCTATGTTTAAAGAATACTCACTCAGCCTGTGTTCTAATAGAATACGCACTCAGCCTGGTTTTTAATAAAATATTCACGCAGCCAGTGTACTAACAGGATATTGACTCAGAGTATTTTCAAAGAATATTCAATGAGCCTGTTTACTAACAGAATACTCACTCAGCCTGTGTTCTAACAGAATACTCACTGAGCGAGAGTTCTACCAGAATATGGATTCTGATTATTTGAAAATAATACTTATCAGCCTGTGTTCTAACAGAATGTGGACTCAGTCTATGTTTAAAGAATACTCACTCAGTACACTTTTAACAGAACACGCACTTATCCTGTGTTCTAACAGAATACTAACTCAGCATGTGTTCTAACAGAATGTCCACTCAGATTTTATTTAAAGAATACTCACTCAGTCTGTGTTCTTAATAATATGGACTCAGTTTATTTTTAATAATAACCACTCAGCCCGTGTTCTAACAGAATACTCACCGAGCCTGGGTTTTAACAAAATACTAACTCAGCAAGTGTTCTAACAGGATATTGACTCAGATTATTTTCAAAGAATACTCACTGAGCCAGTGTTCTACCAGAATATGGATTCAGATTATTTTCAAAGAATACTCACTCAGCCTGTGTTCTAACAGAATATGGACTCAGTCTATACTTAAAGAATACTCACTCACCTCAGTGTTCTAACAGAACACTCACTCAGCCTGTGTTCTAACAGAATACTAACTCAGCCTGCGTTCTAACAGAATGTGGATTCAGATCAAAAATTACTAACTCAGTCTGTGTTCTAAGAGAATGTGGACTCAGATTTCGTTCAAAAATTACTCTGTCTGTGTTCTAACAGAATATGGACTCAACCTGTGTTCTAACAGAATACTCACCCTGCCTGTGTTCTAACAGAATACTCACTCAGCCAGTGTTTTAAGAGAATATGGATTCAGATTATTTTCAAAGAATACTCACTCAGCCTGTGTTCTAACAGAATACTCACTCAGCTAGAGTTCTACCAGAATATGGATTCAGATTATTTTAAAATAATACTCACTCCGCCATTTTTCTAACAGAATATGGACTCATTCTATGTTTAAAAAATACTCACTCAGCCTGTGTTCTAACAGAATACTAATTCAGCCTGTGTTTCAACAGAATGTGGACTCAGATTTTATTAAAAGAATACTCACTCAGTCTGTGTTATAAAGAATATGGACTCAGTTTATTTTTAAATAATACCCACTCAGCCTGTGTTCTAACAGAATACTCACTCAGCCTGGGTTTTAACAAAATACTAACTCAGCAAGTGTTCTAACAGGATATTGACTCAGATTGTTTTCAAAGAGTACTCACTCAGTCAGTGTTCTACCAGAATATGGATTCAGATTATTTTCAAAGTATACTCACTCATGCTGTGTTCGAACAAAATATGGACTCAGTTTATTTTTATATAATACCCACTCAGGCTGTGTTTTAACAGAATGTGGACTCAGAATTTGATCAAAAATTATTAACTCCGTCTGTTTTCTAACAGAATATGGACTCAGTCTATGTTTAAAGAATACTCACTCAGCCTGTGTGCTAACAGAATATGGAGTCTGTCTCTGTTTAAAGAATACTCACTCAGCTCAGTGTTCTAACAGAACACTCACTTAGCCTGTGTTCTAACAGAATGAGGACTCAGATATTGATCAAAAATTACTAACTCAGTCTGTGTTGTAACAGAATTTGGACGCAGTCTATGTTTAAAGAATACTCACTCAGCCTGTGTTCTAACAGAATACTCACTCAGCGAGAGTTCTACCAGAATATGGATTCAGATTATTTTAAAATAATACTCACTCCGCCTGTGTTCTAGCAGAATATGGACTCATTCTATGTTTAAAAAATACTCACTCAGCCTGTGTTCTAACAGAATACTAACTCAGCCTGCGTTCTAACAGAATGTGGATTCAGATCAAAAATTACTAACTCAGTCTGTGTTCTAAGAGAATGTGGACTCAGATTTCGTTCAAAAATTACTCTGTCTGTGTTCTAACAGAATATGGACTCAACCTGAGTTCTAACAGAATACTCACCCAGCCTGTGTTCTAACAGAATACTCACTCAGCCAGAGTTTTAAGAGAATATGGATTCAGATTATTTTCAAAGAATACTCACTCAGCCTGTGTTCTAACAGAATACTCACTCAGCTAGAGTTCTACCAGAATATGGATTCAGATTATTTTAAAATAATACTCACTCCGCCATTTTTCTAACAGAATATGGACTCATTCTATGTTTAAAAAATACTCACTCAGCCTGTGTTCTAACAGAATACTAATTCAGCCTGTGTTTCAACAGAATGTGGACTCAGATTTTATTAAAAGAATACTCACTCAGTCTGTGTTATAAAGAATATGGACTCAGTTTATTTTTAAATAATACCCACTCAGCCTGTGTTCTAACAGAATACTCACTCAGCCTGGGTTTTAACAAATACTAACTCAGCAAGTGTTCTAACAGGATATTGACTCAGATTGTTTTCAAAGAGTACTCACTCAGTCAGTGTTCTACCAGAATATGGATTCAGATTATTTTCAAAGTATACTCACTCATGCTGTGTTCGAACAAAATATGGACTCAGTTTATTTTTATATAATACCCACTCAGGCTGTGTTTTAACAGAATGTGGACTCAGAATTTGTTCAAAAATTATTAACTCCGTCTGTTTTCTAACAGAATATGGACTCAGTCTATGTTTAAAGAATACTCACTCAGCCTGTGTGCTAACAGAATATGGAGTCTGTCTCTGTTTAAAGAATACTCACTCAGCTCAGTGTTCTAACAGAACACTCACTTAGCCTGTGTTCTAACAGAATGAGGACTCAGATATTGATCAAAAATTACTAACTCAGTCTGTGTTGTAACAGAATTTGGACGCAGTCTATGTTTAAAGAATACTCACTCAGCCTGTGTTCTAACAGAATACTCACTCAGCGAGAGTTCTACCAGAATATGGATTCAGATTATTTTAAAATAATACTCACTCCGCCTGTGTTCTAGCAGAATATGGACTCATTCTATGTTTAAAAAATACTCACTCAGCCTGTGTTCTAACAGAATACTAATTCAGCCTGTGTTTTAACAGAATGTGGACTCAGATTTTATTAAAAGAATACTCACTCAGTCTGTGTTATAAAGAATATGGAATCAGTTTATTTTTATATAATACCCACTCAGGCTGTGTTTTAACAGAATGTGGACTCAGAATTTGATCAAAAATTATTAACTCAGTCTGTTTTCTAACAGAATATGGACTCAGTCTATGTTTAAAGAATACTCACTCAGCCTGTGTGCTAACAGAATATGGAGTCTGTTTCTGTTTAAAGAATACTCACTCAGCTCAGTGTTCTAACAGAACACTCACTTTGCCTGTGTTCTAACAGAATGAGGACTCAGATATTGATCAAAAATTACTAACTCAGTCTGTGTTCTAACAGAATTTGGACGCAGTCTATGTTTAAAGAATACTCACTCAGCCTGTGTTCTAATAGAATACGCACTCAGCCTGCTTTTTAATAAAATATTCACGCAGCCAGTGTACTAACAGGATATTGACTCAGAGTATTTTCAAAGAATATTCAATGAGCCTGTTTACTAACAGAATACTCACTCACCCTGTGTTCTAACAGAATACTCACTGAGTGAGTGTTCTACCAGAATATGGATTCTGATTATTTGAAAATAATACTCACTCAGCCTTTGTTCTAACAGAATGTGGACTCAGTCTATGTTTAAAGAATACTCACTCAGTTCACTGTTTTAACAGAACACGCACTTAGCCTGTGTTCTAACAGAATACTAACTCAGCATGTGTTCTAACAGAATGTCCACTCAGATTTTATTTAAAGAATACTCACTCAGTCTGTGTTCTAAATAATATGGACTCAGTTTATTTTTAATAATAACCACTCAGCCGATGTTCTAACAGAATACTCACCGAGCCTGGGTTTTAACAAAATACTAACTCAGCAAGTGTTCTAACAGGATATTGACTCAGATTATTTTCAAAGAATACTCACTGAGCCAGTGTTCTACCAGAATATGGATTCAGATTATTTTCAAAGAATACTCACTCAGCCTGTGTTCTAACAGAATATGGACTCAGTCTATATTTAAAGAATACTCACTCACCTCAGTGTTCTAAGAGAACACTCACTCAGCCTGTGTTGTAACAGAATACTAAATCAGCCTGCGTTCTAACAGAATGTGGATTCAGATCAAAAATTACTAATTGAGTCTGTGTTCTAACAGAATGTGGACTCAGATTTCGTTCAAAAATTACACTGTCTGTGTTCTAACAGAATATGGACTCAGCCTGTGTTCTAACAGAATACTCACCCAGCCTGTGTTCTAACAGAATACTCACCCAGCCTGTGTTCTAACAGAATACTCACTCAGCCAGTGTTTTAAGAGATTATGGATTCAGATTATTTTCAAAGAATACTCACTCAGCCTGTGTTCGAACAAAATATGGACTCAGTTTATTTTTATATTTTACCCACTCAGGCTGTGAATTAACAGAATGTGGACTCAGATTTTGATCAAAAATTATTAACTCAGTCTGTTTTCTAACAGAATATGGACGCAGTCTATGTTTAAAGAATACTCACTCAGCCTGTGTTCTAATAGAATAAACACTCAGCCTGGTTTTTAATAAAATATTCATGCAGCCAGTGTACTAACAGGATATTGACTCAGATTATTTTCAAAGAATAATCAATGAGCCTGTTTACTAACAGAATACTCACTCAGCCTGTGTTCTAACAGAATACTCACTCAGTGAGAGTTCTACCAGAATATGGATTCAGACTATTTTAAAAATAATACCCACACAGCCTGTGTTCTAACAGAATATGGACTCAGTCTATGTTTAAAGAATACTCACTCAGCCTGTTTTCTAACAGAATACTCACCCAGCGAGTGTTCTACCAGAATATGGATTCAGATTACTTTAAAATAATACTCACTTCGCCTGTGTTCTAACAGAATATGGACTCATTCTATGTTTAAAAAATACTCACTCAGCCTGTGTTCTAACAGAATACTAATTCAGCCTGTGTTTTAACAGAATGTGGACTCAGATTTTATTAAAAGAATACTCACTCAGTCTGTGTTATACAGAATATGGACTCAGTTTATTTTTAAATAATACCCACTCAGCCTGTGTTCTAACAGAATACTCACTCAGTCTGAGTTTTAACAAAATACTAACTCAGCAAGTGTTCTAACAGGATATTGACTCAGATTGTTTTCAAAGAATACACACTCAGCCAGTGTTCTACCAGAATATGGATTCGGATTATTTTCAAAGTATACTCACTCATGCTGTGTTCGAACAAAATATGGATTCAGTTTATTTTTATATAATACCCACTCAGGCTGTGTTTTAACAGAATGTGGACTCAGATATTGATCAAAAATTACTAACTCGGTCTGTGTTCTAACAGAATTTGGACGCAGTCTATGTTTAAAGAATACCCACTCAGCCTGTGTTCTAACAGAATACTCACTCAGCCTGGGTTTTAACAAAATACTAACTCAGCAAGTGTTCTAACAGGATGTTGACTATGATTGTTTTCAAAGAATACTCACTCAGCCAGTGTTCTACCAGAATATGGATTCAGATTATTTTTAAAGTATACTCAATCATGCTGTTTTCGAACAAAATATGGACTCAGTTTATTTTTATATAATACCCACTCAGGCTGCGTTTTAACAGAATGTGGACTCAGAATTTGATCAAAAATTATTAACTCAGTCTGTGTTCTAACAGAATATGGACTCAGTTTATGTTTAAAGAATACTCACTCAGCCTGTGTTCTAACAGAATACTCACTCAGCGAGAGTTCTACCAGAATATGGATTCTGATTATTTTAAAATAATACTCACTCCGCCTGTGTTCTAACAGAATATGGACTCATTCTATGTTTAAAAAATACTCACTCAGCCTGTGTTCTAACAGAATACTAATTCAGCCTGTGTTTTAACAGAATGTGGACTCAGATTTTATTGAAAGAATACTCACTCAGTCTGTGTTATAAAGAATATGGACTCAGTTTATTTTTAAATAATACCCACTCAGCCTGTGTTCTAACAGAATACTCACTCAGCCTGGGTTTTAACAAAATACTAACTCAGCAAGTGTTCTAACAGGATGTTGACTCAGATTATTTTCAAAGAATACTCACTCAGCCAGTGTTCTACCAGAATATGGATTCAGATTATTTTCAAAGTATACTCACTCATGCTGTGTTCGAACAAAATATGGACTGAGAATTTGATGAAAAATTATTAACTCAGTCTGTTTTCTAACAGAATATGGACTCAGTCTATATTTAAAAAATACTCACTCACCTCAGTGTTCTAAGAGAACACTCACTCAGCCTGTGTTCTAACAGAATACTAACTCAGCCTGCGTTCTAACAGAATGTGGACTCAGTCTATGTTTAAAGAATACTCACTCAGCTCAGTGTTCTAATAGAATACGCACTCAGCCTGGTTTTTAATAAAATATTCACGCAGCCAGTGTACTAACAGGATATTGACTCAGAGTATTTTCAAAGAATATTCAATGAGCCTGTTTACTAACAGAATACTCACTCAGCCTGTGTTCTAACAGAATACTCACTGAGCGAGTGTTCTACCAGAATATGGATTCTGATTATTTGAAAATAATTCTCACTCAGCCTGTGTTCTAACAGAATGTGGACTCAGTCTATGTTTAAAGAATACTCACTCAGTTCACTGTTTTAACAGAACACGCACTTAGCCTGTGTTCTAACAGAATACTTACTCAGCATGTGTTCTAACAGAATGTCGACTCAGATTTTATTTAAAAAATACTCAGTCTGTGTTCTAAATAATATGGACTCAGTTTATTTTTAATAATAACCACTCAGCCTGTGTTCTAACAGAATACTCACCGACCCTGGGTTTTAACAAAATACTAACTCAGCAAGTGTTCTAACAGGTTATTGACTCAGATTATTTTGAAAGAATACTCACTGAGCCAGTGTTCTACCAGAATATGGATTCAGATTATTTTCAAAGAATACTCACTCAGCCTGTGTTCTAACAGAATATGGACTCAGTCTAAATTTAAAGAATACTCACTCATCTCAGTGTTCTAAAAGAACACTCACTCAGCCTGTGTTCTAACAGAATACTAACTCAGCCTGCGTTCTAACAGAATGTGGATTCAGATCAAAAATTACTAACTCAGTCTGTGTTCTAACAAAATGTGGACTCAGATTTCGTTCAAAAATTACTCTGTCTGTGTTCTAACAGAATATGGACTCAGCCTGTGTTCTAACAGAATACTCACTCAGCCAGTGTTCTACGAGAATATGGATTCAGATTATTTTCAAAGAATACTCACTCAGCCTGTGTTCTAACAGAATATGGGTTCAGTCTATATTTAAAAAATACTCACTCACCTCAGTGTTCTAACAGAACACTCACTCAGCCTGTGTTACAACAGAATACTAACTCAGCATGCGTTCTATCAGAATGTGGATTCAGATTTTATTTATAGAATACTCACTCAGTCTGTGTTCTAAATAATATGGACTCAGTTTATTTTTAATAATAAGCACTCAGCCGGTGTTCTAACAGAATACTCACCGAGCCTGGTTTTTAACAAAATACTAACTCAGCAAGTGTTCTATCAGGATATTGACTCAGATTATTTTCAAAGAATACTCAATGAGCCTGTTTACTAACAGAATACTCACTCAGCCTGTGTTCTAACAGAATATGGACTCAGTCTATATTTTAAAAATACTCACTCACCTCAGTGTTCTAACAGAACACTCACTCAGCCTGTGTTCCAAAAGAATACTAACTCAGCCTGCGTTCTATCACAATGTGGATTCAGATTTTATTTATAGAATACTCACTCAGTCTGTGTTCTAAATAATATGGACTCAGTTTATTTTTAATAATAACCACTCAGCCTGTGTTCTAACAGAATACTCACCGAGCCTGGGTTTTAACCAAATACTAACTCAGCAAGTGTTCTATCAGGATATTGACGCAGATTATTTTCAAAGAATACTCACTCAGCCAGTGTTCTACCAGAATATGGATTCAGATTATCTTCAAAGAATACTCACTCAGCCTGTGTTCTAACAGAATATGGACTCAGTCTATATTTAAAAAATACTCACTCACCTCAGTGTTCTAACAGAATACTCACTCAGCCTGTGTTCCAACAGAATACTAACTCAGCCTGCGTTCTAACAGAATGTGAATTCAGATCAAAAATTACTAACTCAGTCTGTGTTCTAACAGAATGTGGACTCAGATTTCGTTCAAAATTTACTCTGTGTTCTAACAGAATATGGACTCAGCCTGTGTTCTAACAGAATACTAACTCAGCCTGCGTTGTAACAGAATGTGGATTCAGATAAAAAATTACTAACTCAGTCTGTGTTCTAACAGAATGTGGACTCAGATTTTGTTCAAAAATTACTCTGTTTGTGTTCTAACAGAATATGGACTCAGCCAGTGTTCTAACAGAATACTCACACAGCCTGTGTTCTAACAGAATACTCACTCAGCCAGTGTTTTAAGAGAATATGGATTCAAATTATTTTCAAAGAATACTCACTCAGCCTGTGTTCGAACAAAATATGGACTCAGTTTATTTTTATATATTACCCACTCAGGCTGTGTTTTAACAGAATGTGGACTCAGATTTTGATCAAAAATTATTAACTCAGTCTGTTTTCTAACAGAATATGGACGCAATCTGTGTTTAAAGAATACTCACTCAGCCTGTGTTCTAATAGAATACACACTCAGCCCGGTTTTTAATAAAATACTCACGCAGCTAGTGTACTAACAGGATATTGACTCAGATTATTTTCAAAGAATACTCAATGAGACTGTTTACTAACAGAATACTCACTCAGCCTGTATTCTAACAGAATGTGGACTCAGTCCATGTTTAAAGAATACTCACTCAGTTCACTGTTTTAACAGAACACGCACTTAGCCTGTGTTCTAACAGAATACTAACTCAGCATGTGTTCTAACAGAATGTCGACTCAGATTTTATATAAAGAATACTCACTCAGCCTGTGTTCTAACAGAATGTGGACTCAGTCCATGTTTAAAGAATACTCACTCAGTTCACTGTTTTAACAGAACACGCACTTAGCCTGTGTTCCAACAGAATACTAACTCAGCCTGCGTTCTAACAGAATGTGAATTAAGATCAAAAATTACAAACTCAGTCTGTGTTCTAACAGAATGTAGACTAAGATTTCGTTCAAAATTTACTCTGTGTTCTAACAGAATATGGACTCAGCCTGTGTTCTAACAGAATACTAACTCAGCCTGCGTTCTAACAGAATGTGGATTCAGATCAAAAATTACTAACTCAGTCTGTGTTCTAACAGAATGTGGACTCTGATTTTGTTCAAAAATTACTCTGTCTGTATTCTAACAGAATATGGACTCCGCCAGTGTTCTAACAGAATACTCACTCAGCCTGTGTTCCAACAGAATACTAACTCAGCCTGCGTTCTATCAGAATGTGGATTCAGATTTTATTTATAGAATACTCACTCAGTCTGTGTTCTAAATAATATGGCCTCGGTTTATTTTTAATAATAACCACTCAGCCTGTGTTCTAACAGAATACTCACGGAGCCTGGGTTTTAACAAAATACTAACTCAGCAAGTGTTCTATCAGGATATTGACGCAGATTATTTTCAAAGAATACTCACTCATCCAGTGTTCTACCAGAATATGGATTCAGATTATTTTCAAAGAATACTCACTCAGCCTGTGTTCTAACAGAATATGGACTCAGTCTATATTTAAAGAATACTCACTCACCTCAGTGTTCTAACAGAACACTCACTCAGCCTGTGTTCCAACAGAATACTAACTCAGCCTGCGTTGTAACAGAATGTGAATTCAGATCAAAAATTACTAACTCTGTCTGTGTTCTAACAGAATGTGGACTCAGATTTTGTTTAAAAATTACTCTGTCTGTGTTCTAACAGAATATGGACTCAGCCAGTGTTCTAACAGAATACTCACCCAGCCTGTGTTCTAACAGAATACTCACTCAGCCTGTGTTCTAACAGAATATGGGCTCAGTCTATATTTAAAAAATACTCACTCACCTCAGTGTTCTAACAGAACACTCACTCAGCCTGTGTTCTAACAGAATACTAACTCAGTGTGCGTTCTAACAGAATGTGGATTCAGATCAAAAATTACTAACTCAGTCTGTGTTCTAACAGAATGTGGACTCAGTCTATGTTTAAAGAATACTCACTCAGCCTGTGTGCTAACAGAATATGGAGTCTGTCTCTGTTTAAAGAATACTCACTCAGCTCAGTGTTCTAACAGAACACTCACTTTGCCTGTGTTCTAACAGAATGAGGATTCAGATATTGATCAAAAATTACTAACTCAGTCTGTGTTCTAACAGAATTTGGACGCAGTCTATGTTTAAAGAATACTCACTCAGCCTGTGTTCTAATAGAATACGCACTGAGCCTGGTTTTTAATAAAATATTCACGCAGCCAGTGTACTAACAGGATATTGACTCAGAGTATTTTCAAAGAATATTCAATGAGCCTGTTTACTAACAGAATACTCACTCAGCCTGTGTTCTAACAGAATATGGACTCAGTCTATACTTAAAGAATACTCACTCACCTCAGTGTTCTAACAGAACACTCACTCAGCCTGTGTTCTAACAGAATACTAACTCAGCCTGCGTTCTAACAGAATGTGGATTCAGATCAAAAATTACTAACTCAGTCTGTGTTCTAACAGAATGTGGACTCAGATTTCGTTCAAAAATTACTCTGTCTGTGTTCTAACAGAATATGGACTCAGCCTGTGTTCTAACAGAATACTCACCCAGCCTGTGTTCTAACAGAATACTCACTCAGCCAGTGTTTTAAGAGAATATGGATTCAGATTATTTTCAAAGAATACTCACTCAGCCTGTGTTCGAACAAAATATGGACTCAGTTTATTTTTATATATTACCCACTCAGGCTGTGTTTCAACAGAATGTGGACTCAGATTTTGATCAAAAATTATTAACTCAGTCTGTTTTCTAACAGAATATGGACGCAGTCTATGTTTAAAGAATACTCACTCAGCCTGTGTTCTAATAGAATACACACTCAGCCTGGTTTTTAATAAAATACTCACGCAGCCAGTGTACTAACAGGATATTGACTCAGATTATTTTCAAAGAATAATCAATGAGCCTGTTTACTAACAGAATACTCACTCAGCCTCTGTTGTAACAGAATACTCACTCAGTGAGAGTTCTTCCAGAATATGAATTCAGACTATTTTAAAATAATACTCACACAGCCTGTGTTCTAACAGAATATGGACTCATTCTATGTTTAAAAAATACTCACTCAGCCTGTGTTCTAACAGAATACTAATTCAGCCTTTGGTTTAACAGAAAATGGACTCAGATTTTATTAAAAGAATACTCACTCAGTCTGTGTTATAAAGAATGTGGACTCAATTAATTTTTAAATAATAACCACTCAGCCTGTGTTCTAACAGAATGCTCACTCAGCATGTGTTCTAACGGAATGTCGACTCAGATTTTATTTAAAGAATACTCACTCAGTCAGTGTTCTTAATAATATGGACTCAGTTTATTTTTAATAATAACCACTCAGCCGGAGATCTAACAGAATACTCACCGAGCCTGGGTTTTCACAAAATACTAACTCAGCAAGTGTTCTAACAGGATATTGACTCAGATTATTTTCAAAGAGTACTCACTCAGCCTGTGTTCTAACAGAATATGGACTCAGTCTATGTTTAAAGAATACTCACTCAGCCTGTGTGCTAACAAAATATGGAGTCTGTCTCTGTTTAAAGAATACTCACTCAGCTCAGTGTTCTAACAGAACACTCACTTAGCCAGTGTTCTAACAAAATATGGACTCAGTCTATATTTAAAGAATACTCACTCACCTCAGTGTTCTAAGAGAACACTCACTCAGCCTGTGTTCTAACAGAATACTAACTCAGCCTGCGTTCTAACAGAATGTGGATTCAGATCAAAAATTACTAACTCAGTCTGTGTTCTAACAGAATGTGGACTCAGATTTCGTTCAAAAATTACTCTGTCTGTGTTTTAACAGAATATGGACACAGCCTGTGTTCTAACAGAATACTCACGCAGCCTGTGTTCTAACAGAATACTCACTCAGCCAGTGTTTTAAGAGAATATGGATTCAGATTATTTTCAAATAATACTCATTCAGCCTGTGTTCTAATAGAATACACACTCAGCCTGGTTTTTAATAAAATACTCACGCAGCCAGTGTACTAACAGGATATTGACTCAGATTATTTTCAAAGAATACTCAATAAGCCTGTTTACTAACAGAATACTCACTCAGCCTGTGTTCTAACAGAATACTCACTCAGCGAGAGTTCTACCAGAATATGGATTCAGACTATTTTAAAATAATACTCACACAGCCTGTATTCTAACAGAATATGGACTCAGTCTATGTTTAAAGAATACTCACTCAGCCCGTGTTCTATCTGAATACTCACTCAGCGAGAGTTCTACCAGAATATGGATTCAGATTATTTTAAAATAATACTCCGCCTGTGTTCTAACAGAATATGGACTCATTCTATGTTTCAAAAATTCTCACTCTGTCTGTGTTCTAACAGAATACTAATTCAGCCTGTGTTTTAACAGAATGTGGACTCAGATTTTATTAAAAGAATACTCACTCAGTCTGTGTTATAAAGAATATGGACTCAGTTTATTTTTAAATAATACCCACTCAGCCTGTGTTCTAACAGAATACTCACTCAGCCTGGGTTTTAACAAAATACTAACTCAACAAGTGTTCTAACAGGATGTTGACTCAGATAATTTTCAAAGAATACTCACTCAGCCAGTGTTCTACCAGAATATGGATTCAGATTATTTTCAAAGTATACTCACTCATGCTGTGTTCGAACAAAATATGGACTCAGTTTATTTTTATATAATATCCACTCAGGCTGTGTTTTAACAGAATGTGGACTCAGAATTTGATCAAAAATTATTAACTCAGTCTGTTTTCTAACAGAATATGGACTCAGTCTATGTTTAAAGAATACTCACTCAGCCTGTGTGCTAACAGAATATGGAGTCTGTTTCTGTTTAAAGAATATTCACTCAGCTCAGTGTTCTAACAGAACACTCACTTTGCCTGTGTTCTAACAGAATGAGGACTCAGATATTGATCAAAAATTACTAACTCAGTCTGTGTTCTAACAGAATTTGGACGCAGTCTATGTTTAAAGAATACTCACTCAGCCTGTGTTCTAATAGAATACGCACTCAGCCTGGTTTTTAATAAAATATTCACGCAGCCAGTGTACTAACAGGATATTGACTCAGAGTATTTTCAAAGAATATTCAATGAGCCTGTTTACTAACAGAATACTCACTCAGCCTGTGTTCTAACAGAATACTCACTGAGCGAGAGTTCTACCAGAATATGGATTCTGATTATTTGAAAATAATACTCACTCAGCCTGTGTTCTAACAGAATACACACTCAGCGAGAGTTCTACCAGAATATGGATTCAGATTATTTTAAAATAATACTCACTCCGCCAGTTTTCTAACAGAATATGGACTCATTCTATGTTTAAAAAATACTCACTCAGCCTGTGTTCTAACAGAATACTAATTCAGCCTGTGTTTCAACAGAATGTGGACTCAGATTTTATTAAAAGAATACTCACTCAGTCTGTGTTATACAGAATATGGACTCAGTTTATTTTTAAATAATACCCACTCAGCCTGTGTTCTAACAGAATACTCACTCAGCCTGGGTTTTAACAAAATACTAACTCAGCAAGTGTTCTAACAGGATATTGACTCAGATTGTTTTCAAAGAATACACACTCAGCCAGTGTTCTACCAGAATATGGATTCGGATTATTTTCAAAGTATACTCACTCATGCTGTTTTCCAAAAAAAATATGGATTCAGTTTATTTTTATATAATACCCACTCAGGCTGTGTTTTAACAGAATACTCACTCAGCCTGGGTTTTAACAAAATACTAACTCAGCAAGTGTTCTAACAGGATGTTGACTCTGATTGTTTTCAAAGAATACTCACTCAGCCAGTGTTCTACCAGAATATGGATTCAGATTATTTTCAAAGTATACTCAATCATGCTGTTTTCGAACAAAATATGGACTCAGTTTATTTTTATATAATACCCACTCAGGCTGCGTATTAACAGAATGTGGACTCAGAATTTGATCAAAAATTATTAACTCAGTCTGTGTTCTAACAGAATATGGACTCAGTCTATGTTTAAAGAATACTCACTCAGCCTGTGTTCTAACAGAATACTCACTCAGCGAGAGTTCTACCAGAATATGGACTCTGATTATTTTAAAATAATACTCACTCCGCCTGTGTTCTAACAGAATATGGACTAATTCTATCTTTAAAAAATACTCACTCAGCCTGTGTTCTAACAGAATACTAATTCAGCCTGTGTTTTAACAGAATGTGGACTCAGATTTTATTAAAAGAATACTCACTCAGTCTGTGTTATAAAGAATATGGACTCAGTTTATTTTTAAATAATACCCACTCAGCCTGTGTTCTAACAGAATACTCACTGAGCCTGGGTTTTAACAAAATACTAACTCAGCAAGTGTTCTAACAGGATGTTGACTCAGATTATTTTCAAAGAATACTCACTCAGCCAGTGTTCTACCAGAATATGGATTCAGATTATTTTCAAAGTATACTCACTCATGCTGTGTTCGAACAAAATATGGACTCAGTTTATTTTTATATAATACCCACTCAGGCTGTGTTTTAACAGAATGTGGACTCAGAATTTGATCAAAAATTATTAACTCAGTCTGTTTTCTAACAGAATATGGACTCAGTCTATGTTTAAAGAATACTCACTCAGCCTGTGTGCTAACAGAATATGGAGTCTGTCTCTGTTTAAAGAATACTCACTCAGCTCAGTGTTCTAATAGAATACGCACTCAGCCTGGTTTTTAATAAAATATTCACGCAGCCAGTGTACTAACAGGATATTGACTCAGAGTATTTTCAAAGAATATTCAATGAGCCTGTTTACTAACAGAATACTCACTCAGCCTGTGTTCTAACAGAATACTCACTGAGCGAGAGTTCTACCAGAATATGGATTCTGATTATTTGAAAATAATACTCACTCAGCCTGTGTTCTAACAGAATGTGGACTCAGTCTATGTTTAAAGAATACTCACTCAGTTCACTGTTTTAACAGAACACGCACTTAGCCTGTGTTCTAACAGAATACTAACTCAGCATGTGTTCTAACAGAATGTCGACTCAGATTTTATTTAAAGAATACTCACTCAGTCTGTGTTCTAAATAATATGGACTCAGTTTATTTTTAATAATAACCACTCAGCCGGAGTTCTAACAGAATACTCACCGAGCCTGGGTTTTAACAAAATACTAACTCAGCAAGTGTTCTAACAGGATATTGACTCAGATTATTTTCAAAGAATAATCAATGAGCCTGTTTACTAACAGAATACTCACTCAGCCTGTGTTCTAACAGAATACTCACTCAGTGAGAGTTCTACCAGAATATGGATTCAGACTCTTTTAAAATAATACCCACACAGCCTGTGTTCTAACAGAATATGGACTCAGTCTATGTTTAAAGAATACTCACTCAGCCTGTTTTCTAACAGAATACTCACTCAGCGAGTGTTCTACCAGAATATGGATTCAGATTACTTTAAAATAATACTCACTTCGCCTGTGTTCTAACAGAATATGGACTCATTCTATGTTTAAAAAATACTCACTCAGCCTGTGTTCTAACAGAATACTAATTCAGCCTGTGTTTTAACAGAATGTGGACTCAGATTTTATTAAAAGAATACTCACTCAGCCTGTGTTCTAACAGAATATGGACTAAGTCTATGTTTAAAGAATACTCACTCAGCCTGTGTGCTAACAAAATATGGAGTCTGTCTCTGTTTAAAGAATACTCACTCAGCTCAGTGTTCTAACAGAACACTCACTTAGCCTGTGTTCTAACAAAATATGGACTCAGTCTATATTTAAAGAATACTCACTCACCTCAGTGTTCTAAGAGAACACTCACTCAGCCTGTGTTCTAACAGAATACTAACTCAGCCTGCGTTCTAACAGAATGTGGATTCAGATCAAAAATTACTAACTCAGTCTGTGTTCTAACAGAATGTGGACTCAGATTTCGTTCAAAAATTACTCTGTCTGTGTTCTAACAGAATACTAATTCAGCCTGTGTTTTAACAGAATGTGGACTCAGATTTTATTAAAAGAATACTCACTCAGTCTGTGTTATAAAGAATATGGACTCAGTTTATTTTTAAATAATACCCACTCAGCCTGTGTTCTAACAGAATACTCACTCAGCCTGGGTTTTAACAAAATACTAACTCAACAAGTGTTCTAACAGGGTGTTGACTCAGATAATTTTCAAAGAATACTCACTCAGCCAGTGTTCTACCAGAATATGGATTCAGATTATTTTCAAAGTATACTCACTCATGCTGTGTTCGAACAAAATATGGACTCAGTTTATTTTTATATAATATCCACTCAGGCTGTGTTTTAACAGAATGTGGACTCAGAATTTGATCAAAAATTATTAACTCAGTCTGTTTTCTAACAGAATATGGACTCAGTCTATGTTTAAAGAATACTCACTCAGCCTGTGTGCTAACAGAATATGGAGTCTGTTTCTGTTTAAAGAATATTCACTCAGCTCAGTGTTCTAACAGAACACTCACTTTGCCTGTGTTCTAACAGAATGAGGACTCAGATATTGATCAAAAATTACTAACTCAGTCTGTGTTCTAACAGAATTTGGACGCAGTCTATGTTTAAAGAATACTCACTCAGCCTGTGTTCTAATAGAATACGCACTCAGCCTGGTTTTTAATAAAATATTCACGCAGCCAGTGTACTAACAGGATATTGACTCAGAGTATTTTCAAAGAATATTCAATGAGCCTGTTTACTAACAGAATACTCACTCAGCCTGTGTTCTAACAGAATACTCACTGAGCGAGAGTTCTACCAGAATATGGATTCTGATTATTTGAAAATAATACTCACTCAGCCTGTGTTCTAACAGAATACACACTCAGCGAGAGTTCTACCAGAATATGGATTCAGATTATTTTAAAATAATACTCACTCCGCCAGTTTTCTAACAGAATATGGACTCATTTATGTTTAAAAAATACTCACTCAGCCTGTGTTCTAACAGAATACTAATTCAGCCTGTGTTTCAACAGAATGTGGACTCAGATTTTATTAAAAGAATACTCACTCAGTCTGTGTTATAAAGAATATGGACTCAGTTTATTTTTAAATAATACCCACTCAGCCTGTGTTCTAACAGAATACTCGCTCAGCCTGGGTTTTAACAAAATACTAACTCAGCAAGTGTTCTAA